>NC_090921.1:1173035087-1173342536 GCF_040938575.1 Ambystoma mexicanum | reverse complement strand
AAAAACCTTCAAGACTAGCTGAGACAAGACCGCTACGAAAGGTGAACACGTTTCAAAAAATGCCATCTCCATTTGAATAGTGAAGTGCATACAACTCTGCTACTCTCTATCAAACAAGACTCTGCCTTTCACACCAAGAGCTCACTCAGGGGTACAGGAGCTACTCTGGCATTTATTGCCAACGTCTCGCTAGATGCCATTTACCAAGCAGCAACATGAAGCTCTATACATACCTTTACTCAGCACTGTACTTTACTACTTTACTGTATTGACACACATTCTAAAGCATATTCAGAGGTGGGACAAGCAGTGCTAAAACATCTATTTGCTGCTGTACCTTCACACAACCCACCACCTTCTCCAGACACTGCTCACTAATCTATGCATAGCATGTGATCTAAGCAGATCCAAAAAGCCTCAGAAGGGATACATTACTCACCGTAATCGGATTTCTGATGCTTGTGCCTGCTTAGACTGACATGCTTCCACCCCTCCTCCCCTGTGGAGTAGAAGGTGCATAGATGTTTTCTGGCTTTATCTACTCTTACCTGCTTTATTACATCTGTACTCACGCTACACTTCATTCTACCTCATGTCAGAAACCAAACAATCTGAGGGATCTCGACATGTGTAGGACCATGGGTACAGTAGATGTCACACTAGGGATAGTACTACTGGCACGCCCTGTCGATGTCCCTTTTTGAATTTCAAAAACAAAAAATGTAATACTCTGTACTTGGGGATGTGGATCAACCAGTCCAAAACTGAAAAACCATGGGCAGTTCATCTAATAGCCAAAGCAAGAATGTTAGCACGTCAAGGCTCAATTATCCACAAAAACATTTGGAAAGTATTCATTCAAACCGATCATTCTTTTCTAAAAGCAGAAGGCAGCCCCAGTCCTTACATATGGTGGAGAGACTATGATCAACCTCCAAGATGATATATGGAACAAACTGGAACGTATCTTCTGGTCAAAAGTACTCTCATTACCAAATTCTGTCCCTGCTGCCCGCATTAGATTTGAACTGGGTCTGCAATCCCTGAGTTCCTTAATAAAATGGAAACAACTTGATTTGCTAAGAAAACTTTTGAACGACGACTGCATCCCTGCATGGGATATATTACGATCCAACTCAATGAATATCGATGCTGTAGCTCTGACCAAATAGAAAGACTTTGCTCAAGCACAAATGATCGATAATGACATCACGATGGATGCCCTGCTCCACAGGCCGCAAAAAGCGAAATTGCAACTAACAAGACTAGACTGGATAAGAACTCAAACCATCAGAAATCAATACAAACTAATGCTGAATTGCACAAATGACATTGTAGCGATAAATGACCTTCCACCTAATCTCAACCTATTTCCAGATCGCTTAATCAAAGATTTATTTCTTCGCCTACGATTGAATATTTTACCCACACAGCAAATCAATGGGATCCGAAATCGTTCCACGAATCACATCCAGTCTTGCAGATTCTTTATGCAAGAGGCTTTGATTGAAACAATATACCATCTCTTGATGGAATGTACTGCACTCGCAGGAAAACGCATCGCAATTGCGCAGCTATATTTAACTTCTACAAGACCTCTGGACCCAGACGAACGATGGTCACTTATACTATCTGGAAACAATCGAAGAATGATCACTGCTGTGATTCGCTTTTGGATTGACATTATATCCCAATTCTAGTTTAACTTTCCTTTATTTCTCCCTGCTTCTGGTTTTTTCTTTACTAATGTATTTGATTTTTTTTTCAGATGAATATAAATGTAAGGTTTAATCATATAAACTAATGACATTTCAAAATAAAAAAAAAATAAAAAAAGTAATACTGTGTGGCTTCCACTAGATGTCAGCCTAGTCATAGCATGTGAACCATCAGAAATATGATTACGGTGAGTAATAGATCATATATATATATATATATATATATATATATATATATATATATATATCTGATGCTTGTTAATCTGCTTAGATCACATGCTGTGCATATGGTCTGACATCCAGTGATTACTGCAGAGTATTGCATCTTGTCTCTCGGGGACCGAAAGGGGACGTCGGCATAGGCGTGTCTGTAACACTATCCCTATCGTGACGTGTAGTGTACCCAAAATCCCTCATGTCGCCCTATAGCGGAGCTCTTGCATAAGATACATTGTTTATCTTTAGACCGACTTTTTCAGTTATTTCTCCCTTAAGCAGTGGTCGAAGTGGGCAGGAGCGGTCAGGAGCGGTGCTCCTATACTTATTTTAATTAAGTTTTACCGTTCCTATACTTTTATTTTAAAAAGAAACCGTTCCGCAACGGTTTCGTTTTAAAATAAAAGTGTAGCAAGAAGTTGAAACTTGCACTTTCAGTGCACTGCACAGGACGTTTCCTTAAAGAGCAGGCACCTATTTTTGGGGTTTATATTGTGCATGGGAGGGGGGGGCGGCGATGGGGTCTGTGGGGAGCGGTGCAGGTCAGTAGGGAACGTAGTTCCTCTACTTCTTTTCGTACACTTTGACCACTGCCCTTAAGTCACTTCGACGGCAAGAAACAACTTTGATGAAGACTGCAGGGAGTTTCTACGGCGGTGGATTTTGGCGCCTAAGATCCAGCGGCTGAGGCATCCAAGTGACCGGGACTTCTGGACGGCCTACACAGTAGGGAGAGTGGGTCGGGGTGGCCATATCTTTCGTTATGTCTTTCCTCTTTCCCCCTCTTTGCCCTCTAGGTCTGGCCATCTTTGTTTACACCTTTCACTATGGAAAGTACTCCATTTAGGTTCTGCCTTAAGTGTAGGGTCAGATACCGGTGGAAAGACAAGCACAGAACGTGTAATTCTTGTCTCCCCTTAGATCACGACGAGAAGCGGTGTGCGCCCTGTAAGCTCCTTCGGCCCAAGACCCTTGAGGAGCGCCATGTAGAGCGGTGGGCCGCATACGGTATGCCGCGGGCTGAACCCTCTTCCCCTACCGCCACACCCGCCGAAAGTGACAGGGACACCACCGATGACCAAACATCCGTAGCGGATGTTGTAGACCTTGAGACGGACACTTCTAGGTCCGCCACGCCCGTCCCCGACCGTTCAGGGCCTGACGCAAGTCTCACTTCAGGGACAACACCCGGCGACAGGGGCATACAAAGACCACATCACACTAAGCACACAACCCCACCGCCGATCAAAGCACCAACAGGGGCGTTGAACATTTCGGTGGATTCCTCTGATCGTGCAGATCAACAGCCGATCCCGCATGCGCAGCAGCGTCTTGCGACTGGGCATTCCAAAAACAAGGGCGCTACCCCTAAATCGAGTTTACACGTCGACACTCTGACGGTCCCTAAAACCTACTACTAGGCCTCCAGGTGAAAAATCTACCGCTAGGCCCTCTAATGCCGCGGTAGGTGGTAAATCTACCAATAGACCTTTGGAATCGTTAACTCACGCCGATTCGGCGGAGATTGAAGACAGTATCGCGAGAATTACCTCAGCAGTTGAGCTGGTACCTACTCCGTCAAAACGCATGGGGCAGGCTGTGGACAAGTCTAAAGATGCGCCATGGTGCTCCGATTCTCGCGAAACCTACTAGGACAGTCAGGAACCTCTTTCCAACACCCTTGGAGACAAATTTCAACGCCAAAGGGCAGAAGACAACGTCTTTCCACTCGTAGGCCCTTCTGATTCCTCTAATTGGACAAGGGAGACATTTGAAGGGTGCACGGATCGTCTTGAAAAGATTCTCTTTTTCTGAACATCCTTCCCCTAAGAGATCTCGTGGAGAACCGATTTTTAAATCCGCTTCACGTATCCAAGAACGTCTAGACTCTCAGCCCTCGGTCCATGTCCATCATGAAGACGTCGTCCAGATGGACACTTATCAGGAAATCTACAGCAAAGATGACACTTCCTTCCTGTAGGACTACAATGAGGACCAGGCAGATGCCCTGGACAACTGGGAGGAAACCCAGCAAGTGGTATCAGAGCCATGGGCGCTCCCCACGCAAGATCAGGACACTGAGGTTCTATGCTTGGATTCTCCTCTGTCCACCCCGGCTCGCCAGGCCTCGCCTGTAGACGACCAAATGGCCTTCAATGCCATCTTAAGGAAGGCAGCAGATCACTTTCAGATCACTACTCAAGAGGCGGTACCCGAACAAGACTTTGTGGATAACATTCTCAAGGAGAAACCCCCCTCAAGCCAAGCCATTCCCCTCCTTAATTCTGTTAAAAGAAGATTGGCCCTCTCCCTGGTGTCTCCAGCTCAGACCTGTGCAGTGAACCCAAGAGTGGAAAAGCTGTTTTGACCAGCTCCTTTGGACCCCCTATATAAAGGCCACGCCACCCCCGACTCCTGGGTAGTGACTACCACCCAGAAACGGGCAGGAGTACCCCTTGCTACGGTGGAGTCACCTCCGGATAAGGAATCCAAGAGGTTGTACGCCCTAGGTAAGCGTGTTACCTCGGCAGCTGCGTACACCACACACATAGCGAATAACACCCCGCTGCTGGCAAGTTATGCAGACGATCAGTGGAACCTGGTACAGGAAGGTCTCCACGAGGTTCCTGAACCCGTCAGGTCCAGGCTTCTCACCATTGTGGGCGAAGGTAGGCAGGTAAACCAGAATATCATCAAGAACACTCTGGACACTGCTGAGACAGCAGGCAGGTCTTTGGCCCAGGGCACTTTACTCAAGTGGCATGCTTGGCTTCGTAACTCACGATTCAAGCCTGAAACACAGGCTGCTCTCATCCACAAACCCATCGAAGAGACTAATCTCTTCCGAAAAGCGGTCGACGATGCCCTGGAGACGGCCAAGAAAGAGCATGAGACTCTTAAGTCATTGCAACAGATAACTCAAAAACATTCCCCCCAAAGGGGGGGGTGCTTATCGTCGGTCCTTTCCAGGGTAGTCCCGTGCGAATCAGAACTACTACAGCACAGGAAACTATAACTCTGGACAAACATCAGGAAGCCCTGCATACTATCCACCAAGCAGTCAGCGACGCGGCAAAGCCAGTGGTAGAGGCCCAATCCCAGAGGAGCCGCAGCCTCTGGTCAGAAATGACCATCAGATCCAGGTCCCCTCCCATGTCACCCCGGTTGGGGGGCGTTTAACATCTTTCCTCACGGCATGGGAGGGGAAAACTTCAGACCAGTGGGTTATAGAAACGGTCGCCCACGGGTACTGCATGGAATTCGCCCGACCACCACAATTCAGACCACCACGCTCACAGCGCCTCTTACCGGACCATCTGCAGATCCTGAATCAAGAGGTGGAAGCGCTGCTGGGAAAGGATGCCATAGAAGCCGTCCCTATTCTTCAGGTAAACAAGGGTACTTATTCAGTGTACTTCCTTGTACCCAAAAAGGACCTCACCATGCGCCCTGTTCTAGACCTGCGCACAGCGAACAAATTCATAAAACCTCAAAAGTTTCGTATGGTAGTGCTACAGGAGGTGATCCCACTGTTGAAACAGGGGGACCACATGGCAACATTGGACATGAAAGATGCATACTTTCACATTTCAATTTTTACCAGGGCACAGGAAATCTCTAAGGTTCATGATAGAGGACAGGCATTACCAATTCATAGTGCTCCCCTTCGGCATTGCCTCGGCGCCAAGGGTGTTTACAAAGGTCCTGGCAGTAGTGGGAGCACACCTGCGCAGACTGCCCGTCCCAGTTTACCCTTACCTCGACGACTGGCTCATAACAGGGGACTCTTATGACGCATGCTTTTTGAACACCCAGAAGACGGTAGACCTTCTGTTCAGTCTAGGATTCTCCATCAACGAGAAAAAATCCAGTCTAGTTCCCAGCCAAGTAAAACAATTTCTGGGTGCTCTAATCCGGACGTAATACTGCCTCATCTTCCCCTCCAACGAGAGAGTTCAGAACATGCTTTTTCAGTTCCCTCAATATGTAGCCAGTCGGTAGGTGACGGTACGCAAAGCCATGCGTTTCCCAGGAATGATGGCATCATGCATATACTTGGTTCCCCACGCGCAGCTGCGCATGCGTCTCATGCAAGAGTGGCTCAACAGCCAGTGGTGTCAGGCCAGCGGACAATGGGAAGATCTGGTAGTTGTCTCGCCAGCCCTTGTTCTCTCTCTGCAGTGGTGGTCGAGGGAAAACCTCTTGAAGGGGAAAACCTTCACCACCCCTGCAGTGGAAGCCACTCTCACGACAGACGCATCTCTCACGGGGTGGGGGGCTCACCTGCTTCAGCAGACAGCGCATGGAGTGTGGTTCCCACAAGTAGCATCCAACCATATAAATCTACTGGAGTTATTAGCAGTATTCAAGGCATTGAGAGCCTTTCAAATGCAACTACAAGGGAAGATGGTGCTGGTTCTGACAGACATCACCGCAGCCATGGATTACCTGAACAAACAAGGAGGCGCACGGCACGCTCTCCAGGGCTATCCAAGCTGTCCCAGAACATTTGGATGTGCGCTCTCAGACACAAGATGTTCCTACTGTCGCAACACGTTCCAGGAGAACTCAATCTTCTAGCGGACATGCTCAGCAGGGATTACCCACTGCCCGCAGAATACGAATGGCATCTGCGCGAAGACATCGTGTCCAATGTCTTCGCAGAATGGGGCTTCCCAGCGATAGACCTGTTTGCAACTCAGGAGAAGGCCCAATGCCAAGACTACGCCTCCAGGTACCCCCAGAACCGCTCCAAGGGAAAAGGTCTCTGGATAACATGGTCAGGGAAATTTGTTTACGCTTTTCCCCCAACTCAACAAAATAGTGTACAAGATGCACCAGGAACCCTTCACCATGATATTGGTAGCCCCCATGTAGGCCCGCCAACCCTGGTTCACGCATCTAATGGAAATGTCCCTCTCCCCACCAGTGAAACTACCTTACCCATACAAGATGTTGTCTCAGGACAGGGGGGAGACCCTACACCCATGCCCACAAACTCTGAATTTAACAGCCTGGCTCCTGAGGTCATAGAGTTTAGACACCTTCAGCTCCCTCAGAGACGCATGGATATACTCAGGGAGGCGAGAAAACCTAACACGCGCTATTGCTATACCAGCAAATGGAAACGGTTTGTCATCTGGTGTAATACCAAGGGTGTCAATCACATAGATTGCTCACCCACACACATTGTGCTATTCCTAACCCATTTGTTAGACAAAGGGTTGGTCTTCAATTCCCTAAATGTTCATCTGGCTGCTCTTTTAGCATACACCACATCACAACAGAAGGTGTTGTGGTGGAAAATACCAGTGATTAAAGCTTTTATGGAAGGGGTTAAGAGGATTTAGACTCCCATTTCTCACCCAGCTCCTGGATGGGATCTAAATGTGGTTTTAACCAGACTCATGGGATCTCCCTTTGAGCCAATGTATAAAGCAAGTCTAAAAGATCTTACTTACAAGACGGCCTTCCTAGTGGCTATCACCTCTGTTCGAAGGGTTAGTGAACTACAGGCCCTTTCTGTTCTAGACCCCTTTGTGGCAGTCCACAGGGATAAGGTAGTTCTGCACACTGACCCCAGATTTGCACCTAAATCGCCACAAACCGTGGGTAATAATAAGCAGCGCTCAGATACCTGAGGGTTCGTAGCGCTATATAAATGCCAAATTATTATTATTATTATTATTATTAAATTAATCTCGAAGTTCCATGTGAACCAATCGATCACCTACCTTTGTCCAGAACCCTGCTAGCATGGCCGAAAGAAGCCTACACACACTAGATGTGCGCAGGGCAGTCATGTTCTACCTGGAAAGAACTAAACCACTGAGGAAAACAAACCAATTTTTCGTTTCAGTGGCAGCTGGTAGAGCAGGGGATCCTGTCTCCAAATCAGCTATCTGAAGGTGGATTGTCAAATGCATCACACTGTTACGCTCTTGCTAAGAGAGAACTGCCCTTCAAGCCTAGAGCGCACTCTACTCGGGGCACTGGGGCTTCCATAGCATTCATTGCAAATGTTCCCCTAGAGTCCATTTGCAAAGCGGCAACCTGGAGTTCTGTACACAACTTTACAAAATGCGATTGACTAGACACTCATTCTAGGTCTGATTCTCAGGTGGGACAAGCAGTACTAAGACAACTTTTCTCTAATGTTCCTTCTCACAACCCACCTCCAACTACGGGTACTGCCGCTAGTCTATGCACAGCATGTGATTCTAAACAGATTAACAAGCATCAGATTAACAAGCATCACCGTAATTGCATTTCTGATGATTGTATCTGCTTAGATTCACATGCGCCCTCCCTACCTCCCGCTCGTGGTAGAAGGAACATAGACGTCTTACTACTTTCTCTCTTCATGTACTCCCTCACAATAGCCTTGGGCTCCCTTATGGCAGAAAAAATACAATCGGAGGGACCTCGCCGCGTGAGGGATTTTGGGTACACTAAACGTCACGATAGGGATAGTGTTACAGACACGCCTATGCTGATGTCCCCTTTCGGTCCCTGAAATACAAGATGCAATACTCTGCGGTTACTACTTGATGTCGGACCATATGCACAGCATGTGAATCTAAGCAGATGCATTACTCACCGTAATTGCATTTTTGATGATTGTATGTCATATTGTTTTAGGTTGCCCTCTGCTATCTAAATGGCAAAGTGGACCTCTGTACATTTTTGAAAGCTTAAGAGGAGATTTTGTTTTAATCATTTTGGAACAAATAATATGTCTGAATAAATGCACAATATATTTAATGTGAAAGCCATATTAAATGAATGTTCAAGTCTAAATTAAACATTAAATAGGTTAAATGCCACCAAACATAAGTATTTCTTATTCATATACTACAGTAAGAGAACTGGGGGTGAAAAGAAATAATTTCAAGTCACTTCTATCCACCCCTACTTCTCACACAGGGCAGGGGCAGTTCCAGTGTCAATGAACAGTTAATTGCCGGCTCAACGTTTCAGTGCTTAAAGAGCGAAACACTGTAGGACGCATAACCTCCTCACAAGCTAAAACTGAAAGTAGGTGCTGTAATTATGCTACTACACAATCTTATGCCATCACAGGGACTCTGCAATGGAATATGGTTGACATTTCCGTGTCTACAAAGACACTTCATAGAGGCCCGTGTAATCGATGGATTAAACTTGGATACTGTTCTTCTACCGTGCATACCTCTCATTCTATCTGATAAAAATATGCCTTTCACATTCAAAAGAAGACAGTTTCCTATAGGTTTAGCTTTTTCATTGACCATTAATAAGTCACAGGGACCTACGCCCCCTTCCTGGAAGCGATTGTGGTAATTCCAATATTTAAGAAGGGGAACAGAAGTGACCCTATAACCGACCAATATTGACCTTTAAGATATGCTAGAAAGGTGTATGTTACGCCGGGAACTGCTAGTGTGTATATATGTGTTTAAGGTTTTTTGTGGAAATACCTGTGATTTTTATATGCTTAGTGTGTAACTGAAGGCCTAATAAATAACTTTTTTTTTATACGGACTGTCTAACTTCAATTACTGGTGTTGCTTCGTGTGGTATTTTAGCCCTAGACTACTCTCACACTTTTTCTGAGACAGCCTTGACTGCTCAGCGACCTTTTGGCTAACCTCTCCGTGTCATGGCTGTTTAGCGTAAATAGGCTGCCCTCCCAAAATCCTCCTACCAGAGCTGATTTTGGAAATCCATCTTAAGAGCCATATAGTATCTTCCTCCCCTGTCTCTCGCAGATCCCCATCTTTCACTTCTAAAGACAGCCATGTCTCTGCAGCTCTCACAGGACCTCTCGCAGAGTTCCTTTTGGTATCTCCGGCTTATCTTCTGCCGTAGGCAACATTGTATCCTGGGCTCTCTGCTGCTGTCCTCTTGACAGCGATTCCCTGGTATCTTGCCTTTTCCTTTTTCTGACATCTAATCCCAGGTGTCAGGAAAGATTTGTTTTTGCTGCTTTCCCTCCATAGACATCAATGGGCCACCATCTTTAGTGTCATGTCCTCTGCAGTTCCAAGACATTTTCAAGAAAAGGTGCACAGCATTTCTCAACTGAAATTTCAGGAATTGGAGATCATAGACAACCAAGACTGTAAACAAGAATATGAGAAAAAAGAGATCCCAGCAAGAAGCTTACTGAATAGATCAACTGAACTCATGTTCACCAAATGGAATGAATGAGGAATGTGGTCTTAACTGTTATAACTATGGAGGAGAGTATACACAAAGTCAGCCACCATCAACATACCGACACCTATGATAATTATACATCCGCACAACAAGGAGGAGCAGTTGATTCTATAAAGAACATCACTTTAGAATGGAATGAGTGATCTAAGAAAACCTTTAGATTCAAGTACATTTATCACACTCCAGAAATAATAGCTTCAGATTGAATGTATGTATACCCCCATATTATAACAGTTGGAGACCCTCGATTATGATCTATTGCTAATAGATACAGAACTGTACTGTATTATGAGAAAGGTGAACTACAAATGAGCAATAGAAGTAGCAATTAATGTCATATAAGTATCAGACCGGGTATCCATATGAGGATTAGGATCAGGAGGGTAAGCAACAGACCAGAACACCATATTAGAACAATCACAGGGTGGACATGGGCATTATAGATCACATTGTGAAATAAAAACAATGAAAATGTTCCGCTCATAGATACACATCTAATGATGTATATCAGATCAAGTTAAATAAATACGTGAACCTGCCTCCCAATTTGATCGATTTCAAATATGTGCGATTACCGGTACATCATTTTAGAAACTAATTTTTGAGTATGAACGTGAAGGGTGCAACAATTGGAAAGATTAGCTAGAACCAGAATCTGGACCGAACATGATAGCTACATGATTCCAATATGGCGGAATCAAACACGTTGCACGATCAGCCATTTTGGCTGACCGAAAGATGGTCACCATGACAACTGTTAGTTTACTTTAGTGGAAATGAGCTTGTGTCTCTCGCGGCATTCATTTCGTGCAGAGCGGCAGATAGGGTATACATAGATCTGTTATCACAGATTAAGGTAAGTGGGACAGGGATAACCGCAGCATGAAATGGTATTCACTATAGATCAAGATTACTTATTGAATGCCTCCCACAGATATTTGGCATGATGCCATTTTGCTGACTCACGGAGAAGAGAGGTCTGAACGCTTGCATGAATTCCTATTTTTTAGCACTAGGCATGAATTTCATTAAGAATAGTTTTTGTAAACCGGCATGAAGTTAACACTTGCGTTAGATGCTAGATTTCAATTTACAGATAGCCACCAGTGCTAGTAAGAAACACATGGTCAGCCATGGAATTACTAATAATTATTGGTTACATGGCTTACACGCACATCGATGGTGTTGATAACATAGGCAAAGATAATGTGAACTCGCATTAATACGAGCAGAACTAACCATCACAGAACAGATAACTGTTTGATTTATGCTTAATGTTGACATTGTTCCTGTTTGTTTTTGTTTCTTACTTGTTTTCTACTCTTTGTTGTTATGTCTTGTGGCCAAATTATGAATTATATTAAATGATGTGAAACATTCACAATCACTGACTGATGTAGGACGATATATTTAATCCTATGATAAATTGTTGTTATAATGTTATGACAACTGTGATCAAACTCCGAATTGACTTACATGGGACTAAAATGGGGGTCATTGATGAACTTAACAATATATGACCTGGGCTATTATGAATTGGAATTCGATGAATGTTGATTGATCACACTGGGGGTAATATGTAATGTTGACAGTACACTACTACTGACTGTATATAGATCAGATGAGAATTATAGGCCCTGATGAAGGACTATCTGAAATGCATTGGCAAAGTCCTTATCTACACTTAAATTTGAATGATTAAAGCTATATTTGGAAAACTAAAGAAACCAAGAACCATTCTTTATATAAGGAACCACACAGAGAAAGGAAAATCTTTATTCAAACGTTTTCTGGAAATACAAACTATAACCACTTAGTGGATTTTAGGGTGTGCAACCCACACCGAAGGCTAATAAGCCTAGGTCTCCATATATCCTGCACTTTAACTGGCCCGGCACAGTGGCACGTACTAGTGGGTCTGTACCCGACCCACAAAAATCACCTATCTAAGGAAAATAAATTGAAAGAACTAACAATACAGCAAAAATAAAAATAAACCAGCAGTGCCTGCTCACATAACTTACAAGTGGATACTTTTATACTTTTTTTGTTTTTATGTGCACTTTTGCATTTTACAGCTTAATTGCAAAAAGAGTACCATACACTCGAAAATGTCTGTGCCAAGATAGTTTGCCTGTCCTTTAGCTGCCTTGTTGTTTCACGATCTCCCTGCACTCAAAGAGCGGGAATTACCATATTTGGAAAGCCTTTTCCAGGGGAAAGCTCCTGTTTTCTCAGTTAAGGTGGCAGTCTGTGTGTTTGGCTGAATGTGGTGGTTGGGACTGTCTGGTTCCAATCCACATCCATGTCAGTGTGTCTGTTGCTGGGCAGACATGTTGGCTAGAGGCTACACAGGATTGGACAGCCCCTGTATATCCTCACCATTGGTGGGGTTGGGCGTGTCTCCAGTTCGAATTTTGGATTAAAGGTGGACTCCTGCATCCGTTCGAAAAATCATCATTGAATCCAAAAACCCTACGAAGCAGAGCATCCTGCTGAAGACCCGGAAACTCGTAGTTGGAAGCCATCCAGCAGCACTTTAATCAACCGTCCCGGCGAAGCCCTGCTCCTTTGCAGATCTGCTGAAGGCCTTCATCAGTGCTTCGACCCCTGGAATGGTGAGAACATCTAGTCCCAACCTCTGCACTTGGAAGCCTTCGTAACCATCCCAGAACTATCCTGTGGGCTGGCCATCTTCGAACTGGGCTTCTCTCTGGATCGTTCATGGTTCTGAGTTGGGCCATTGGACTCTGCAGATCCTTGAAATATTTCCCTGCAGTTGCAACTCTCCACCACGAAGAGGGGCCTACTAGGAGCAGTTTATATGTTTCTCCCACAAGGGTCGGCTTCCGCCATTTCAAAATAGTCGATATTTCTGATTTCAGCCTGCATCATGTTCTGGGAGTCCCCAGAGGTCATCATTGGAGTGGTGATCCTATCTTCGATCTATTAGAGGTGACCAGAGCCAATCAATCAGAGCAGGGAACCGTGAACTAGTCAGACCCAAAAGTGACGTTGAAAGTGACCTCTGCACCCAAGCCTCCTTGACTTCCTTCAACAGAACCAAGGTACAAGAAAAGGGGGCCCGCTATTTCAGAAACTTCAGCAGTGGTCCCTGAATGAATCTGCATACAGGTGGTGAGTGGGCATACCTTTTCTGAACCCTGGTACCTCCAAAGGGTTCATTTATTTTTTATTTATGTATTGCATTTGTTACACGCCCAAACCTGAGGGTATCACAGCATTGGCTACATGGAAAATCTTAGCTGGTTACAATCATAGGGTACTGGCTACATACATATCTTAGGTTTCAACATAATAGAGACAATAAAGGTCTTAAAACCTAGATATTTACGATTTTACGGTACTGGTTACATACATACCTTAGGTTTCAACATGATAATAACATTGATGTCCTTAGATTTCTGTCACATAAATACATTCAGTTTCATCATATTAATAATAATCTCGCTGGTCTTGATTAGGAGCTTAGATTAATTTGTCGAAGAGCCAGATTTTGATCATTTTCTTAGAACGAAGGTGGGAATGCTCATTTCTAATGTGAGCCGTTAGCGTGTTGCACTGCGTTGGTGCAACTACTGTTAATCAAGGAACATTCAGGGCAGTGCTAGTACATGATCTTGGGGATCGAGTGGACACCTTTTGGGTTACACTGTTGTTCAGATAGATGGGAGCATCATTAAAGATACATTTATGGGCACTGATCAGGGCCTTAACTAGGATTCTCGCTTTGACGGGGAGCAAATGAGCTTCTTTTCTAATGTGGGAGATGTGAACATTCTGTTTTAAAGGAATGGTTCGCCCAAAAAATGTTATTGGCCAAAAAGATGGGCAATAATAAAAAAAATATACTGGCACTTAGTCCCTATGTAAAATTTTGAGCAATTGAAGCTCAACATTTATAAAAGCAAGCACATGGGGGCATCCATTTTGTGAAATGGATGCCCGCCTGTGCTCGCTTTTGCTTTTGCGGCACTCATGAAGGAAAAGCCAGCTAACTGTAGTAAACAAAAGCTACCACTGGGTGGCTCTTCCTTCATTGGTGCCGGGACTCGCAGGACGGAGACCGGAGACTACAGGCAGAAAGGCTGCAGAAAAGCTGCAGCTGCATCTTGGTAAGTGCTATTTTTTAAATAAAAAAAAGAGGACTAGCTACCGCAAACATAAATACAACGTGATTGTGTTTGAAAACGCTGCGGTTTTTCTTTCTAAGTTTCTCAGGCTCCTCCGAGCCAGGGGTGCCTGAGAAACTTAGAAAGAAAAACAGCAGCGTTATTGAAACACAAACACTGCAGCATTTCTGAAAACAACCACGCTGTGTTTCTGCCTGCAGCCGCTTTCCCATTTGGGGCTCTCTGGCTCCATACAGGGAGCCAGAGAGCCCCAAATGGGAAAGCTGCTGTAAGCAGAAACACTGCGGCATGGAAAAAAAACTGCGTTGGGTCTCTGGTGCTCCGGAGACCCAAAGTGAAAGCGAAGGCAGGCAGAAACACAACGCGGTCGTGTTTCCATGCCGCAGTGTTTCTGCTTACAGCAGCTTTCCCATTTGGGGCTCTCGGGCTCCGCGCCCGAGAGCCCCAAATGGGAAAGCAGCTGCAGGCAGAAACACAACGCGGTTGTGTTTCGAAAACACTGCAGTTTTTCTTTCTACGTTTCTCAGGCTCCTCCGGCTCGTAGGAGCCTGAGAAGCTTAGAAAGAAAAACCAATAAAGGAAAAGCCACCCAGTGGTAGCTTTTGTTTACTACAGCTGGCTGGATTTTCCTTCATTAGTGCCGCAAAAGCAAAAGCGAGCACAGGTGGGCATCCATTTCACAAAATGGATGCCCCCATGTGCTTGCTTTTGTACATTTTGAGCTTCAATTGCTCAAAATTTTACATAGGGACTTTAAAAAAAAAAATGTCAGTATATTTTTTTTTTTATTATTGCCCATCTTTTTGGCCAATAACATTTTTTGGGTGAACCATTCCTTTAAGCCAAAGGCTGCACGTAGGGCTTTATTATGAAGTAGTTGCAATTTTGCAAGATTAGTAGTCATGGTACCCAGTAGCAGTATGTTGCAGTATTCTAGTTTAGAAAGGATGAGGGCTCGTGTTAGGGTAAAGCAGTATTGGGAAGTGAGGAATTGTTGGATAAGAGAGATTAATTTCATAATATAGACAGTGAATGAGGATAGGGCATTGATGTGCTTGGTCATGGAGAGGTTAGCATCTAGGTAGACACCTAGTGTTTTTACTTGTTTCAAGACTGGGATGGACGTGCCATCAATATTTATGACGGAGTAGCTATCCTCCAGGGATTTTAGGCATACGATGAGGATCTGTTTTCTCATCATTCATGCATGGGCTATGAGTGGCCAGTTATGGATGATTGCATAGATATTATTAATGGTGGCTGTGTCTTTTTTGGGTCCCCAGTGATGGAAATCAGTATCTGGGTGTCATCTGCAAAATTAGTATAGGTGACGCCCATGGCGTCAAGTGCTGCAAAAAGTTGTTTAGTGTAAGTATTGTATAATATAGGTGAGAGGCAAGAGCCTTGAGAGACACCTAGAGGTACTGTGATGGGGTCAGCAGCCTCATCGCCAATACACTGGAGGTGTCTTCCAATAAAGATTTGATCCATTGGGTGGCTTCTGGGGAAAAATGAAAGTTTTCAGCCAGAGCGCGGCACAGGATGTCGTGATCTACTAGGTTGAACGCAGCTGGCTGGTCAAGTAGGAGTAAAATGTCAATGTTACCCAAGTCTCGGATGCTGTCCATCGTGATTTTTAAATCTAGTAACGTTGTTTCGGTGCTATATTTAGGACGGAAACCTGATTGTCTGGCTCCTAACAGATGATTGCTTTTCAAGAAGTGTTGGATTGGAGTGTAGGCTACTCAGTCAATTATCTTCAGTAGGAAGGGGACAGTAGTGATAGGGCGATAGTTGGTAGGTATAGTGGGATTGAGGTACGGTTTCTTGAGTACTGGGGTTACCAAGGCCGATTTGATGCCGGACAGGACGGAGTTGAAGGAAAATGAGGCGTTGATAAAGTCTGATTATGAGCAATATGGCTGGTGCACACAGTTTGGCCATCCTGACGGGAAAGCTGTTACCTTTGCAATTGGAAGGTTTAAGGGTGGTGATGGTGGCCAAGACTTGATCCTGGGAAACCTTACTGAATTTGAATTGGGATACAGAGGTAACAGTGTTAGAGCTAGCTAAGTGAGAGGGCATACTTTTGCCAGCTAGTACAATTCTTTTGTTCTTTATGTTCTCTTGTAATGTGAGGATTTTGTGTGCCAGTGCATTTTGAATGGTGGTGCACCAGGCTTTGTCTGAGTGGGTGAGTGCTGCAGTGGGAGTGGGTGATTCTAACTCCCTAATTATGGAGAATAGTTCTTTAACACTTGACGAGCCATTAGTAATGCGGGTGTTGAGAGAGTTTGCTTTGTGAGCAACCACTGTCGTTTTGTAGGTTTTAGTGGCTGTAGCATGTGCAGTGGCTGTATTGGTGGAGGTTATTTTTTGTGGAGGTGCTCCAAAGCTCTTTTGTTTCGGCGTAGGAGTATGAGTCCTTAATCAAACTAGAAATTCACTTGCTTCAGTTTGTGCAGGGTTTTGGTGGTGAGAGAGGCTACTAGGTCGAGGGTTGTTTTTAGACCAGTGTGATAAAGCGTGGATATAGTATCAGGGTTAGTTTCTGCAGAGGAATGGGTTTTTGAACGCGTTTAAGTATAGGGATGAGATTTTTTGCAATCAGTGTACAGGTATTTCTGATGGAAATAGGTCTATGATTGGCTGGTGGTAGATCTTGTGCGTTTGTGGTGAGGAGGTCAAATCGTATTAGGAAGTGGTCGGACCAGGTAACTTCAGTGAGGGATTCTAAGTTTATAGTTGCATTAGATTTCAGAATCCAGTTGAGGATTCTTCCTTTAGTGTGAGTTGGAGTATTGACAGTTTGTGTGAAGTGCATGTCGTGGAGGGACGAAGAGAGAGCAGTGGATTTGGGGTCAAATTTATCATCAAATCCAAGGTTAATACCGCCTAAGATAATGAATTTGGTGAGTGGTTTCAAGAGAGGAGTGATGAGCAAAGGGATATCAAGTTCAAGCTTATTAGTGTTGTTAGGATGTCTATACATAATTATGAAACTGAATGTGGTTTTTGGGTTTGTAGAGGGCTTCAAGAGCAGGAGTTGTATCCTGCAACAGAGTCTATGGGGCATGGTCTAAACTGCATAGTGATTTTGTAGATTATTGCTACTCCACCCCCTATGTTGTCCTGGAGGTCTGTCCCGAGGATAGTATAGTCGGGGGCGGCTAATTCAAGAGATGGGCCTGACGCTGTGTACAGCCATGATTCTGTGATAGCTAGGAAGTCTAGTTGTTGATCCAGTAGTAAACACCCATTCCACTGTGTGGAATTATGCTCGGAGACAGGTGGATGCTGAAACAATATTTTAATCACTGGTTGAAGGATAGCGTTATGTTTAAGGGAATTATTCCCAAGTCCTCCCGGTTAACTTCACCGGTCTTGGCCTTCCAAAATATAACGACGTTAGTCCTGGTCTGGTCTTATCTTGAGGTGTCCGGATAGGCCCACCACTCTGGTTCTCCCCTCTCTCCTTTCTCCGTGTCCTGTGGAATGAGAGCCACCCATTAGTTTGGTTTGGCGCCCTTTTATCATAACAGGAGGTTTCAAACCCCCTCCAATCACTAGGAGCCTGGGCTAACCCCCTTCTCATTGGTCCCTGGGGCGTTGTCCCGCCTCCCTTAAAGGTCGCCGCCCCGGGCTGTCGCCCTTCCCGTTCCCCTTGAGGTGGTGAGGGTTCACGTTGGCCATGCAGCCGTGGCCGCGTGGTGTAAGGACGCATCCGGACGATGGGCGTCCTTCTCCAGCCACATGAAGTCCTGGCTCTATCAAAAGGAGCACGGAGGCGGCGATCTGGTCGCTGCTCTCCTGCGTTCCGGCACCACCGCGAGCATGACTCCCCGTTCCACGGACCGGAGTGGAACCCAGGTGAGTGTTCCGCGGGCCCGCCGCGGCTGTTCGCAGCGGCTTCTCTCACGGCTTCGCCGCGGCTGTCTATAGCGGCTCTTTCCGCAGCGCCGCCGCGGCCGTCAGCAACGCGGCTGTCCGCGGCGGCTTCCCCCTTCCTTGATACACCGGGAAGGGCGGGCATGCCGCCAGGGTGGCCAGCGTCTCCGGGCTCGTGCGGGTTGAGTGTACGCCGCGGCACCACCCGAGGCATGACTCCACACATCCCCACCCCGATCCCAGGCCGTTCGGGCCAGGGTGAGCATCTAGACAGATAGTCTGCCACTAGCTGGAATCTGGCAGGTCTGTGCAACGTGATGAAGTCGAAAGGCTGAAGGGAGAGAAACCAGCGGAGAACCCTCTGGTTAGTGTCCTTATGCTGAGCCAGCCACTGGAGGGGGGCATGGTCGGTATACAGGGTGAACCGGCGACCCAGCAGATAATACCGGAGTGAGTCAACGGCCCACTTGATGGCCAAGCACTCCTTCTCAATGGTCGAGTAAGCCGCCTCGTGGGGCAACAGTTTCCGACTGATGAAGCACACTGGTTGTAGATCCCCTCTGGTCTCCTGTGACAGTACAGCTCCTAGTCCCTGGTTGGAGGCGTCTGTCTGTAAAAAGAAAAGTTTCTGGAAGTCCGGACAGCAGAGGACCGGGTTTGACGTGATCCGTCGCTTCAGGTCCGCTATGGCGTTCAAGGCACTTGGGTTGTTGGTCAGATTGGGATTCCCCTTGAGTCGTAATGCGTCTGTCAAAGCTGCGGCCACCGAGGAGAAGTCAGGGATGAACCTCCTGTAATACCCGATCAACCCCAGGAATGCTCGTATTTGTTTCCTGTTGGTGGGAGTCGGTTTATCGCGTATAGCCTGGGTTTTGGACAACTGAGGTTTAAGCACTCCCCCACCCACTATGTGGCCTAGATATTTGGTTTCGTGGGTTCCCATCGTAGTCTTCTTGGGGTTGATATGTAACCCAGCCCTCTGTAAATCGGCTACTACTAGTTCCAGATGGTCCAGATGCGACCCCCAGGATTGGCTGTACACGACAATGTCGTCCAGGTAAGCAGCAGCGTATCCAGCATGCGGTCTTAGTATGATGTCCATCAGCCTCTGGAACGTGGCGGGGGCCCCATGGAGTCCAAAGGGTAGAACCTTGTATTGGTATAAGCCTTGTGGGGTGGAAAAGGCAGTTTTCTCCCTATCCTTGGTGCGTAGGGGTATCTGCCAATAGCCCTTGGTTAAATCCAGAGTACTTAAGAATTGGGCTGCTCCAAGGCCCTCCAGTAGTTCGTCCATCCGAGGCATTGGATAGGCTTCGTATCGGGACACCGCATTTAACTGTCTGTAGTCCATACAGAAACGGACCGAACCATCTGGTTTAGGAACGAGCACTATGGGGGACAACCAAACGTTGACAGATGGCTCGATGATATCCATCCGTAACATTTCATCCACCTCGGATTTAATGATGTTCCGCCTGGCTTCGGGTATCCGGTACGGTCTAAGCCTCACGGGTGATCCGGGGTCCGTTTTGATTACATGTTCAAGCACGTTGGTTCGTCCAGGTAAGGAGGAAAAGGAGTCAGCATAAGGGAACAGCCTGTTCCTAATGTCCGTCTTCATTTCGGGGGAAAGGGTGTCACCCCAGTTGACTGCATCCAGGGTATGGGGAACGGTGTTCAGGATTTCTTCCGATTCGGGTTCCTCGATGCTCACAAAGGCGCCTAGAAGAGGCTCGTTCCATTTTTTTAGAAGGTTGATGTGATAGACCTTTTCTGGGGTAGTTCGATCGGGTTGTTGTACCCGGTAGGTCACTGGGCTTAGCACATCAATGATCTTGTAGGGCCCTTTCCATCTGGCTAAGAGCTTGTTGGTGCTGGTAGGTAGGAGTACCAATACCTGGTCCCCTGGGCTGAAGGTTCTCATCTGGCTCCCCTTGTTATAATTTCTTTCTTGAGTTGTTTGGGCATGACCAAGGTTGTTCTGGGCCAGTGTACGTAATGCGGTTAGGTGTTCCATTAATTCCTCTGTATACTCGGTTAAGGACACCTCTTCCGTGGATTCCCACTCCTCCTTAACCAGGTCCAGTATCGTCCGAGGTTGTCTCCCAAACAAGAGCTCGAAGGGAGAAAAACCGGTGGAAGACTGTGGGGTGTCTCTTAACACCATTAACACCAGGGGGATCGCCCGATCCCAGTTTTTCCCGGTTGGTCCCGTCACCCTTCTTAGCATTTTTTTGATCGTCTGGTTATAACGTTCTACCAGCCCATCAGTTTGGGGATGGTATACTGAGGTTCTCAATTGTTTGATCTGTGGCTGTCCACATATTTGTTTTAGGAGGGTTGACATGAAATTAGTGCCCTGGTCGGTGATTATCTCGGAGGGTATCCCCACTCGGACAAAGAACGGGATTAGTTGGTCGCATAATACCCGGGCCGATGTTCCCTTTAGGGGAAAGGCCTCTGGGTAGCGGGTGGCGTAGTCGACTACGACCAATAAGTATTTATAACCGCGGCTGGCTGGTTCCAGGGGTCCCACTATGTCCATACCGATCCTCTGGAATGGGATCGAAATGAGGGGCATTTTCTGTAGTGGTGCCTTGGCGGGTAGTACCCCGCTGGTTAGCTGGCAGGTGGAACAATTCTTGCAATGTCGGGCTACCTCGCCGTAAATGCCAGGCCAGAAAAACCTCTTTAGAAGATTTTGTTGGGTCTTAAGGGAGGCCATATGACCCCCACAGGGATGATTGTGGGCCAGTTGTAGTACTATAAGACGGTGACTCTTCGGTAACACTAATTGTTCTTTTACGGCATTATCGTCACCCTTATACCTCCGGTATAGGAGACCATTGCGTAGAAGGAACCCTGGGCCACCGGCTAGGTTGGGTTCCCCTTCCCGGGCTGCCCTTTCCCTGGCCACACGTAGGGTTGGGTCGGTTAGGGTCTCTCCCCTTATGGTGTCCTCGTTATCTTCAAGCTTCCAATCGATGGGTCGGGTCATATAACTGGCCTGACACCATGCCATCCGGGTCCGCCTTTTCCGCCCTGGTAGGGGTTCCCGGGGAACAGGGTCCGTTCCCGCAACATTGGATTCGGGCGGGTCCTTCTCTTCCCTTAGGTCCCTTAAGGTTTGGTTGAAGTGGGGAAGGTCAGTCCCAATTACCACTGGGGTGCGAAGACTAGGTAGGACGGCAACCCTCAAGGGAGTGGAGGTTTCTTTTAAGTCAATTACTACATCCTTCATTGGGTAACACTTGGTGTCCCCGTGAATGCATCGAATAGGTACCGTTACATTAGACAAGCAGGGAGAGTTACTCACGGTTGGTGATATGGCCGTCTGCCTGCTGCCGCTGTCCAAGAGTGCACGTGCTGGTCGGCCGTCGACACGAATGTCCACCACATAGGGTCCCAGGGCGCCCTCCTCGTCTATCGGGTTCAGGTAACCGATGTCCATGGGTTCAACCGGTCTTCTCCTGGGACAAAACCGGGCTATGTGGCCCCACTCGTTGCACTCATAACACTGCGGTTGCTTGTAACCAGGTGTCGGCATCGGGGCCTTCTCTTCGCTTCCTGGTCTCTTGTCTTCTGAGGGTTTCCACCTGAAGGGTAGGACTCGGCTACCCCTGATCACATGGGGGTCGGAAACCGGGATGGCAATGCGGGCTGATACTCCTGTGGGTGGTAGCCGGAAGTGACCTGCCTTCTGATACGCCGACGCTATGTCCACTGCTTCGGTTAGGGTGGGCCGATGGTGCTGCCTGACCCATTTCTGCATTTGCCCGGGCAGGGCTTCTATGAACTGTTCCAGTATGATTTTATCGAGCAGGGGTTGGTTAGCGGGGTTTGGAGCCAGCAACCACTTCTCGGCTAGGTCTTTTATCCTATAATACAGCTGGCGGGGGCTTTCCCCAGCCCTGAGTCTGGCTTCCCTTAGCTGGATCCGGTATGCTTCATCGTCCAGTCCTAAACGGTCTAGCACTGCGGCCTTGATCTCTCCGTACGGCGTATTGCCGTTGGGGTTTACCGCCTGGTAGGCGCCCTGCATCACCCCAGATAGAAGGGGGGCGACATACTGACCCCACCGGTCTGGAGGCCATTGCGCGTTCCTGGCTATGCGTTCGAAACTGGTAAAGAAAAAGGCAGGGTCCTCCCCGTCCCTATACTTCTGCAGGAGGGCCGAGGGCACCAGTGGTTGGTTTCTCGTATTGGCTACTGCATCTGTGAGACGGGTTATGGTCTCATGCTGTTTGTCCTGCGCAGTGGTCTGTATAGTACCCTGCAGCTGGATGGCCTGTTGAAAGGCCTGCCGATCCGCAGCTGCTTGTTGTGACTGTAGCTGCACCATCTGTTGCAATTGCTGTTGACCCTCGGTCAGGGTCTTTATCAATGCCTCCATAGCGCTGTCAGTATCCCACCTTCGTCGCCAGTGTGGAATTATGCTCGGAGACAGGTGGATGCTGAAACAATATTTTAATCACTGGTTGAAGGATAGCGTTATGTTTAAGGGAATTATTCCCAAGTCCTCCCGGTTAACTTCACCGGTCTTGGCCTTCCAAAATATAACGACGTTAGTCCTGGTCTGGTCTTATCTTGAGGTGTCCGGATAGGCCCACCACTCTGGTTCTCCCCTCTCTCCTTTCTCCGTGTCCTGTGGAATGAGAGCCACCCATTAGTTTGGTTTGGCGCCCTTTTATCATAACAGGAGGTTTCAAACCCCCTCCAATCACTAGGAGCCTGGGCTAATCCCCTTCTCATTGGTCACTGGGGCGTTGTCCCGCCTCCCTTAAAGGTCGCCGCCCCGGGCTGTCGCCCTTCCCGTTCCCCTTGAGGTGGTGAGGGTTCACGTTGGCCATGCAGCCGTGGCCGCGTGGTGTAAGGACGCATCCGGACGATGGGCGTCCTTCTCCAGCCACATGAAGTCCTGGCTCTATCAGAAGGAGCACGGAGGCGGCGATCCGGTCGCTGCTCTCCTGCGTTCCGGCACCACCGCGAGCATGGCTCCCCGTTCCCCGGACCGGAGTGGAACCCAGGTGAGTGTTCCGCGGGCCCGCCGCGGCTGTTCGCAGCGGCTTCTCTCACGGCTTCGCCGCGGCTGTCTATAGCGGCTCTTTCCGCAGCGCCGCCGCGGCCGTCAGCAACGCGGCTGTCCGTGGCGGCTTCCCCCTTCCTTGATACACCGGGAAGGGCGGGCATGCCGCCAGGGTGGCCAGCGTCTCCGGGCTCGTGCGGGTTGAGTGTACGCCGCGGCACCACCCGAGGCATGACTCCACACACTGGGACGAAGAAGAGGACTTATGTAGGAGAGGTGAATCCACAAGAGAGAGACAAAAAGGAGCAATGTTTTGCACAGGGGAAAACCCATGGCTATGTAAATCTGAAAATGGGAGGAGCCTCGCGATATGAAAGAAGAGCTTGCGAGTTTCAGATGGGGAGGAATGCTGACTTCAGAGTGAAGCGGAGGCAAGACGCACAGTGTCCGGCAGGATTGAGAAATCAAGAAGGGACAGACATGTTACCATCGGTAACCAGGCAGCCAGAGGAACCGAAGATGGGCATGTGGCATTCCGAAGCAGCGAGAGAGAGAGAAAAACAGAGACCTGTGGCGTGACAACAAGAAGACAGTGGTGAACCAGAGGTCCAAGTAACAACGCCAAAACCGTTCTGGTGCAATTAATCCGGAGGAGCTGACAATCAAGATACCGGATCACCATCCAAGACAAATGTAGGGAAGTGAAAGGACACAAGAAGCCAGATTAGGAGGAGAGGAAGCCGATCCTCAACAAAGGAAAATCCTGGTGACATTAGCGATAAGAACTGAAGGTAATAGGGATGACGTGAGAGCCGGGGGAGTGGGTGTAAACCAGTATTATTGGAATGCTTATACTTGTCAGTCAAGAGAGAGAAAACATAACAAGAGTAATTGAGAATTATTATTGGAATGCTCATACTCGTCCCAGTCAAGAGGGAGAAAACATTACAAGCATAAATGAGAATCCTTGTTGGACTGCTCATACTAGTCGTTATCCAGAAGTTAGTGTTGTACGGTCACTACAAAGAGAAGTATTCTGGGAGTGGCCCAGTTCTTAATAATTCAAACCAAAAAGGCCTAGGTGATTTAAAAGAACTGGCTATATACAGGAATCCTGAGAACAAGCTGGCATTGGTAAAACCATAAAGCACAAAATTGGACTAATAGGGATAACCACCTGTTACCCCCAAGTTATAAATCACTGTGGTGACTAGCTAGAGATAGAGCAAGTCTTCTTGACTACTATCCCCTCAACCTAGATAAGCGACCCACCAGCGCTCACTATGGATAGAAAAACAATAGGGCTTAGCTAGACTTGTTGGAGGGCAAAGTGAGGCTACACGAAGGGTAGAAATGCGAAATAACTGTAATTTGTGTACACCTGTGTTCTCAATGGTAAAACCATATCAAGATCAAGAGCAAAAGGAAATCAGACTAACTATTCATGAAAATAGGACATAGTCCAGAAGGAAAAAAGAATTCTGTGATAAGTTTACCAGAGGAGTAGAAAAGGATCAAACATTATAGAAGAAAACAAGAGAAGACTCAACAATCCAAAACAATAATAAATCAACTGTACAAACTGATAATCACTATTGAAAAGTGGCTGAAAGATAAGTCCAAAAAACCTCGGGAGAGGTCCTCTTGATTTTGAGTTGTTAGAAATAGTAGTAGGGCTAGATGGATTTTGCGTCAGAGATGGTGGACGGTTTCATTCATAGACACTGATGACTGACCAGCACCTTAACTAGTGTTCTTGGGTCGGGATGCCTTTATTCCCTTTTTTTTTAAATAAACCTACCAGTGAAATGTCTAATCCGAGTCTGAGTTGGCTGGTGCGGAATTAATATGCCAGTATTACCGTATACTGGCATGTTTCTGTACCGGCCAACTACAAGTTTGCCATTGAGGCGCCTGATTTACCTCCAGCAAAGAGCTGGAGGCAAGTCGGGCACCATACTGGTAAAATCCCCCCAATGGAGTACAATGGGACACCATGGAATGGGGATGTACAACCCTTACCGGCACCCATAATCTGGCTGTAATACCGCCGGACCGAATGGCAGTAACAGTATTACCATTTGCCAGTATCCTTCCAGGTTTACCACCAGGATACCGGCAAGGTTATAATGAGCCCCAGTGTCGTCCTTCTAACCCACCACACTAGACCTTAGTGTCTTTCTCTGTTCACCAGAACAGGGTGGCCTCTCAGAATCTGTCCAGATGGCTGATTCTGTGTATTCGGAAAACAGGGTGTCCTGCCACTTATTAATTCAACATACCATCATTGATGTATGTAGTATTAAACAAAAGTACTGGCTGGAATAACTCTACCTTTTGAAACTCATCTAGAGCCTTGTTCTAGGTTCATGATGTCGAAAAATCGGAATTGGCTGCAAAATATTTGGTCATAATGGCCTTCTCAAATTGGCCTAAACAATTTTATTCCTGTTCTTTAAGCTGCTAATTATTCAATTATAGCAGTTTTCCATTTGTTTTTACTTTCATTTTTGTACATGAAACACAAATCCGTGCTAAGACAATTGTGCATAGTACAATATGTAAACACCAACAGTTTGGGCAAGGGCAGTGCTTATAGACACTGCTTATAGCATAGCGAATAATTCAAACACATCATCACAAGTATAGACATGGTGTACTTAGTACAATGGTCCAACAACATCATTAGGACTATGTATGTGTTCTAAACTATGACCTAAAAGTTTTGGTGAAGATAGAGTAAAAAGTAATAAAATATACCCAAGATGTAGGCTCTAGGGCGATGAGTATTCAAACAAGTAATAGTAAGGAAGTAATTTTTCCTTTTAGTGCGCACCACTGACCTTGTGAGGACTCCCCTTAGGGGAGGGGTACTGCGTTGGTTCAGTTCTTTAGGGCACCGGCACTAGTTAGTGCACCTTTGTGGTAGGGCGAGTGGGACCGAAGGGAATGCGGGCGGCACTCCTTGTTGTCGGGTGATCTCTGTGGTAACAACCAGAGATGCATAATGTAGTCGTGCCAAAGAAAGAAAGAAAAGAAAGAAGGCTTCTAAGGAACAGCATATGTGATGAGCTGGTAGACATTCCCTGTATTGTCTGACAGTAAGTAAATACCTTTCACATGCTGGGTTAGTGGGCTGATTCTGAGTAGTCAACATAATAGGGAATGGAGGTTGTAAAACCTCAGGCTGCCATCTTGGATCACATAGTGTTTTCTCTTTCTTTGGTCCAATGTCTGTCCCCTGTCGCCCTGATTTACAAAGGTTAGCTGGATGAGTTTCTGCTTCCACCAAAGTCGGCAATCAGAATATGGCTACCGGTTTTAAGGGGATTTGCTGTGCTTGCTGAAACCACTTCACAACAGTGGGTGCCAGGGAAATTTTGCAGACTATGCAAACTGCTTACTCATCGTCACATCTCCCTATCAATGTCAATAAAAACGGCATCTCAATGTCTCTGTGGTTACTTATGCACCCTACCTTCTGACTCATCACCTTTACTGTAACACTCAAACAACAGAAGGTAAAGTAATTATAAAGTTATTCCTATGGCTAAATCCCTAGCCAATATTTAAATGACCCTATCTGTGCGTAATCTCTTACCAATTGAATAGGGGCCCTAGTTGGTGCTGCTGGGCCGACTACAAGTGGTGTTGAGATCTTGTCCCTGAACTCTCTAAAAAACACTTTCCTGGTGTCTAGTACGTGCACACAGATTGGAGGTCGATTCTTGTATTTTTAATTTGTCGCCCCCAATGTGTGTGTCTTATCATTAAAAACACAACAATACAACACCCAAAGCAACTGGTTTTAGAGAACAGTTGTCAGTGGGAGAGATTTTGCTAAAAACAAGGGGCAAAAACGCGTATTTCTTGCTTGCCCAAACTTCAAGTGAACCACTCTGTGTGTGGTTTACAGGTTAAGTTTCTTCAAGCAAACCCTTAGTTTTCTTTATAAGGGAATGAAGGTCTGGGTTATCCACCAGGCCTATTGATTAGTCAACCGGTTTCAGCGGGATTCTCTAGTAGCCGCTTTCTTCAGGACGAATACTTTTTGATTCTTGTATTCATAATAGTATCTTCAACACTGTGAGGTGTTAGAGGGTGTCTTCTAGCGTCCAAGACTTGATAGGGTAGTCAATTCCTAGTCCTATATGGACAAAAAGACAAGAAAGGAGGGGACTGATATCAGTCTCAAGTACTAACGGGTCTATTTTAAACAATTAAAAACTTCTGGGGGGGCCACCTGTAGGGGGGAATAATCATCATACCTCTGTGGTGGAGACCCAGGATCAGTAGTAAAGATGGTCTCTTCAGTAATCTCCACTGTGACAGAAATTCTTTTGGTCCGGTATAGGGGAGCCTGTTCGGTTCTCTCTCTTAATTCCTATCCCTGTAGTCAAATAATAGACATATATAGATTCTTAATATCTGTGGATTTTATCTAAGAGCACTGTTACAATGTCTCATCACGTGGAGGTTCTTTTTTCTTATATAGGAAACCAGCTCAAGTGGTGATATGACCTATGCGGGTGTTAGTACGTTCACTGTGCAGGAGTTCATAATTTGCATGTATATGTCTTCAAATTCCAACAGAATTTTGCTTCCTCGTACCTTGCCTTCTCTGTAACAGGTCTAAACCAGTGGTGGTTCTCAGTAGATTTTAACTGGCAATGTTTCTGCCCAAGCCATCAACATCACTGTCCTAGCATAGCCACATGTGTCTACAGTATGTTTTTCACAACATTTGTCCTGCTTATACTAATCCTGAGCACTTTACACTGTGTCTGAGCATGGAGAGTGTGTAAGGGAAGTAAAATAGGTAGACCATTTCATAATTTGTGCATCCTTCCAGTGGACTATTATACTGTTGCCTATGCAGATAAGACTGGCCCCATTCATCCTACACTTCAGAAGGAACCTGAAGACCCTGTCCACAGAATATCTTGCTCTCCACTATCCTACTTCTCCACCCCAAAGAGCTCTCCCTCTTCCATGCTTCTTCCTTCCATTCCAGCTATCTCTGCTACCCTCACCTGCAACCCTCTAGGTGCACCCCTCATGTACCAGAGCTCTGTTGCTTTGGAGCTATGTAGGTGCTTCATAAATTCAGCAACTTTATGCTGCTGCTCCTCCATTTTCATTACTTGGCACACTCCAGCACTGTAGGCATCCCTCCAGATAAGGTGCGTATTAGGCCTTTTTACGTACAGAAATCTTGTCAATATGGCCCTTTTAATTCTTCCTTGCGTACCCCAATAAATCATGCTGCTCACTAGTGACAGCCTGGATAGTAGCAGCTTGCAAATCCACTCTTTACTTTAGTAATCGACACCGTTCCTTGAAAGAAGCAACTGGGATGAGTCCTGATCTGTTTATTTTTTTAACACTCTCCTCTGTTAATGTTTCTATCAAGATAATACTAATGTAAAAGGGAATTTGTGTTTTGTTCACTTTGTTCAACTGCCTGCATTTTGTAGGTTACAGTGTTATTATAGCATCTTGAATCATGAACATGCATTTCACTTTGCTTTAGGGCAGATGTAGTATTGTGTAAAATGAAAATTGTCCTAAACAAGGGCTGCATGTCTGCTTAATTGGCTTTAATAGAAACAGCGCAGTTATAGCAGCATGGGCATTTCATAATTTGTTTTCTTTTCATCAAAGTAACGCACCAATTGCATAGCTAGGCACGTGGGTTGAACTTTAGCTCCCTTTCTGACCCATCGCAAGTAGGTACAATGGATACACGTAGAAGCAGTGCTGTATATATTTTCAGTGGCACAGATTGTATATGTACCTCTCAACAGGACTGCTATATATTCAGGCAAAGTAGCCTAATTTATCAAAGGAGCTCCTCTACCGTACGCATATCATGGCACAATGCCAAATATTCACACATTTCTCAGCAGGACTACTATGTTTTGGGATAGTAGCCGAATTTCTTAACAGAGCTGCTGTTATGAAAGCACAAACATGTTTTTGCATTTTCTGCAGCAAGTTAAGGTACAGAGCAAGAACAGCGTCTGAGCTCTTCCCACCAACCTCCGACAGCGTGAGGAAGTGGCATTGCTGTCATATACTTCAATCCCTTCTACTCGGTCTTGCGCTTTTCAAAACTTCTGCTTCTCCCATGTCTGATTACTGCCAAAAATCTAGCACATTTCAAAGCCTCATTATGAATCTCCTGACTAATGTAGAATAGTCCAAACAGGCTTAGAGCTTTTGAAAAGCCATTTATGTCAAGCAAGCCTCACATGGAACTGCCAGTGTCCTAACCCTATGTACCTTTCAGTGTCAACAGCCTGTTGGGAAAGGCAGCTCAGTGGGTCAATAACCCTGCTGCAGAGATTATTGTGTAACATGTTAGTTCAAATCCTGTTAATAGGTGAGTTAATGAGTCTGCATCAGAGATATGCATTAAAGATGCAGGTAACATTCAATTGTAATACAGTTGACGGAACTTTCGACTTATCAAAAGGACTACTAAATATTCAGTGATTCAGAACAAACACATTTCATCCGGGAAGCTCTACTTGTGGCTCATAACACACAACTCATCAGGGCTGCTATACTTGTGATTGCTCAGAACACAACTCTTCAGTGCCACTGTGCTTGTAATGGCTCAGAGCACACACCCCATGAGGACCACTATACTTGTTATGACTCAGAAGAAACACATCCCACAAGGACTGCTATATGTGTAATGGCTCAGAACAGACACATCTCATCAGGGCTGCTATACCTGTGACGGCTCATAAAACACAACTCTTCAAGGCTGCTATACTTGTAATGACTCAGAACACACATCTCATATGGGCACTTGTAATGGCATACAGTGTTGGTAAAGCATCTGCATTCAGGCAAGTGCTGCATCTGGTCAGACAAACCTCTAACTCTGTAATTCCTAGCCTAATGGCCAAAAGAAGATTTGGATACATGTAAAAAGGAGCACCCAATGGTAAAGCTGCACTAGATTTTTAAATAGAAAAGGCATTTTCAGCTTTTTGGATATTTATTGATGCTTTAAGACACACAGAAAAACAGGAGAGGAAGAGCAACTCTGAACCTAAGCAATACAGAATAACAAAGATGTGGCGGGCGAAGGGACAGAGAACATACTAGACAATCCAAAACAGAGATTCGAGCAACAGGAAGGGAGAGTAATTAGCAACATGATAGGGCAACAAAGACTATGAGAAAGGTAACAGAGTTAATAATAGGACAAACGCACAATAGAAGTGAGCGATAGAAGCTGTGCAATAGAGACATTTGGAGACGGTAAAATAAAACCCAGATCAACGGCCGGTGGGGAGAGAGGGAAATAGAAAGAAAAACTAGAGAAGGGCAGGCCAATAGTATAAGAGACAGTGCAAGAAAGATAATCAAAAGGAGTAAAGCAACCACAACCGAGAAAATGAAAAAACACATATAGCCAGAGTAATGACTGACAGAGGAAGAGGAGTTAGATGAACCGATACAGCGAGAAATAAGAGGGAAAAAGAAACAATATAATACAGAGATGGGAGAGGCAGAGTGACAGAAACAGACCTCAAAATGTGGCATCGCAACACTTAAGGTTGAGAGGCAGACCGTCCGAGTGAGAGACAGGGGAAACAAAGTAGCAAAGGGAAGGAGAGAAGGAGCAAAAACATGGAGTGGCTGTCAAGCAGGTAGTGCCTGGCAGCAACAGTAGGTCCGAGAGGCAGAGAAGTGATGCTGGTAGAGTGAGGGACATGATTTATGAATCACCTGATGTAACTAGCTGGCATCTGTAGTAACTCTTAACAGAGTTTGTGCCCAAGTATCATGAAGATGAAGCTGGGTAATACACATCTACACGGTTCTTGTGTGGGGAATATGTTGTCCACAGGTGCAATACATTATTTAGAACCACTTTGAAATACAACTGTTTAGTCACTTAGGTTTTCGAACAAAGTTTTAATTTTACGCACAAATTGGATAGTTACGCACAAATTGGATAGTTATGAGACACTTTTTACCGTCTTGCGAAGGAGGGAAATCATGTTTACTCTCTTGAAATTGAATTTACTCTCTAATTCTAAAAATTGGGAGTAAAATACTCTTACTTCAAAATCCTATCTGGAGTACTGACTGTAGGTATATTCTTTTCATACTCCCCGCACCTCCCCCTTTCCTTCAGCTGACTGACTTTTCTGCATGATCTGTTCTGCCATTTCACTTTCATGAACACAATATATTGCCTTTTCAAGGTAAAGGGTGTACATAAAAGGCAAATTGTATGCAAACAAGCAACACAAGCCTGTAAACACATGTTCAGTATGTCAGATTACAGAATTGTAGAAGACATCATATTAACAACTAACAATGAAACTGCATTAAAAGAGCAAATTGCCTAACCCAAAGGGATCACCACATCTTGATATGCTTTTATGCCAGTGCCATGACCGGTAGTGTATTCTGTTCTCTCCATTCTTGTCAAATTTAAGTGATTTAAGACTGATGTTTGCCTTCAGAAGCACCTACCGCTATGGCGTAATTGGTTAATTGCAACATTCGAGCAGCTTCTGTTGTAATTCTTAAATAGGTGTGCCTTCTGCCACATAATTTCGAAGGATTGCAACATCCCAAGATGCAGCCTCTGAATAGGGAAATACGTCTCCCTGTACCAAATCCCACACTTATAATGATGGTTTTGATTTACGAAGGTGTCACTATCCGTATATTGCTCTCTTGTACCCACCATTCTGCATCACCCATTCGCTTGCCGGACTGATCACTTACCACACATCAGCAGTCAAGTATTTACTTATTCACTCTTTTTGACTCAAATTTAAACAAAGGGACCTACATGCGTTCATTTACTTCTCGTTGTGTATACATATTGTTTGAGGCTTGACAGCTCAAGATGTTTGAATTAGTTAAGTTGATTTCTCTTATCTCGATTTAGATGTTACAGTGCTGAAATTCAACAGGGATGTTTGTGCACTGAGATTTCTGCCCAAATGTCAGGACTCACCCAGGCCCATTGAGGTAGCCCATCATGGCTAAGACTCATGAAGAAATCTGGGTGAAAGGTAGGGAGGAAAAGAAATGGACCAGACCGCATCTTGGCATCCCTTGCTGGTAGAAAGGGAAAGCCAGTTCAAACTGGATACAATACCATAACCCGTTTAGGACTCCTCTGGACTCTCTGAGAGTTACCTGGAATGGTGAAAGACCAACTAAAGATGATTTCAGTAGGAGCAGTGTCCTTGGTGTTCAATGAGCCCATTCAAAAGAGCACAAATAGGCGCTGACAAAAATTCCCAGAAAGGTACAATACAGCAGGTCCAGGTTCACGAACTCAACAACACTAGGAAAGGGAGAAGGGGGAGGAAAGGTATAGGACTAGTGAGCGTGCAAAAGAGTGGCTGCCTTAGAGGGATTTGTAGTTAATGTGATTACAGTAATCCGTATCGGATCGTGGCAGTGGGAGGAAGTGCATGGAGCCAATATGTCGCATGACAACAGCCACAATGTGTGAAATGTGGCAGTTTATAGTTGCCTACATAGTGCTCACAAGGTGCGCATATATATATATATATATATATATATATATATATATATATATATATATATATGTGTGTATGTATATATGTGTATGTATGTATGTATGTGCTGGGACTTTTTCTTAACTGAGGCTGCCGAGCTGGGCTCAGGCCAAATTGTTCAGCAAAAAGCACTAGGTGTTTGACGGGTGTGAGCATGTTCTCTGATTCAGTAGCACCTGCACAAATTAATAAGTTCCCAGGGGACTTGTATTTGCAGAGCAGGCCACCCTGCTAGGTATGTTTACAGATGTGGGGGTGATCCGAAGGTCCCCCGAGTTCCACCCGCAAACATCCTGAATGTGAATTTGTCATAGCACCCACTTCAAAAAGGTAAACGTCTAAATTGGATAATAACCACCGATAGATGTGTACTGAAAATGTAGTCACCGATTATAGTCTTTTTATTTTATTCCCTTAATGTGGGGGACCAGAAACATAAAACAAATGATGCCTTCTGTACTTGTGTTTGCAGTTTCATTCGGTATTTGAGATACTTCTCTGCACGTCATGTAAATCCCACGGAGGTCCATTATGACGCATCTACCTGTATCTGTGCCTATGTATTGTTGGAAATCCTGCCAATATAAAGTTACGTCATTCGCTTCAAGATGTACTGCTTTTAAAAACATTTATTTTTTTAAAACTTAGTAATAAATTTTGAGTCTCTCCGACTAGTTATGTGATATCTAGGAGGCCTGTTTGCTTCCGCCGGTCCACTTTAAGTGCCTCTAGGTTTCTCTCCTCTCTCCCGGGATACCAAATAAGTTGGTGTTTTCGCTCCCTTTGTCATCATTGCACTTGCATTGGAAAGTGATTTTGTTTCCCTGCATGGAATTCCAGTTTTTGTAGTCTTTTGGAAATGGTTATGCTGGGTATCGTACTTTGCTTTCCAGCTCACCTCAAATTATTTATTTCGTATTCTTTTATTTTATTGTTTAAAGCGCAGACCTAGCTCGAGAGCAGCAGAGCATGGGTAGTCAGTATTTGGGCTGTCATCTTTTAACAGTAGCGCAGTACTGTGAGGTCTGTGCGTCTGTATTTGTGTCCATTGGAGTTATTCCTTGGTCAGGTGTTGTTGAAAGAGCCATGTTTTGAGAGATTTGTGAAATTGGAGAATTGCAGGGGCATTCCGAGCCAACACCGGGATCGAGTTTCAGAGGGTGGGTGCATGACAAGAGAAGGCTTTGTAGATGATACATACAGTCTTGAACAGTATTCTGGCTTGGAGCTGAAGCCAATGTAGTTCGAGTAGGATGGGGGTAATTCGGTCACTGTCATGATGCCCGCTCCCGGGGAGCCAGTTCAAGCCCTGCATCCCCGAAAGTGGACATCCAGTCCCCAAGGAAGGACCCAGCAACCCCATATAGGGGCCCTTTGGACAGTGTCCTGGCGCCTATGGCGCCAGGCTCATAAAAGACATCAGTCCTGGCGCCATAGGCGCAAGGCTCATTATGGAAGTGCTTGGGTGTACTTACCTGATGCAGACCATGCTGCAGGATCCCGGCCTCCTTGAGGCCTGAAAGGAACTACTTTACCTGTGGGACTAATTTACCATCCGGGCGTGGTCGGGGAAGGATACATACCTGATTGGAGGAAGGATACATACCTGGGACTTCTTCCAAGGCTATTTAAACCCCACCCGAACAGCCACATGTGCTTAGAGTTGTTCTGCATCTAGCAGCTGGACGCTCACCGTGTCTGCTCCTGCTTCCTGACTTCTGCCATGCCTGCCAGCATCCTGGATCACCTGCAAAGGAAGAGAAGAAGAGAACAGAAGGAAAAGTCCTTACCTGCTAAATCCGCATCCCAGAGACATCTCGCCGACAATCCTGAAAAGGAAGACTTTTATTTAAAAGCTCATTGCGTCGATCGCTGCAGCGCCGCATTCCACTCACCTTTACAGGGCGCCTCCATGTTCAGCAGCGGTCATCCGGATTCGCAGTCACGCCCCAGCCCCTAGGGAGAAAAAGACCAGAACAAAAGGTGAGAGAGAGAGAAGGGAATAAGGAAAGCTAAATCTCCATGTTAAGACTTACCTGTTGATTCATTCCCTCTTCATTTCGGGTCCGCGCCGCATCCTGGCATTTCCGGACCCCGGCCCCTAAGGGGAAAAAGAGACATCAGCGTTAATGAGCGAATGAAAAGACATTACCAAAAAACGCTCATTAAAGACTTACCTGATTTCTACAAGGATTTCACCTCTCATCTCGGGTCGGTGCCTGTTCCCCGGCATTCCATACCCCGGCCCCTATGGGGAAAAAGACACTAGCATTAGTACATTAATGCATGAACACAAGGGGAATCTCATCAAAAAACTTACCTGGAAGCCAAGCAAGTTTGGTTCTCACCAATCCGAAAATCCAGTGAAGTAACTGGATACCAACGCGCCCCTGCATCAGAAGCAGGATGGAGAGCTCGTCCTTCCAGACCCTAAGGTGAGACGCTACGAGGAATCACAGAAGGGTTTCGAGGAGGGTAAGAGGGGAAAGTGGGAGCCTGACTGCTTTACCCCGCAGACAGTTAATCCCCTATTTTCGCCTACAGAAGGATACTTCAGCGAACCAGACAAACCAGATTTGGGGGCCCAGTCCAGTCCATCTTCCGAACCCTGTGCATCACCTTAGACGAGGTCACAGCAGCGCGAACCAGGCCAGCGCCTCCGTGGGAGTCAGGTGAGCGTTACAGTCACATTTCTGTGCTCCGTAATAAGACGTGCTTCAGCGTGGTGGACTGCTTTTAGGGGGAGCCAAGTGAGCAGCTTGGAGCCCTGTCAGGTTTGCATTTCCCCCATTGATGTCAAGACCACAAGGATCTGCACTATGGTCTGGAAGTCCTGCAGCGGGCTGAAGGGTTTAGATTTACAAAGGGAAGAAAGCCAGGCTATTTCGGCCTTCTTGAGAGTTGTGCAGCAAATCCTTCTAGATGCATATCATTCAGCCATTGTCAGAGTATTTTAGCAGGCAGATTGATTAGGACAAATTCACTCTTGGAAAGGTTTAGTTTGAGGTAGGCAGTCAACATCCATGACTGGATGATGGCTAGGTAATCGCGGAGACGAATGATGTCCTGCACGCTATTTTCTCTCATGTACAACTGAGTATCATCTGCGTATTGGTGGATGCCTATATTGGGATCTTTGAGAAGAGCGCCCAGTGGCTCCATGTAAAGCTTAAAAAGGATTGGTGAGAGAATGGAACCTTGGGGGACTCCGCAGGAGACATGGAGTCGGTTAGAACGCAACAAGTTCATCTGGACAGCCTGGTGTCTGTCTGAGGGGTAGGAGGTAAACCAATTAAGGACAGTGCCAGAGAATCCCATCCTGTCAGCAAGGAGGGAGAGAATGATGCAGTGGTTGATGGTGTTGAATGCAGCTGGGAGGTCAAAGAGGACGAGGAGGCATGAGTCACCCTTATCCATGATTTGGAGAACATCATCCACCACCTGGATGGGTGGCTGTCTCACTGTTACACTTTGGGCAGAACCCTGACTGATAGTCATTTAGGAAAGTAGTTGTGCAACTACTTTTTCCTAGAGGTTGCCAATAAACGGGAGGTTCATAATGGGCTTGTAGTTATTTTTCAAAAGAGGTCGTTTGAGACCAGTCTTGACGGTGTCCAGGAATGATCCTTCTGCGAGGGAGACATTGATGATGCTGAGGAGCGCATTGAGCGCCGGGCCCATAAATTGTTTAATGATGGAGGCCAGAATAATAATGTCCAAGGAAGAAGTAGGTTTGAGGGAGTCAATCGTTTTTAGGAGATCCGTGGGAAAGGGAGGAGAGAATTTGGTCCAGAGGGGCAGTGTGCATGCTGTGGTGCAGGGGGATACTAATGCTGTGATATGTTGATTCAATGGTCTCTCATAATTTGTCTATTGTTTCTATAGAAAATGTTTGTTTCTGTCGCATTTCTCCTGAGTTGCTGGTACCTTGGGGGCGGGTCAGGGTTTGGTACAATGCTGTACTACTTCACAGAGGACTTTGCTTCTGTTAGAGGCTGCCACAATGATAGTGAAGTAGTAAGGAGCTTGGCCTCGTTAATCCAAATCCTACGGTTTGCGCGCAGAGATTTGAGGTTGATGAGGTCTACCGAGTTATGGTTTTTGCGCCACCATTTCTCTGGAGCTCTGAGCGCTTGTTGGAGGCTGGCTCAGGGGTGTACCATGGGGTGGATGGTTTGGTCTTAGCGCAGCTGGATTTTAGTGATGCATGAGTGCTCACCAGTTTCATAGCAGAGTTGCTGAATAATTCCAGGAGGCCCAAGGCATTCCCTGTGGTGGGGAAGTCTGCAAAGTTTGCTTCTAGCTCATTGACCAGCAAGGTTTTGAATGAGCAGTGTTGCGTAAGGGGTCGCTTAGCCTGACCTTTGTGAGCCGTAGTCGAGTGGGTGACTGATAATTGGATGGCAGCATAGTCAGACCAGTCAAGTGGGATAGGGTCTGCACAGGTGATGCAGTGTGATGATGTGAAGACTAAGTCTAGGGTGTTGCCTTTGTTGTGCTTGGGGGAGAGCTCAATTTGCTTAAGGTCCATGGAAGTGGACAGTGCAAAAAGGATGCTTCAGCCTGTGACTCCGAGATGTTAAAATCACAGAGAAAGACATTTTTTTTAATGTTCTAATTTGGCAGAGGAGTGTAAATTGGAGATGTCTGCAATGAAAGACTCACTACTGTGAAGTGGTCTGTAGATGAGGTGAAGGTGATGGATTCCTTGTGCGATAGACAGAACTGCCATTTGAGTGATTCAAATGAGCTTGTTCTGGGCGGGGGGGGGGATGGAGCATGGCCAATCGCTCCGCTGAATGATTGCCACTCCGCCCCCTGCCCTTCCTGGCCGGTCTGCGTGTTAGATGCAGTGGACGTAGGGTAGGAGGACATGTACGGAGGATGGGGTAAACCATGGTTCAGTGATGAGCAAAGCATCACCGTTGTTGTACGAGATGATGTCGGTGATCTCTGCAGCGTGACTTATTGTTGAGCAAGAATTGATCAACATGAGAGGGGGCATGTGTATGTGGTGCGTGGGTGCTTGATGGGGCCAAGGACAATATTGATGAGGTTCACTAGGGTAGCTTGCCAGGGCTGCCCAGGGCACTTAGCCATTCAAACCCTAGTGAGAGTGGGGATGGGCTGTGGAGGGCGGAGATAGTAGTAGTAGCGATTAGTTTGTAGGTGAAATGCAGCATAGCGGGTCAGGCCTTTGTCCCAATCAGGTCAGAACAGGTGCGTTCCTTGTCTACGCACGTCCTTTGCTGAGGATGCTGGCGATGAGGACTGATTAAATAGGTAGGTGACAGGGCCTGGCCACGTGACCAGCAGCCTACTCAATGCTGTCTGCCTGGAGCAGTCCTTAAGTACATGCTTCGAAGGCGCAACAACTGGAGGTGGGCGGAGCAAATGAGTGGTAGGGCCTGGTCACATGACCTGCAGCCTACTCAATGCTGTCTTATATTTGGGGTTGGAGCAAGATTCTATTCAGTAAAGGTTTCTGTTTGCTCACACAAGTATTTTCACAATCTGGTCTGTACTTAAGATTTCACTTCCCAGCCAATAACAAAGGGATATGGTCCTTTATAATGGGTATAACTGATTTTGTTGATCCCATCTAGATGCACTTTCTTCAGGAATTGCCCTGCATTGTTGTTGGTGTATCCCCAAGGTCCAATCGGACATCACCAAACCCAATCCATACCTTGAAGATTATGGGAGGGCACTCCCCAAGCTCGGAGACAAAATTACAGGCTTATGAAAGAGTGGAGTGTTTGCGCACTTATATAGCCCTTAAGCACAGGACCCCACAGGATAGATCGTCGGGGTTCAAGAGAGATTCTCTTGTCAAATTAAAGCATATCATGGCTTGTAGAATATTCAGTTTTATTGATTCCTCCCTCTTGGGGATTGTGAAATCCACTCAACACACTAGTGACCAGCGCAGGTTGCGACAACAGTTCTCTGATCAAATACAGTATCCACATATTCCCCATCCCTCCCTTTGTTATATAAATGCTTGGACAGGTTCTAAAATAATGTCATATGTCTAATAGTTCTCTTCTTAGTATTGGGATGCCACAGAAATGACACTTGTTTTCCAATATTTCAAAGCAACGTCTGATTTTCTGCTCTTTATCACTTGCTCTCAGGGTGGATTGCAAAGAGTTTATTTATTAGGTAAGATGTTCATACTAATGATACATCTTTCTGACCTGTGTCAACCCCAGAAATCATTGATTTTACCAGTGGATTATTTTTCCTTATACCTCTGTGAGTGGGAACCTTTTTATGGGTGTCATTGTTTAGACTCTCCGTAGTGTCTTTTAAAAGTTAAACTCTTTGACAATGTTTTGGCAATAAGTGCCTATTGTTGCTGGGTTGCCCTAGGGGCTTCCCTTTTAACTTTTGCTGTCTAACCTTATGAGAACTACAGTTCCCAAAGGTAGAAAGGAACTTTGGATCCCTTTTCCATGTTAATTGGTGAAACCAGCGCACCCCACCTTGTGGAGTGCTGGGGAGATACAATGTATCCCCTTTTCACACTAAAACTGCAACAATTCTGTTTAAAGGAACAAGTTTACCTTCAATGGCTAGTGGCGGTGATACCTTTTATTTGTTGCACCTTTACCATGGGCTGTGTGCACAGCCCCCGGTAAAGGCACCCATGGGTGCTCATTTTACCAAAATGGCCTTGGTCTTGTTTTTTCGCCATTTTAGTGTTCCTTGTCCTTTCTTGTTCCTTCGCCTGACATCCAGTTCGGGAAATTCCTTTGTGTGATTTGTATCTTCGGCGGGAGTACTGTGGACTCCATGCCCAGGCTCCAGAATCTCTGTAAAGGCAGGAAGCGAGGGAGGAGTCCAAAATTCTGCAGCCCTTTGTCTTCCAGCCTGAGTGCAAGATTCCAGTTCAAACTGGAAGGCTGGCTGTCCCAAAAGGATTGCCAATCCCCCACGTTTGAATGTTGCAAGGCTTTTTGATTGGCTGGGTTTCTGCATAAAAGTCTGAATCTGGAAGCTGAAGAGGTAGTCGACCACTGGAACCAAAACCAAAGAGGATGATGAAGGAAAAGCGGCTGAAACGATTTCCAGTGACTGGAGAGCCTGCTGTAGCCCTTCCTTGCAATCGACCTGGGGACGCCGAAAATTATGACTCCGACCCAGAGCCTGGTGGGATCCACTAGACTCAAGAAGACCTGCATTTTGAGCCATCCCACGCCGTGCTGCGACTTTGTGGGCTGCAACACCATGGGACCTTGAGCCATTTTGCGGTGCACAGTCTTTCGAATCTCGCTGAAACTTCCTAGGCATCCTGCTGGATCTCCAGAGACACGAATCAAGTCTGAAAAGACCCCTCACCAGAGTGCTGGACCTTTGTTACAGCGAGAATCTGACCAGCGATATTCTGTCTTCTTCTGTGCTCCTGAAAAGTTTCCAAATCCACAGAGCTGCATCCAGCCGCGAGGAAAACCTTGCCTAGAGCCTTCCCTGTTGATCCCTGCTGCAAAGTCCCTTCCAAGGTCCTGTGTTCAGTCACAATGACAAGGAATCCACCAACCAGGTTTTTGGCTGCAGATCCTGAAGTTGGACTACTGCAAAATCTTCTTCTGTGCCGAGGTACTGTGCTGGCTTGGGTATCTACTTATCAAAAGTCTCTTGTGATTCCTGTGTAGTTTTTGGGTGTTTTCTGTGATTTGGAGTCCTTTCGTGCAGTGCACCCAGGCCCCTACTGGAATCCTCCTAGGGTGTCTTCTGTGAAGCCCCTGGACCCTCAACTAACTCTAAAGTAAAATACTCACCTGTTTAAACCGTCTTCCTTAGGAACTCAGACTTTTGCTACTTAAGAACCTATCCTGACCCTGCTTGTTGGACACTAGACCCTAGTGACCCCACCACCCATCCCCCCCTCTTTCTGCCACTGAGAACACTCATGCTCCAAGAATAAGGAAAATACTTTTAAAGGGTTGGGCCGTTTGCCTAGAAAAGAGAATACATGTTTAAAAGTTACTTGTAAAAGAGTTGGTTGGTAACTGTAACTCAGAGTGAACAGTTCCAAAAATTATTACTTATATTAAAAATGTTCTGCCATTCTGAAAAGTGTATATATAAGGTTGTTTTACTAACCTGTGAATTGGTTGTGCCTCTTCGGCAAAAGTAATGCTGTTGGCTTCACTTAACTATTTCTTTCATAAAATGAGTGTGTACATTTCCCAACTGTCTTGCTTCCCCTGAATTGTTGTTAGCCTGTCCAAAATAGGCATGCATTCGTTTTTACCTACCTAGAATAACTTTGAGTCGTTCATAAAGTATAACACTAGGTTTTGCTTTCCCTGGTCTGTTTTAGACAGACACAAAAACAGTCTTAGGTTTACACCTGTCTTTTAGTTGCTTATAGCTCCTGTAAAAAGTGTATAGGTTTTACTTACCTTGAATATAACGGTGTTATCCTAAAATAAGTTAGTTATTGCTTCTCTTGGTCTGTTAACTGAAAAGCAACTGTAATTGAATATTACACCCCAATGTGCAACTCCCCTAGAATATCTGTTATCCTGAATCAGAGTTATAGGCACATACCGTTCCTAGAACCTGTGTTTCACTAGATCAGAAAAGTATTTGTCCATTTGATATTACTATGTGATTTCTTGCTGAGCGTCACGGTACAACTGATAGTGTCTACTACCCTGGTATTACTGAAAGTAATCTAAAAGTAACTATTTGTTTTGACTTCCCTAGAACTACTGTTGAGTGTTCCAAATAAGGTTATATGCTTTGGTGTGTGCACCTTCAAGCATAGAGTTGGGTTTTTATAATTGTGGTTATATATAATGTGATAGTACTTATTTCCCCCAAGATGTATCTGGGCTTGCTTGTATTTAAATAAACCATTTATTTTTACAACGCATAGTGTTTTAGTGTTTCTTTGGACCATTTGTATTACAATTTCATTTGTACTGATTCTACAGCCCTCGCTCCCTACTAAAATAAGCCTGGCTGCTCTGTCTACGCTACCCTATACTGAGGTGGTACAGTCTTATACTAAGAGTGGAGTCTTGTACTGCCTCAGTTGAATGGTTTTACAAAGCCCTAAGTTGGACTTCAGAAAAACTGTCCTAACAGTTGTGTTCAGGTGTAGTCCTATGGAGTAATTCATTCTTCAATTCTTCCGTTTTCTCATGTTTGCTGCTGCGCAATGCACTGTCTAAAACATAATACATCTAGTACATTTTATTCACTTACACCATGCTATGTTTTTAACTTGCATAAATGTCTGACTTGATCAAAAAAGACATACCTTTTTACGTTCAGTGGTGTTATGTTTTTGTGTTTTACTGTGTTTCGCTGCCATTTGCATGGTCTCTTGGTGCTGGAGGATCGGCAAGAAAACCAGTTTGTTTTTGGTTAGTAGGGACATAGTGAACAATGCAAGACTGCTTTGCTGTGGTGTTGATTCATGCAGATCAGAAGGATCCAGACTGTTCAGACTTGTATCCAGGATCTGTGCAGATGTTTCTAGGTGATTTTTGTCAAGAGCAAATGAGCCATGTGGATCCAGAACGGGTCCACGCTTGCCCTACTGCGACGTTGGTGGGCTCGGGCACTGTTATATAAGATAGTGGGAAAGATGTAAAATTCTGGTTGTTTTAGTTTGTTTCAGGGAGCGGTAGTTTAATGTCCATGTGTGTGTGTATGGTAGAAAATAGGAATTTGAGCAGGTTAGTGAGGTACACAGACAGCCACATTTGCTGCTGGAACAGGAGCTTCCTTTTTTTTAAGCACACAATGTGCCTTCTATGGATGTTTCTCTGGAGATCTGGGGTGTTGGGTGTCAGGTTCACAGCGTGTTGCGGCACTTCTGGGCAGAAAGAACACCCTCAATTGCTACTCATCATCATGACCTTCGTGCACACTTTACTGAAGGCACACTTGTACCCTACCAAGTACCCTTCTCTGGATCACGTGTAAGCAATAAGCATTACCAGACACTCACATCACATGGACACAGTTGATGGGGACCTTGAGGCATAGGAGACTGGGCCCGTGAAGCAGCACAAACTACAAAACCCAGGCGTTCTTGCAGTCATGACGTGAGTGTAGACTTTTTAAGCCACGGCCAAACCCAAAGCCCCGCTTAGCGTTGCTCCACTGTGCTCTTCCTGACTGTACCTGTGAAGAAACAAAGAAGACAGCACCAATCTGGTCTGTTGCTGTCTGACCCTCATTCTTCATCTACAACTACAACAGGGTAACCGCGCTCCCAGCCGCATGCTCAGAGGCTCACATACCAGACTGGACTCTGCGCTCCTGTACGTGTGCTATGCTCCATCACATGAAGCTGCAAAAGAGGGAAAAAAACATAGTTAATATGGCGCCTAGCGCACAAACTGCATTCAATATAGTTAATGCGCCGCACAAACTTCCTTTAAAGTGTTAAGTGAAGCAAATGGACATCAGCACACAAACTGAATCTGAAAGTTCAGTGAAGCAACTGGACGACATCCACATTGAAAGGACTCCATTCTCCAATGAAGGAACTGGATTTGCTGAACGGCGCCTCTAAGAAGCAAGAGGGACATTCTTAAGAAGGAATCTCAGTGACCACAACTGGGGGAGATGCTGGAACATCACACTCTGCTACTTCAGGTACCCAAGGGATAGCAGGATTACGGGGATATGGTAACAGGGGACACCCCCACATTCAGGCAACCACTACTGTTCAGTGGACTGGATTTGAGTAATCAAGACCTCTCTCATTAAAACCTGCAGAGAGACGCGGACATGCCAATACCTCACATGAAATAAAAGGCTCTGATCACTACCTTGAGGGGCGGAGTACGCAACATACACACACCCACATTCTCCTCAATGGGACCTCCAACACCTGTATATCGATCGGGTTCCGGAGTGCCTGTTGTAAAGGAGGTGGTGGACTTGCGACCCTCCTGTTGTAAGGCAGCGTAACAGAAAGCTAAGCCTAAGAATTGTATGGCAACCTGAGCGTCATGTAACCCTCCATTTCTCTGGCAGACCTGGCTACACTCATTCCAGACCTTAGTGCAGAGTTGCATGCGGGGCGGGCTGAGACAGCAGCATTGACACAGCATGTGAACGCCTTACAGGTGTAGGCTAACCCACTGCCTAGGCTAGAAGCTATGACTGCACCAAATCCTCATGTAGCAGCTTCTGGAGGGTACCCTATTCAGGTGATTGCTCCACCACCCGTGCTCTTAAAACCATGGGAACGCTTCACGAGGGACCCTACAAAATACCCAATTTTCATGAACCAGTGTCGAATGCATTCTCCTGCATTGGATCTTTCATGGATTTGCATGCTTAGAATATTCCCCGTCGACAGACTGGGAACCCTCGGTACACTTATGAAGCCGTTTCCCATAGGAAAACTTCTGACACTTTTGTGTCCTATCTACGTCGTTTTCGGGGCTGCCTACGCATGCCCCACTAGGACGTAGTGGTATAAATGCCCCGCCCCCGCGGCTCCCTTCAGATTTCAACCGTCTCCAAAGTAGTGGGATCATGCTGGAGAAATGGAGTTACAGGTAAGAAACTATTCCCTTTCATTTGTCGGCCCACAGCCTTCCCTAATGAATGGAGGATAGCACAGGGGCAAGGTGCTGGTCTTGGAAGCAAGACAACGCAGAGCAACAAAGGTTTGAATCCCAGATCTACGCTTAGAAACCAAACTCTGTATTAAGCGTGTTATAAAAAAACAATAAAATAAATTAATAAAATGATAGCACAAAGGTGGCATTTGTTTTATCGTACTTAGACCAGTCTGCTGCATGTCCACCTATTATGCTAGTTGAGACAGAGGACCCGATACTACAGGACTTCAAATCCTTTCAGACAGAGATGGAAAAGCTATTTTCCAGAAGAACACATCCACAAGCGCTCAATAGTCAGTTGCTTTCTTTGCGTCAAGGGTGCCAAGACCTTGCATCAATCACAACCTTCAACAGATTAATGGCAGAGACACATTGGCCTGAAGAGAAGCGGGGTTGCTCTTTAACGGAGCCTGAGAGGCGAACTCAAGGATGTTCTGTCGCAAGTAGTCAATCCACCAGAGAACTGTTCAGGCTTTATAGATTTAGTGGTGCATTTGGACCACAGATTAGCCGAGAGGAGAGTTAACTGGAGTCTGGGCGAGCCATGTCCTTTCTAAGTCAGATCCAAAGAAGGCACGAGCACGGGTTATACACTCTTACTTTTAGAGAAGGCCTACTTTGAGACCTTCTATTGCCCTTGTTAGGCAGAAACCTGTGCAGTTCCCTCTGGGACCACTGCAAAAGATTTAGGACTACAGGTGTTTGGCAGTAAACCCACTCGGTAGCAGTCTGTACCACACAGATTCACTTGGTAGCTGTGGCTGAGCAGTCAGAATTCCCTCAGTATACAGAGTATTTACAATAGGTCAAGAGAACACAGTAGAACAAGTAAACACTGACCAGGGCTTGGTGTAAAAGAGATATAATTATTTATTTAAAACCACATCTAGAAAAACACACAGGCACTAATAGTAAGCAATTCAAAAACACGGTCACTAAAAGATATACCCTCCCTTAAAAGAATATTAGACAAGTCTTAAGTAAAGCCCGACTTATTTCCAGACAGCGGTGAGCGCTTAACGTAGATGGCACTCTAATAATTCGTTTTAAAAAGGGAGAGGAAAGCAGAGAATAAATTGAAACAGATCCCAACACTTTTTCACGAACACAACAAGAGAGGAAGGCAAAGTAACACTGTGAAATCAGAGTCAGTAGGCCGGATCTGCTTTAAGAGGATCAAAACAAAATGTGTCCAAGGTCACCCGGTTGCAGTGCACAAAAGTCTTGTAACGGTTCAAAAAGGAGTTGGACCAAAGAAAGGGACCAGTTAGAGGGTCAAGGCGGCCAGCCCAGTCCAGAAGGTTAAGGGGTTATTATTACCTTGTAGCAATCTTTAGAAAGGGAGGCCTGGCGGACACGGTACCTTAAAGTGGTGAAACTACTCCAGCAGGGGCAGTTGTTCCTGGCAGCGGATGCAAGTCGGTGCTTCCTCCGGGGGAAGAGAGGACCTCGTTGGGGAGGAAGACAGGAGTCAGTTGCACTGCCAGGGAAGAAACCAGCCGCAGTTTCTCAGGTACAAGGAGCGGTCCGTTGATTCGCGGTTCAGTGGTAAGTGGCTATCCGGCTGCCGGGGTGCTTGGCACGGGCAGTTAGACCACAAACCGATCTGGGGTGCGAAGAAAGAAGGTAAACTGGTTGTGCCCACCAGTCAGGGGAAGAAGCTTCTCCAGCCGGGAGATCTTCTCTGTCGTTGGGAAGTGGTGAGTCGGTTCCACAGGGCTCCACCGGTGGTGTCGTCGTGGCAGGTCGGTTCAGCTTCTCCCTCGTCGGATTCTCAGGTCCTGTGGTGACTTCTGAAGTTCCAGTCCCCAAAGCCCTGCTTTTATGCAGCAAATCCCCATTCACTCAGCCTAGCTGTCAATCAAACATGCTAAGTGGTGAGCCGGCCGGCTCACCACTTGGGCCAATCACGCAAGAGTGCGACTTGAGTTACCAAGGTAACTCAGTCCAGGGTGCCTAAACCCTCCGCCCCCCCTGCCAAAAAGTGGAACAAAGGGCTCGACTTGGGTTGGAGTCACAGAAGAGAACACAAATGCCATTTTAGAATCGAGTCCTGGCAAAAAAGGCCAACCGGCGAATTAATATTAATTAAATGAACCGGCGGTATGTTCGAGGCTATGAGAATTAAATAATTAAAGTTGGTAGCCTCGAACAATGGGAAAATCCCATAGGGAAATATTCGCGGTCGAATATAAAAAGTAGTTTCCACTGCCACCAGCCAAAACTCGATCAGTGGGGACGGAGACGTGCCCCCTCGACTAACAGACCCCGGGGCGATCGAATTGCCCCGACCAGTACGTCAACAATATGATGGTTTGTACTGGTTTCTGTTAATAATTTGGGACTAGTAAAGCCAATGGTGACTTTACATGCCCTGGGAGACAGTAGTCAGTCCCAGGGTATGGAGTCTATGGTGGGGTGTCACTTATGACACCCCTGTGTTACTGCACGGAGGGTGCTGTGTAACACACATAGTAAAAACACATGAGACCCTATGGAGTAAAGGACCCCATAGCCCATAAAACACATTAACAGTCAAAGGAACACCATAAATCATGTCCAAGAGTGGGAGAAAAAGAGTCTCACTCTTGGCAGGAGAAACAAACAAACCTGCTGGGGGACTCACTAGGTTAGGAAATTCAGCCTAAAGAGAGAATTCTCCCTAACACCCCTTTATCGTTGTGCTGCCTTTCCCATCAAATATGGAAAATACACCTTTTACATTCTGCCCATCTTGCGTTTGGAAATATCCCTGAAAGGACACACACAGGGTGTGCAAACACTGTCTTCCACATGATCACTTGGAAAACAAAAACTGCAAATCCTGCTTGCTTTTTCTATCAAAGACCTTAAAAGACTGCCACATTAAGCAGTGGGCCACCCACACCATGCAGGCCCGATGTCTGCATAGACATGGTGGGTGAATCCAGCGAAGTATGCATCGACGTTCTTAGCGATGTCAAAGGAAATTGGGGTTCAGGAGAACCCCATGTGCGAGTCCCCGACTCCAATAAGCAGGCCAGCGGTCCTGTTACGGAGAAGACACCCAGCGGCAAGAGCACACTCCACGACGCACTAAAGACATACCCCCGTCCGTACATCGACCGGTCACAGGCATGCGGTGTCTAATACGAAGTTCCATTCCAAATCATCTCTGGCCCATCGTGTTCGCCGCATGACGGATCTAAACAGGTTCAAAGTAGGCCAGTTTCAGACACTGTGCCCCAAAAGGCCCTCCTTTCACACCGAAGAGCACACGTCGAAAATGCAAAAACTTATTTAAAAAAACATGCCCCGAAACTAAAGTCTAAAACATCAAAAACCACTAACATTTTGACACAGACACACCATCTAAGCAACCTTCCTCACAGGAAACTGGCTACACTCCATCTGAGGGCACACTATCGGGGGCACTACATCAGAAAAAGCAGACCCCCCATCAAGAGACACCTGTTCCTCCTGTTTTCCCAAGGTCCACTGAATGCACACCTGGAAGCTTCGACAGGGTAATGAGAAGGATCTCTTGCTTCGTAAATTTCATGGATCGCCATCCAGAGGAGTTTAGAAGCCCACATGGTTCTGCACAGGGTGAAAGGGTATCTAGTGGTGTAAACCACCTTCTAAGGTGTTAACGTTCGACAACTCCCAACCCAGTACTTCTAAACAAACCCCTATCACCTCACATATCCAAGACCCCTCACAGACTTGCAGGATCCAGGGTCTCAAGGTGACCAGTACAGTGAGGACAAATACTATGATGATGACGACCACGATATTTACGTCATACAGTCCCTAGATCACCAGGATCAGCCTGTGGCTGACTCACTCATAGATTACCAGCTCCAACATAACGAGCTGCTGCTAAAAGCTGCCCAACACTTTAAGATAGAAACGCAAGAGGTCCAGCCAGGAAAAGCACTTTGTGGATGACATTTTAGAGGACAAGAGATCAGTAACACAATTCATACCCTGCCTCACTCAGTGCAAAGGTGCATCCAGCCCTCCTTACTGACACCCAACCTCGCAAGGTCGATTAATCCCTGCATTGAGAACGTTTTGCAGGCCAGCACCTACTGACCCACTTTATATCAGAGGTCAACTTAAACGTGACTCTAGTCATCGCCAAAAACAGTTAAAGGCCAGACACACCCCTAGCTTCTGCTGAGGCACCTCCTGACAAGGAAAGTAAGAAGCTTTACACTTTCGGCAGGAAAGTGGCATCCTTTCTGCTTATCAGACCAGAATCGCAAACAATACCACTCTATTGACCAGTTCTGGTTCGCTATGTGTGGGACTCGCTAGAACAGCAAATTGAGGCTGTCCCGAGCCACTTAAATCTCAGCTCACAAAAACAATTACCGAAGGCACACAAATTGCTAACTGCATTCTAAAAAATCTTAACGCCGCGGACAATGCAGGATATATTATAGCTGAGAGCACCTTAATCAAGCTATCCATGCTTGGTTAAGGCAGTCAGGCTTCAAACTGGAGATGCAGCCAACACTCCTTAACTTGCCCATCGAACCTAACGCTTTATTTGGCAAAGCTGTTGAGGATGCACTGAAAAGTGCCAAGGTAGAGTATGACACCTTAAAATCTTTACGACAACTGTCTAATAAGCCTTTTGTCTAACGAGGGGCGTTTAACACCAGGCCATTTATTTCGTGGAAAAGCTCCACCGGTTATAACCCGGAAGGCCAATCACCATTGTGGGTTAATTCACAAGGCCAATCATCTGGCAGCTTTCAAAGAGGCTACAAAAGATCCAGAAGTAGAGGTAGGGCCTTTGCCACTAGAGGCTCTGCTACCTCTAAGCAATGACGCCCCAATCCGGATGCCCTCCAATGTACTCCAGTAGTAGGCCACATCTCTACCAATTCATTCACTCCTGGTAGGGGATCACATCAGACAAGTGGGTGTTGTCCACTGTGGCAGGAGGGTACTGCATAGAACTTCTGCAGAAACCTCAAAACCATCCGCCAAGACACAGGAAAATGACGCCAAAAGAAAAAACTCATACTAGTAGAAGAAGTAAAGACCCTGCTGGAAAAGGACGCCACAGAAATAGTCCCAGGAAACTAGGTAAACAGAGTTTCGAAGGGATTGTGTCCTCCGACGTATTCCTCATCGTAGATATCTCCTTCCAGCTCTGCTGGCCTTGGAAAATTTTTTCTCTCTAGAGGGCGCTGCGCGTCGACGTCCTCCGAGTCGATGTCCCTCGACAGCCGCCGTGTCGACGTCATCCTGCCTATAAAGGCCGCGCGCAGCGTCCGTTGCTCAGTTCCGTTTTTCCGCGCTTACTCAGTGCCTCGGAATACCGTTGCTCAGTTCTTGTCAGATTAATCCTATTTACCTCGAGTTATTCGATCCGTACTCGATGGCTTCCTCGTCGGAACCGACAACTCCTCCATCCGGCTTCAAAAAATGCTGAGATTGTGGGAAAAAGATGTCGCTGACTGACCCTCACAGAGTTTGTCTGTGGTGTTTGGGAGCTTAACACCATTATTCGGAATGCAAGGACTGTATGTCCATGACAGCTAAGGCCCTGAAGGAGCGTAGGGGGAAGCTGGAGAAAGGTAAGACTTTTAAAGCTTCTTCTTCATCGACGAAGTCGAGACACTCGTCTCCTAGTCACCATTCGCGCTCCAGGTCTCGGAGTGGGTCCCATCACTCCTCGAGATCGAAGCACTCGAAGAGGAGACGTCGAAGATCTCCGTCTTCCTCTTCCTCTGTTTCGCCAAAAAGAATCCCTTGCCCCACGAAACATAGTTCCCGGACTGAATGGGAGGAATTCCGCAAAAATATGATGAGCGTCTTCGAGAAAGCGGCCTCGACCCCCTCGAAGACTGCCGAGAGCGATGCTCTGGTCGAAAGACCCGAAGGTCAAAAACGCCCCGAGTCGCAGTACCCGGCGAAGGAAACCTCTCGAGCGCGTCTCGAACCCTCGAATAGGACTATGACCTCCAAACCTTCCTCGAAGGTGCCGTCGACGAGGGTTCCGTCGACGCCGAGGTCGGTGTCTTCGACGCCGTTGTTGAAGGGACCTTCGACACACGGGTCTGTCGACTCGACGCCAGCTTCGACACGGGCGTCGACGCCAAGAAAAGTCACGGTCACGACACACCCAGCGACTATCCCCAGGTCCTCGATGGCGATGGCTTCGAGATTGTTGAGTAGAATCCCAATTCTGTCGAGGTCATCGAGGCCTCCGCCTTTGTTTTCGACGCCACGCTCGAAGACGTCGACGACATCGACGTTTTCGAGGCCGATAATGACAAGTTCGGTACCCTCTGCCTTGGATATGGGATTTACTCCCTTTATGAGTTCAGAACAATTGAGAACTATGTCCTCAATTTTGGAAGAGGGTGAATTATCTGAACAGGAAGACACATTTGAGTTGCAGGGACCTGTAACCCCAATTAGAGAGGAATATTCCTCTGAAGAACGCAGGTTAAAGGATCTTCATGATTCCTTACATGTGGCAAGTGGGTTAGACACTTCCCCTGAGGTGGAGTTTGGTAGGCCAGACCCGGGGGAGCATGCTGAAACCCCCTATAGAGCATTAATGGCCAGGATCACAGAGTTCATGGGGTGGTCTGCACCTTCACAATCTTTCCAACAAGATGACCTCACGGATATTCTTGACAAAGGCCCACAGGAGGATCCTGTGGTGCCTTTTCATAAAGCTCTTCAGAGGAAGATCATGACAAACTGGGAAACCCCAGATGTCGTACCAGCATTTTTATTTACTGCTGGTACGACATCTGGGGTTTCCCAGACTGTCTACAAAGTACAGGGTATCTTCTACAGACCCAGAGTTTTTGTCTAAACACCCATCCCCAGAAAGTCTGGTGGTACAGGCAGCATCCTCTACCGATGTCAAGACGGCTTATCCTACCGTCCCACAGGACAGGGACGATAAAAAATATGATGCTATGGCAAAGAAAGTCTTTTCAGCATGTAGCATGGCGTTAAAATCTGTTAATGCTACTTGCACCCTTGCGAGGTTCAGCCATACACTTTGGGAGTGTGCTTCTACAGCGGCTGACTGCATCCCGGAGGGAGAAGAAAGGGATGCGTTCCTGAATATTATACAGGACGGTAAAGACGCTATGTGCGAATCCCTCCAGACGGGCATTGATTCGGCTGACAGTATCAGCAGAGCAATGGCGGCAAGTACATCAACCAGGAGATTCGCTTGGTTGAGAAAGTCCGGTTTTGCCCCAGATGTGCAAGCCAGGCTCTTGAACATGCCATTCAATGGCTCTTCTTTGTTCGGGAAAAAGGCGGATGACAGTTTAGAGAAACTGCAAACTTCAAAAGCAGCAGCAAAATCCCTAGGAGCTGCAATCCGTCAGACTCCTTTTCGTCCCACAGGAACCTCTGCGAGGGGCAAGTCCTTTCGCTTCTACTCCGCATTCGGAAGAGGTAGAGGACGACCGGCTCAAAGGGGACAAAGAAGAACTACCCGAGGTGGAAGGGGTAGATATTCAAAAGCCGCAGCAACAGCAGGTGCCTCTTTACCATCGGTATCTGCATCAGCCGCCCCAAAACCACTCTGAGGACTTCCCTCACAGGACACCTGTAGGAGGCAGGTTGACTCAACATCTGGCGGTATGGCAGGCTATCACGTCAGATGCTTGGGCATTGGAAACAGTTGCCCAAGGTTACTGCCTGCCTTTCCTACGTATACCTCAGAGTCATCCACCGGGGATCAGCTCGCAGAAAGCTCCAGATCCGCTCCTCTTGCAGGAAATTTTGGACCTGCTAGAGAAAGGTGCCATAGAACCGGTACCTGTAGCGGAGAGGAACATGGGTTGGTACTCCCCTTACTTTCTCATTCCAAAGAAAGACGGAGGACTGAGACCCATCTTGGACTTGCGAGAATTGAACAAATTCCTCAGAAAAGACAAATTCAAGATGGTCACTCTTTCTCAGATCCTCCAGGCCCTTCAGTTCCAGGACTGGTTGGTATCTCTGGACCTTCAGGACGCTTATTTCCATGTGCCTATCCATCTCAAACACGAAATACCTGAGGTTCGCAATTGGCAACTCTCACTATCAATTTCGAGTGCTGCCATTTGGGCTGACCTCCGCCCCGAGGGTCTTCACCAAGTTAATGTCGGTAGTGGCTGCAAGTCTAAGGAGGGAAGGGATTCGCGTCTACCCCTAACTGGACAATTGGTTGATCAGGGCTGTTTCTTCGGAACAAGCTCAGATCCAGCTAAATCACGTGTGCCACTTCCTTCACAGACTGGGCTTCTCCCTCAATTTAAAGAAGTCACAAATGATACCATCGCAGAGACTCCAGTTCATAGGAGCGATCCTGGACACTTCCCTGGGAAAAGCCTCGCCACCAGAGGTGAGGGCTCAAGATATTCTACAGATGGTTACCAAGTTCCAACATGCCCAACGTCTCCCAGCCTTCGACTTTTTGAGGTTGCTAGGCCTCATGGCATCCTGCATTTTCCTAGTGCCAGAGGCTCGCCTGAGAATGAGATCCCTCCAGTGGGCACTGAGGACTCAGTGGTCACAATTCTCAGGGAGAATGACAGATCTTCTTCAGGTTCCCGAAAGAGTAGCTTGAGACCTTCAGTGGTGGGCCTGTCAGGAGAACATTCTGAAAGGAGAACAGTTTTGGCAACCCTGGCCGGAGATAACAGTAGTCACGGATGCCTCACTCACGGGGTGGGGAGCCCACGCCAACGACTTGACCATCAGCGGTCGTTGGTCTCCATCGGAGTCCAGGCTACATATCAACCTGTTAGAGCTGCGAGCCATCAGACTTGCGCTGAAGGCGTTCCTGCCAGCTGTACAAGGGAAGAACGTCCTGATAATGACAGACAACACGGTGGCCATGCATTACCTCAACAAAAGAGGAGGCGTAGGATCACTACCCCTGTGCAGAGAGGCGATGCAGCTCTGGTTTTGGGCAATCCAAGAAGGAATCTCTCTATCGGCAGTTCACCTAGCCGGAGAGAAGAACTTGACAGCGGACGCTCTGAGCAGGCAGAACACAGTCTCCCACGAGTGGGAGCTAGCTCAGGAAGTCCTTCAAGAGATCTTCGCCCTTTGGGGAACCCCTCAGGTAGATCTGTTCGCCACCAGCCTAAACAGGAAATGCGACCTGTTCTGCTCAAGGGAATTTCCCCCGAGAGGAGCTCTGGGAGACGCGTTCATAGTGGACTGGGAGTTTCCGCTTCTGTACGCGTTCCCACCGGTCCCTGTCATTCCTCAAATGATCAGGAGGTTGAGAAGATTCCGGAGAACCATGATCCTAATTGCCCCGGATTGGGCCGAGGAGAACGTGGTACCCGGACCTTCTAGACTTGTCCATCTGCCCTCCAATTCGACTTCCACTCAGAGAGAACCTACTCTCACAGAAGGGAGGTCAGGTTCTCCATCCAGACATCAAAACCCTCAACCTTTACGCTTGGCTTCTGAAAGGCTGAGGTACAAGGATTGGGACCTCCCTGATGATGTTATGGAGGTGTTGCTTTCGGCAAGGAGCCCAGCAACAAAGTCTTTATACCGCTGCCGTTGGAACAGATTTTGCAGCTGGTGTAGAGAACAGAATATCAACCCTTTTTCATGTAGTACACCAATGGTTTTGTCCTTCCTACTATATTTGACAAATTCAGGCCTTCAAGTTGGCACCATTAAGGGCTATCTCACAGAGCTATCCATCTTTAAGCGCACTGCAGAAGAACCATCCTATTTCAAATTACCCTTGGTAATACAGTTTCTAAAGGGGCTAACCAATGTTTATCCCCCAAGACCATTCCAAGTTCCCCTATGGGACTTAAACTTAGTACTAACTTTCCTGATGGGCACACCTTTCGAACCACTCCATTCTTGTTCGTTAAGATTCCTTACCCTTAAAACTGTTTTATTAATAGCACTTACATCTGCTAGAAGGGTGAGCGAACTACAAGCTCTTTCTTGTAAACCCCCTCACACAATATTTCACAAAGACAAAGTTGTCCTGCAAGTGAAGCCTAATTTCCTCCCAAAGGTGGTTTCTGAATTCCATATCACTCAGAAGATTACCCTACCATCTTTCTATCCTCCTCCTCACCCGGGGAAAGAGGAAGAGAGGTTACACAGGCTAGACCCTAGAAGGGCTTTAAGTTTTTACATCAGTAGACTAGCCAGGATAAGACAGGCAGACCAGCTGTTTGTAGGTTACGCAGGTCACAAGCTGGGGTTACCAATAACTAAGCAGACCATTTCCAGATGGATCATTCTAGCCATTCTGGAATGTTATGAACTGGCAGGGAAAGAGCCCCCGCAAAACCTTAGGGCTCATTCGACCAGAGGTATTGCAGCTTCAACGGCCCTCAAAAGAGGCGTGCCGGTTAAAGACATCTGTGCGGCCGCTACATGGTCGTCTGTCCATACCTTTACACGTTTTTACAATTTGGATTCCTCCTCCAGTCAAGAGACTAGGTTTGGAAGGGCTGTACTGCATTCTATTCATCAATAGAAGACAGCGTGAAGTCAGTTCTCCCTCCTCCAATAATACAATACTGCTATGGGAGCCTATCTAAGATGAGGAATACGTCGGAGGACACAATCCCTTCGAAGAACAAGTTACTTCTTACCTTGTAATGTTCTTTCGACGGGATGTTCCTCCGACGTATTCCTCATCGACCCTCCCATCCATCCCCGCAGTTCTACTTCCCTTGTTGTTGCAGCTTACGCTCCTTCAGGGTGATTAGTTTAGTCCAGAAAGTATTATTGTGGGCTACAAAACGGAACTGAGCAACGGACGCTGCGCACGGCATTTATAGGCAGGATGACGTCGACGTCGATACGGCGACTGTCGAGGGACATCGACTCGGAGGACGTCGACCCGCAGCGCCCTCTAGAGAGAAAAAATTTTCCGAGGCCAGCAGAGCTGGAAGGAGATATCTAAGATGAGGAATACGTCGGAGGAACATCCCGTCGAAAGAACGTTACAAGGTAAGAAGTAACTTGTTCATCTATTCAACTTACTTCCTTGTGCCAAAGAAAGACTTAACTATGCGCCCGGACCCGACTTGGACCCAGCAAACACATATGTCAAACCACTGATGTTTTGCATGACAACACTACAAGAAATAATCCCTCTCTTAAAACGGGGGGATTTCATGGCAACATTTGATATGAAAGATGCATACTTTCATATTTCAATGTTCCCAGTGCACAGAAAGTATCTGTGCTTCAGGATAGCAGGAAAACATTACCAATTCAAGGTACTCCCCTTTCGGCTTTGCCTCGGCTCCAAGAGTGTTCACAAAGGTACTGGCAGTAGTGGCGGCGCACCTACGCAAAGAATCAATCCCAGTGTACCCTTATCTGGACGACTGGCTAATAACAGGGAAGACACCACAAAAATGCAAACTCAAAACCCAAAGAGCAATCAATCTGTTGTTCCAATTGGGATTCTCCATCAGCGAGAAATAATCAAGTCTCGTTCTCAGTCAAGTGAAACCATTTCTGGGAGCAATCATAAAGACTCGAAGAACTGGTCTTCCCCTCAAACAAAAGAGTACAGAACATGTTTCAAGTACCTCATAAACTAGCCGGTCACCAGATAACTGTGCTCAAGGCAGTGTGCCTGCTTGGGATGATGGCCTCATGGATCTATCTGGTTTCCCACTCGTGGCTGCACATGTGCCCAATGCAGGAGTGGTTAGCAAAACAATGGTCTCAGACAAGCGGTCAGTGGGACAATCTAGTGGTTGTTTCGCTAACCTTAGTATAAGCACTTCGCTGGCGGTCCAAAGAAAACGTGCTAAACGGAAAACCCTTTAGCAATCCACCAGTACAAGCAATCCTCGCAACGGACGCCTCACTTTCAGGGTGTCTCCTCTTCGGACAGTAACAGGCAATGGATACCCGAATAAAGACAAACCATCTGCCTCTGTAACTGAACGTTCTTCTTCAGTTAACATTTGTGCAGCAGCGGGCGAATTTCCAAATGAAACCGTGTGAGGACTCCCAGAGAAACAAAGCGTTCATGACAGGCCCCTGACCCTGCTTTCGGAAAACTGACACGGCTGCTGCGACACGCACTTTCGACCGTAAGGAACCCCGCAAAAATCGTCACGATTGAATCGTCCAACTGAAGGAGCGGGACCAGAGCAGAGCGAGCTAAAGAGGGCGCCGGCATCGAGAGAGGGAATCGCGTAGGAAGACCTTGCAGGAGAAAGGTGCACCCCTCCCCCATTTCTGAAGCCCGCGACAGTGTACACCCGCACCGACGAACCGCTAGCAATGCTCCCCCCCTCCCGGAACATAAGAGTGTCCCGCCCGGCCCCTTAAAAGAAAGTGAGAGGAGCGCTGCTGTTCGCACGGTGCATTAAGAGGGGCTGAGCGGCGCACATGCTTCCCCTCCGACCCCCAACCCCAGAAGTGGGAGTAATAACACGAAGAAAGTGGACAACAAAGATAATATAACACATAAGGGAAGTTGGGTCCCACCACCACGGCCAGTGGCCCTTACAGTTGCCTGTGACTATCATTGGAGCAGGGGTACGCAGCAGCGCCGGGGTCCCATCGGAATAAACAGCACCAGCCAACGCACCACAGCATTCACAAACTCACCAGCACCCGTCGACGGCAGGCGGTGCGCCTAATCAGCGACAAATATTAATACCCACTTAACACGTTCCCAGGTACCAAGGACTTACAAACATACCTCAATTGTTAGCCCTCACAGGAGCCAGCGAGGGTGAGATTGAGAGCCGCTGAGTGGGCGGCTTGCGCTGCATAAATCTTGGAGTACTGGAACAAAGCACTAATTGAAGCAGTGAAAGTGCGTAAGCAGGAGTAGTAAAACACTGACGCTAACTGGAAAGAAGCTGGACCCCAACACCTTGGCGCTACTCCAAACATTCCGCCGAACGCACACAGCCATGGAATCCACTGAAGCACAGAGCTCAACAGACATCCCGGGCAATGACCTAGACAGCGCCACCAAAGCAGACATCAGGCTCTTGCTAGCAGGAAATAAGGTCATTGAAGTCAAGCCTCACGGAAACGGTATCGGATCTGCAGACCAGAATGACGAAGGCTGAGGACCGACTTGAAGCTGTGGAGAATAACCAGCAATCAGGAGACATAGCTACGATGCAATATGAAGCCCGACTTCAAGATATAGAACAAAAGGAGAGAGACGTGGAAGCGAAAATTGACGACCTCGAAAATATAGAACGAAGATCGAACATTCGAATACTGGGCCTAGCAGAAGAGCAGGGGGAATCCCCGGTAAGCCTGGAAAAGATGGTAAAAGCCCTAATCCGGTCTCTCTACGATGACTCAACCCCAAAGCTGGAGTTTGATTGAGTGCACAGAGCAGGAGGGACCTTGTGTGGTCCCCGGTCTGTCCTTGTAAAATGCCATTATTACACCCAAAGCCAAGACATCCTGCTGAAGGCGAGAGAAAAGGGCACGATTGAATTCGGAGGTGCAAAAGTGATGCTTTATCAAGACCTCTCGTCCATGACCCTCGCCAAAAGGAGGGGATGCTGCCCCCTCACGATCTGGCTGCAAGGAAAGGGAACTCGATATCGATGGGGCCACCCCTTCTCATTGTCATTTGAATTCAGAGGAGAAGACTTCAGAATTACAATAGAGGAAGCAGAAAGGGCCTTGCGTCACCTTCGAGGCTCAGCAGAGGATATGGACATTGATCCCCACAGGAAGCCAGAGGTGCCAATACCGGACCCAGCATCAAAACCACCTAGGAGAGGCAAAGTGCAAACGAAGTGGAAGTACAAGCGCCTGAACACTCCATGAACAAGATCGCACACCTTTTGACGTTCTTTATCCAACACTTTTCTTTTTGGTTGTTGCTGAAAATCAGGTTAACGGAAAGAGAACCCCTCTTTTTCCTTCTTTGAGTGGGCTTGCACGATTTGGAGAGGGGATGGTTCTAATCCTCTCAGGTTACTCAATACTCTATTCTTTGCATGTGCATACTTACAAAAATGTATTGATGTATAAAGCCCGAAGAGGGGCCTCACCAGAGTGGCCCTTGTTAGTTTAGGGCGTCTCTTTATTTGACAGAGAATGCTAGGGTTAGCTTTTCTTAGGTGAAAGTATGGGGGTAGGGGCGAACACTTGATCGGAATTCAAGAGGCATCAGATCCATAACGTAGAACTACATACACCAACAGCATTTACAACATGGCAGACCAGATTCATTACAGGAAGGAGGCCACAAAACAGGGAGGCATGTGTGGGAGAGACCAGCAGGGGACCTTGTTTAAGAGGAGGCAGCTGTGGTGGGACCAGAGAAGGGGACGCCAGCAGATATCCCAGAGGACTTGTGGGGCCCAAAGCAAGTGGGCCGTGTACTTGCCACAGGTCTGGGAGCCTCTGTGACGGAGAGCAAGCAGCAGGAGCTCTGAGCGAACCAGAAGAACTGAGGACGCCCCCTGTGTCCTTGAAGCATTTAAATTGCCGGAGAGCAGTGAGAAAAGAAACCAGCAGGCGAGCGGTGCTCACAAAGGCTGACTTCCCAGCTTAAGAAGCCAAGAAGAACCAGCGGGAGCCGCCGGAAGGAGACGCAGAGAGCTGGTGAGTGTCGTGGAGGGTGCTCGAATACCAGGGTGCTGCAAGCGGGCGACAAAAAGTAAGCAAAACAAATGCATATTGAATACCAAACCGAATGGAAACTTAAAATGAAGTGACATGAATCCATATTGAACACAGAATTGAATGAAACCTTGAAGTTAAGCATATTAAATACTGAATGGAATAAAACTTTATGGCAAAGCAAATAACGGAGGACAACCAAAGTGCCCATGTAAAAACGAATTACAGAAAAGGGCACAAGTGAAACAGTGCCATGGAAAGGTGGCGTATGCGCCAAACCCCACCTCAAACTGAACTTTTATGAGTGAATGCAGTGCAGCAAGGCCAAAGACTGGCAAGAGGTGTGTTACACGTGATGGCAGAGCCATGAGGCTGACAAGAAGCCAGAGTGGTGTGAATCTGCACAAAAAGCCAAGAGGCAGAGAAAGAGGAACTAAGTGAAGGTGACTTGGTACACAGGGGCAAGTACCGAAGAACCTGTGTGGGCTGGAGAGGCCAGGGATCCTGGTTGCGCGACCTGTATCGGGATCGACCGTGTGATCTGACAACTGCGCCTAGACCAGTGAGCCCTGAATGCTGACAATAAAGGACATTGCGACAATTATTTTATTATTGACATCCCTACACATTGTTTAGCTTGAGTTGTGAGAGTTTTCGACACATACCTTTAAGTTGAACTCTTTGACTCAGACTTTCCTTAGTTGGGTTAAGGTAGGGAAATCCCACCTTAGCAGAGGGCAAGTTAAGCCATCTTCCATCCTGACATTTGATTTAATAAAGTATTTTATTTGGGCCTTTAAGTCTGTTGTCTGTGCCTTGCTTCATGATTCCTTTACACCATGCATCGATCAAGGTACACCTGGCTGCCACTTCCTGGTACACGTGTCTTCTGGGCAAGCTCTCACTGTGGTTGCACAGGCTCGTTAAGGAGTTCCTCAAGGGCCTCTTCAGAAGGTTTCCTCCAGTGAAGGCTCCTGCCACTGTGCGGGAACTGAATGCGATACTGTCGAAACTGATGGGGTCACCCGTTTGAACCTATGCATCGGGCCTCCTTGAAGTTTCTGTCTTGGAAGACTTCATTCCTGGTGGCTACCACCAAACCGCCTTCCTAGTGGCTATCTCCTCTGCCAGGCGGGTTGGGGAAATACAAGGTCTCTCTTGTAAGCCTCCATATTTGTCGTTCCACTCAGCTAAGGCGGTTCTACAAACTCATCCTTCCTTTATGCCAAAGGTCCTATCAGATTTTGACTTGAACAAACCTGTGGTCCTACCAGTTTTCTTTGCAAACCCTTCTTCACCTGCTGAAAGAGCTTTGCATTCACTGGACGTTGTGCATGCTTTGAAGTTCTGTGTTGTACGCACAAAGAATTTTCTAAAACACTTCTCAACTTTTCATCAATTTTGGACCAGTGGGACTTGGGAAGGCCCTGTCCAAGGCTTCCAGCTCCAAGTGGCTCTCTGGCTGTATAATGCACTAACATCAGCTGGCCAACAGGCCCTTACTGGGCTGGCCGAGAGCCCACCCCATCAGAGCCATCGCATTGATAAGTGTTCCTCTCTTGTGGTCCCCTGCTGGATATCTGCAGGGCTGCTACGTGGAGGTCTACCCACACCTTCACGAGATGCTGCTGTGTCGACAGGGATTCAAGGGAAGAATCTTGTCAGTCAAACGGTGCTTCGCAACCCGTTTGCATGAGGTGAGTCTGTTCCAGGGGTAAGTGCATTGCTTCTGTTGAGCCTTGGCCACCTTCCATGTTGGTGTAACTGTACTGCTGTGTAATAGTATTCATGCGCATGTGAATCCATGTTACAACCCGTGCAGAAGAAAGAACAAGTTACTTACCTGTAACTCTTGTTATCCAGCATGGGTCTTACATGTATTCACATGCAAACCCTCCCTCCCCTCTTGGCTCGTCTTGGTTCCTACTGCCACTTTACGTGCGTGACCGCATCTGAACATGGCCACCAGGAGTGGAGCTAAGGAGGACGGATGTCATTGGCTTCGGCAGTACAACCCAAAGTGACAGCAATAGGCTATATAAGCGACCTGCCGTTTTTAGCTTAAAGCTAAACTACTTTATATTAACGAGGATTCCCAGCCTGACGACAGGGAATATTCTTGAGCATGTGAATCCATGTAAGACGCATGCTGGAGAACAAGAGTTACAGGTAAGTAACTTGTTCTTCTTAAACAGCCTAATGCGGTATAAGGCCGTTAGCCACACTTAACACATTTTCCATAGTATCCCAAACATGTATTGTGCTGACCCCTTATTATTCTCGCAGAATGTGCTTAATCCTTCTAGAATCATATTCCAAAATTCAATATCCTTCAAAAGTCTGACCATTTGTGTAGGGGATGAAGCATTTAAATCCTATTTGAACTAGTGCAGGAGAGTGATCCCAAAGGAAAATACCTAAATAGTCACATGTTGCACTGTGCAAAAGAGAGGAATTGATATCTTCCAAATGTATTCTAAAGGACGGTTTATGGTGATATGAGATCAAGGAAACCTATCTCACAGATGAATAGCATGCTCTGTACAGTCAGTCTATTTTTGGGGATTGTAGGGCCACGTTTTACGAACCCTCGACCTTTCGTTTTTTTTTTCTCTCGAGTCTTTTTGTATCATTGACCCATTTTCAGTGGCAACTGGGTGTTCTCCTAAAGTCTCCCTGCGATTAAATCCCATTTTACCTTCCTTAAGGTATAAAGTATTGATAAAGTATTGGGTTGCCTCCAAGGTGCCCTGTCCCAGCGGTGCCTCTCATGCTGCCCATCCTTTGCACAGATTTTGGGAGTAGGTTTCAGTTTTGACTTCACCATGGGGGTGCATGCCATTTTATTATGTTGGTAGCCCAGTGGGCCTTTTTGGTAGCCATTTGTGTGGCAATCTGTTTTTTTATTTTTTTTATTTTTTACAGAATGCTCTCTGCCATTTGGTGTTCTCGGGCTCCTTTGATCAAAGTTACAAAAGAGTGTGGGAGACCTTCTACTGAACGGAACATGGGTCAAATACTCTGTTTGAAATTTCTTTCACTCAGGAGGGTCTACAACCACATTTTACCTCACTGCACCCTTCACAGGGGGGAAATATCCATTTGCATATCAGTCTTTGTCCCACCCAAAAGAGCAGTCCAGCACTGAAACACTATGCAAATCTCCTCTGAACAAGAGTACCATTAGCAACCCCAGACACGTGTTTCGGCCCAGTGGGTGGGATAAAGACTGATATGCAAATGGTATTTCCCCTCTGTGAAAGGTACAGTGAGCTAAAACATGGTTGTAGACCCACCAGAGTGGGCACCTTCCCATAGAACAGGTTATGTGGCCATGTTGGTTCTCGGTAGACGGGCTCCCAGACCTTTTTGTGCATTTTTTTAGGAACTTTAGGTATCACCCTAAGTTACCCAGGGTAATCCAGACGTAGAACCCTTGCTCATTGTGCTTAGAGAGCCCCAGCTTCACCTCACTGATGAGGCCCGATTAGGCCGAAACACGTGTCTGGGGTTGCTGTTGGTACTCTTGTTCAGATGAGAATTGCCTAGCATTTGGGTGCTGGACTGCCTTTGTGGGTAGGACAAAGACTGATATGCAAATGGGTATTTCTCCTCTGTGAAAGGTACAGTGAGCTAATACATTGTTGTAGACCCATCCAAGTGGGCACATTCCCATAGAACAGGTTATTTAGACATGTTTGTTCTTGGTAGAGGGGCTACCAAACCTTTTTGTGCACTCATTTGCTCAAGCTGACCACAAGGTGGCCTTAAAATGGACGTTCTGGTGATATGGGCTCTTTGTGAATCCACAATGCCAGCCTCCATTTTGGTCCTAACTGGTTCAGGCCAGTATTGGCCCGTGGAATCTCCCTCTCCCTTCCTGTGGGGGTATCTTTGGCTAAGTGGCAAATCCAGTGACTAACCAGAATGGTTTGTCATCTGACCATTTCTCCCCAGCTCCCTTTACTGATTGGCTGTCTGGCCTTTGGCCAGTCCATTTGTGCAAGAGTATTTAGGCGTTGTCCTGCCCTTACTTCGTTCTCTTGCTGCTTTGCTTCTGGAACTTGGAGGTGGCAGGTCTTCCAACCTGCTGAAGGAAATGTCCTGCGCTTCTTGACTTTTTGACTGCTTTTAAAGCCCTTGGTGAAACTTGCCAAGTGCAATGGCTTGGTAATATCCCAGTTCGTGTTTTTTGCCTCAAAGTCCTGACGGGCTTCTTGAAGACTCCTGCTGACTCCCCACATCTGCTGGGTCGAGCCCTCCACTCTGGAAAATGTTTCTTGTCTGTTTACCGCCACATACTGATACCCACCAGGGTCTGCCACTTGGCTCTACATCAATGCTGGTGTCCAGAGGGGCTTCAAGGCTTCACTAGCACCCATTTCTTCAACTTAGGACATGTGACTGTACCGTTGTCTCGTCCTTGGCTGGTTACTGCTATACTACCTTCATCGTTTGTGCACTGTACCAATGGAGCTGTCCTCCTAGGTTTCCACGTCTTCTTGGAGTCTTCCTCACAGAGTTTTCCACTACTCATTTGAAGATCGCTGATGTGGGAAGTTCCTTGGTTTCTCTTCTGGCTCTTTTCGGTCCTCGCTAGCTCAGGGTGCAAGTGCCTAAAAAGTTGTTATGGACAACAGGTGTGCTATTTTATGGGTCTCGATGTCTGCTGAATCAACTCGGGGGTCTACGAGTAGCGGCAGTATTAATCCTGTATGGCGCACCACTCCTGCGTATCTGGATGGTGACACAGGGGTGATCTATGTTTCGGCGGATTGGTGTAGTGGCCGCCTTGCTCAGGACCAAAGAGATGTATGGGATAGAACTGACCCCTGAGGAGAGAAAGGGTCTGGTAAGGAAGATCAGAAGTCTTCTGGGTGCAAGTAGTCCAAAGAAGGTGATGACTCTTCTTGCATGCAAAAGATCTCAGAGTTGGGGGCACTGGCGTAGGACATTTGTGTAAAACCCGAAAGCCAGTCTTATTGCTCGGGATGGTGAAATGCAAAGACCAGTGCAAATTGTGGGGCATGTTGTGTGGAGGTATGCATGCTTATGTAAACAAGTGAAAATTAAAACTTATTTTAAAAACAAGTGGTAGGTGCAGTGAGTGTATCAAGCTACTAGTGGTTGTTGGAGTGCAAAGGGAATAAACCCGCAATGGTGCAGAAATGGCGGCACCTCTTCCTGTGGGACCTAGAAAGGTACGCAGGCCTAAATAGGTGATAGAAAAAAAGTTTCTATGAGCCATTTTAGTGAAGCTGTAAATGAGAACTCGGTGATGAACTGGCTCAGAGAGCTCCGCCTGTGAAGTAGTCTTGCGCTCCCTGGGGAAATGGCAAACTCCGGCAAGAATTAGTTCGAGTATGCATCAATATGAACACACATCTAATAAAGGAACAAATGTCCCATAGCCAGTAGTGGCTATGGGACAAAAACTTAATGTTTATTGCTCCCTGTTGCATATATTATTAATGACCTACTTTAATAGTGCGATGTGGCCATGTAAGAGAAGGATCCCTTGAAACGCGAGTGCAAAGTGGCACTAGGAAGTGCAGAATGTTGGAATCCAAACATGCATCGGACCCGGTAAGTGGCGGGCCGAGTCGCGGTGAGGGAGTCTAATCCTGGGAGTCTGGCTCAATCTGGGGGGAGTAAGCAGAAGGTGGGAGGCAGTGAGCATAAGAACTCGATCTATTTAACATGAAAATGACTGCACTGGTCGCTAGGCTTACCCGAAATTGCGGGCACAGTGGCGTGTCTCAGCTTGTCGGTCTGCAACACGACACAGGTTTCGTGTTTACTGCAGTTGCCTAGGGAATGTGGTACAGCACCAAGGGCTGTATACATGTAAGTTAGTGGTTGCCTGGAGCGCCACCAGTATCTGGTGGTCAGTGAAGGAACTGCATGTTATCCGACTATGGCGACAGGCCGCCGTCGGGTAAGGAAAAAGAACAGTGCTGACAGCATGTCGAGCATTGGAGGCTGTCGGCGACTGCTCTACAAAAGTGAATGAGGTCGCATGCAAAGCACTTAGAGCCATGGGCTGATGCGAGCCATGTGTGCCCAGGTGGGACTGCAGATGGAAAGAGCAGAGCACTACTAAGAGGGCACTGGGGGGTGGAAACAGTCGGGGACTACTATGGTGAAGTGTGTACGGTAGTCTATTCTTAACGCCAGGAGCTGGGACTAGCATGAGCAAATGAAAGGCCAGGAGGCGGGCCATACATTCCAAGAAGAATTGGCAAGGTGAAACACATTGAGCACTGGAAGTGAAGGCAGTCCAAAGCCAAAGAAGAGGCACATGAGGCTGTAAAATGTGGGAAAGCTTAAGGACTGGGAGCCGTGTGGATGGGAGGGCTCAGATTTTTGTGGAGGGAGTCTTGAGATGCTGGCACTACCTCAATTGTATAGGCAAATAGGGTTGACCACTGTACATGTATTAGTAATATGTCGGTGTCTCTTCATTAAGTCCCTTGATTTTATCCAGGGTCTGTTGGTGGTAAATCCATCTAGACTCCTTGTTAGATAATGTTCTTTGAGGATTAGAACTGTTTCTGACCACGTCAATCACCCACCATTTTAAATCATCCGGGGAGTGTTGTAGTTCAATAAAGTGTGACACCATAGGTGCTGTATGGTTTCTGCACCTAATTCTGGAACGTTGTTTGTTGATTCTGTTATGTATGGGTCTTGTGGTCTGCCCTACATACCGGAGACCACACAGGCATTCAATGCAATATACCACGTGGCCGGTCTTGCAGTTGGACATAAAGCGTATGTCCCATTTTTTGTTTTCAATTTGGAAATTGGTAGTCGTCTTTGTAAATTTGCAAGCCTGGCAGTTACCACATGGGAAGCGGCCTACAATTGGGTGTAGGATCCTTTGGCTAGTATTGGGTGTTTGCTGGCTGGATTTGGAATGTATAAACTGGTCCTTCAAATTTCTTGATCTTTTGAAGGCAAAGCGAGGTCTACCTATGTTTGCTAGGCAGGTAGACATTGCGTTCCAGTATTTCATTAAGGTTTTTTTATTGCCAAAGATTGTGTGCTGTATGTGGTGACGGAGGTAATTCTGTCTCTTGTAGCAGTTTCAATTTTGGGCTCACGAAATGTTCCCTTGGTATAACTCTTGCTCTTTTCAAGGTATGAGATACTAGTTTATTCGGGTATCCCCTTTCTTTTAGATACCCAGCTAGTTTGTAGACATGTATATAGTACTCAGAGACAGCTGTACAGGTGTGTCTAAGCCTGAGGAACTGGCTGAATGGCAAGTTCTCTATAAGTGATCTGGGATGGAAACTGGAGAAGTGCAGAGTGGTGTTTCTGTCTGTAGTTTTTTTTATACAGGGTGCAGGCAAGGTGGCCCAATTCTGCTTTAATCTGCAGGTCCAGAAAGTTGGTGGATTGGTGATCATATTCCATGGTGAATTCAATGGTGGGATATAAGTTATTTAGGTATGGGAAGAAGTCTTTGTGATTCAACACCCCCTTTCCAGATGAAGATGACATCATCTATATATCTGTACCACTTCTTTATCTGAGGTTTGAAACGGTTAGTGTCTGAGAGAACAAATGTATCCTCGAAGTTTGGCCATGAATAGAATAGCCAAACTAGGTGCAAATGCAGCACCCATTGCCGTACCCCTGATTTTCAGGTAAAACTGGCCAGCATACCGGAAGAAGTTTTTTTGTAGGGCAATGGACATGAGTTTTATAATGAATCCCACTGTGACTCTTTGTTGAGTGGCGTGATGAGTCAGAAAACTACGTATAGTCTCTATAGCTTCTTTGTTTGTTTGTATAGAGCGATTTTATATCCATAGTGACGAGAAAATCCTTTTCCACGTCAAAGCTCACCCCTTCAAATATTTTCCTGCACTGTTCAAATACGCAGTTTTCCCTGTTGGGGGACACTTTCTCGTTCGATTTTAAGACATTGTAGGAGACATTTCCTGCTTGTTAAGGTTTGTAGCCCCCTTAGTCTTACCAACCTCTGTTATTTATAGAAGAGTGCTTTATAAAAAATGTTTTTATAATATACTGGGATAATTTTTAATACTACGTATTACTCCACAAGTACTTATTTTAACCTGATGGTCTTAAAAATATATATTTTATTTAAATCACACATATAACTCAATCAGCGTGGAGTATTTTCTGGATATATGTGTGTGGAATAATTGTACCATGTGTCAGCCTATTACTACCCGTACCTATGAGTTTAGCCTTGTCACTCTGCCTACTTTAAGAGAGGTTTGGCTTCCCTTTCACGTCAGGTGTATTAGCCTCCTATTGGGGTTAGTGGTTGTAGTGCCCTCAACAGAGGGTGGTTAAAAAAAGAACAGTTAACACTATCCAAAAGCTCCAGTAATGAAAATGCCCAAGCTGTTTTTTTCAACCCCTTGCATTTTCTTAGTAGCAATATTCTGGGCAGTTGAGACAGATCAATCCTATATTCAATTTGGAATATAACTAAAATTGCAGCGGATCACAAATGAGCCTAGCAACAGTTTCATTTATGGCTCATGTTATCAGTAGATTCTGTGTCATGGCTATTTTCAATGTATCTATACACCAGTAGAAATGTCCTAAGGGAAAGATGACTGATTACCTTATACATATGAATCAGGTAATCAGTCATGTTTGCCTTGGATCATACACCTGCCAAATTCAATCAAGTGCTTTGTTTCATAGATGCATAGTGACTCCATATTGTCTTATATGTTGGGTAGAGCATAACACATTTTATGCCCGATGGGTTCATTTTTTTCATTTCTGCGAAGGGTGTAGGTCTTCTGAAGATCACATGTATGCAACTTCAATCTGCAAAGGTTTCGCTCCTCAGCTGCTTTGAGAACATTAGCATTGTAGAACCCTCCAACTAATCTCTGTTATTGTGAAAACGTGTCCTCCGCCCTGTTTGCATACTCCCAGCTAAGTTCCACGGTTCACAATCATCCCAAGAAAACTGTAATTCGCTTTAGGGAATCAATATCTTACAATACTTTCATGCTGCTTCTCCTTCTTTCCACATCCTTCTACTCCTGTACCTACCCCCACAACCCCAATGCCAAATGTCTGTCCACACCTACAGCTTTAAGGAGGAAGGTATCTTGGGACAACAACCCTCCCCTCTCAAACCATACCAGGTGGGAGGGGTAATTGAGCTTGGGCTCAACGCATCTCTAGAGGCCTCTTACAGAAGGGAGGAGGAGGGGGGGGGGTTATTTGTTACCTTGGTACAAGCCCACAAGCAGGAATCCAGACTCATTTGTCTCAGTAGGAGAGAGGACACTTGATGCTTTTAATGCATCAGTGGGGAAATATATACCAATGTTATCTCACTTCTTTATAAAAAAAAAAGAAAAGTTGGGTAACATTACTAGATATAGGGGTTGGTTATTTAAAGCGTGCACATAATATTTGAATAAATTGCAGGACCGCCAGAGAGAATTTGTTATGATTAGAAGATATTGAATAGAATATTAGAAGGGCAATAGTCCAAGCTAAATCCCAAGCTGAGAAACATGTCTGGGATCTTGAAGCTACAAGCTTTGCTCTGGACCTTTAAGGGATCTTGACTCGCAGGGTTCACAGAACTGCCTTATTAGGAAGCTGTTTCATTCCAGCAGATCAGTGGATCTCCAACATGTTTCTGCAACACTGCCCGGCATCCAACAGGTGAAGCTCACTCAGAACAATTTACCAACAGGAGCTCCTATTCCCCCTTCGGTGATCTAGCAGAAGGTGTTAGGGTAGAGTCAGTGACCACAATTATATGGAAAAGGTGAGGTAACAAGACCTCTGGCCCTTATTGACAGCCAGTGGGTTTATAACAGGAGCAGGTGAATGTATGGGCTCCAATTAAAGCTAATTTGTTCAGAGCAATATGTTTACTCTGACTTTATCAGCAACCCAGAACAAAGAGGTTATTGAACAGATTTAAAAGAAAGGTAATATGTCCTCTCATGTGTGCTATTACCTGCTTACCCTCCTGGATGCCTCTAATTAAGCTAGTGGGAAAATGTTACTAGGGCACGTAGAAACATGGTGCTGCGTTGAAGAGATTTTGGTGAATGGCCAATCCAGTTTTTGACGAAATCGGGTCACTACAGAGCAATGCTTGAACTTACTCATGTTGGTTGGAAAGTATGTCAGATGAGAAGGCGTTGGCTTGGGGTTGGCATTTATGGACCCATCAAACGTGTTTGCTTTGTTAGACCAGTAGCATGTTCTAGGAATGGAAAGAGGGCTTGAATGTTTTATAGTTCCTTTTTATGGTAATTCCCAGGCAATAATGTCCCACAGCTTTTGGAAAAATTCCTCCCTCTACTCTTGTATGCTGACAATGTGAATTTGCTTGCTCACAACCTGCTGGCTCTGTTGATTGGTTGCTTGTGATGTCATCTTTGATGTCCTGGGTGTTAGTCTAAGCAGAGCATCGTTGGGACGCGAGTTAGGGTTGCATAGCTTACCATAACTAGTTAATTTCATTGGTTGTCGTTCTTCACTGCATTACGTCCCCTTTAACAAAGATTTATCTCTGCACTGCAAAGGTTTTTGATTTTGAGTAGCTGAAACTTTGGATGCTGAAAAGGTAGGAAAAGCATAGAGAGTTTTGCGGTCTCTGGACAAGAAGCACTGTCTTAATTAACTCCTGCTACACCAGCAGGATTTATTCTGCCTCACATACACTCAGAGAGCCATTGAGGAGACAAAGTATTTTATGTGTCTGCACATCTGTGTGAGCCAACATAACACAATACTTTGGAAATTAGGACTTGCTGCACCACCAAAGAGTGACAAGGAAAATACAATAGGGATTGGGCAGATTTAACTTTGGGTCAGAATGCTGGAGCTGTCCTGCTAAATATGTCTGCTTTACGGACAGTGAGTAGTCTGCTTCTGTTTGTGATCGCTTCTGAGCCAGCTTGACAGATTCAATTAAAACAGTTGGCAGGTTGAATAAGAAACCTTTGTTTTAATACTGCATCTCTAAAATTCTTCTTTCCTCTAGAAGTCTTGTTCTTTCACTTTCATAGATCTTGAGAACATTTAGTTTCATGATGAGCAGAACAAACACATTTAAACAGCTTTAAAATCTCATATCAATGGTCCTGCGCATCTGTGCTCCACCCATGCTTGCCCACTTCCAGTACATCCTCTGTGCTTCACCACAAGTTCCTTTTTTATGCTGTTCAGAAGGCGTGCAAAAACAGTTATCCCAGTTTCTGAAGACTTTACTTGTCACATTTTCCTCTTCTGGCGAGGGACTTCTCAATGTGTAGCGATTGCGTTACTCGGTTAAAATCATGGTCCTTTCTGTAATATTTGGCACGTTATCAGTAGTATTTGTATCACAGGTTTCCCTGCCAATCCCTACTAGCCATGTCTCTATTGTTTGGGGATGTTGCTCCCTGTTGGCGCCTTCTGGTTACTAGGAGTTGGTGAATTCCTTTGGCCCCCTTTAACTAGCTGCATGGAAAGGTTCCCCAAGAGACTTTGATGGGTAACCGATGCATTTCTGTGATTTTCAGTTTCCACCGTACTGGCAGTTAGGTTGCCACCCCTGCTTTAGTCCCTTCTTGAGATTTCACAGTGTAGGCTGCAGCCAATACATTTGAATTGTCTCTTGAGCTTGAAACTGAACGATTCCAAAACCATTCCTCTTTTAACGGCTGGCCTCTTCAATGCTGATCCTCCCATGATGTGTTCCTATCGTTAAGTCTTCCACCAACTCCCTTAAGAGGGCTTGTCGGACTCCAACCCGATTTCATTTTTCGAAGGGGGCTCCAGTGATCTTGTATTGGTGGATTTGGCACACTGACAAAACCCAGCCAAGTTCAAAGTCTTTTTTACCTTTCTAGTTGCTACACAGGTTGATGGCACCTATCTTTGCTCCCTTAATATCCCAGTTCACAATCCAAATCCTTTGTAAAAGAGCACTAGTACGCAGCCAACTCAATTATTTCACGGTTTTCCTATGTCTACCCTTCAGCTTCTTTCTATCCCTTGACAAAATTCTCAACATTTCCACTTTCTCTAGGTTTTACCTATGTAATTCCATGCCCTCTTTCTCTTACTGTTGCAAAGCTATCTGGCTTGAGGTGCACCCCTAAGAAGGTATGTACAACCTTACTCTTATTTTCAAATCTCTTCACAGCATTGCTCAACTCTACCTACTTTATACATTCTCCAATGTTATACTATTGCCATGCAAACCCTCGCTGTTCCCTAAACAAACCTCCAGATGCCTGCCTTTCTTTGACCTGGCTCTCCTACTCCTCATTCAATCTCTGTTCACATAGAAATCACAGCTACAACCACTTGTACACTTCAAGAGGAATTTGAAACCACTTTCCTCTGCTTAGAAGTGCATCTCAATCTTTGCTTCCGAGATGCTTGCGGTTCTGTGATCAAAGGTCTTCCAGCAGGCTTGAAGGTTTCTGGACTTTGGGCTATTTTGTTGTTGGGCACTCTCCGCTCTCATTCTCACCCATGTCCTCATCCATGCTGTTAATATCTAACGAGTTTTGCAAAAATAGGGGCTATAGGAAAATGGGGACTGCAAGGAAGAACAATGTAATTTCTTTTTTTAATTTGTTATTGTGAAGTGGTTTTAAATAAAAACATTACACAGACCATTCATTATACAAAATACAAAAATTACTTTAAAATACATCAGTATACAAGAAGTACAAATCTCAGCAAAGTACATTGTTCCAATAGATGAAAATCATTACACCATAAACACTCTAAACTATGGGAATTTAAGTTCTCCATCAATTCGTATAACTTTGTTAAAATTTCTAAAGTGCAAGTAACAAGGAAATGTGTTCATGGTTCTATGTGATTACAACAAAATCAAAAATAGTGAATGAAATAAGATATAGAATTTCTTTTTTTTACATTTTTTTATTGTTGGGGCCCCCCAAACCGCTCTATACCCCCTGCTTTGAAGCCTAGCCCAAACAATCCCCACACTTTATAACCCCTTTCCCCAACCCCATATATTTATGTTTAGTAATTTTTTGGTATTATTTAATTAGTTTTTTCTTCTTCTGTTTAATCACTAGATACCTGTTTTCATCTTCCACGAGTCTACTCCATAATCTCTCTCCAGAATGGAAGGCGTAGGGATGCATACATTTTTCAAAGAGCATAGACCTAATATTTTTTCTGGGACCGTCGATGACTAGATGTTTTATTTTTTTCATGAGCATCAACAACGCTGCATACTGTGCGAAACCAGAATGTGTCTCACCCGCTAGTCCCTGGTGATCTGTCATCCAGGTGTCCAGGACACAGCCATATCTTTTAGATCCAGTACCTGGGGGCGGACCAGTGCGGGAGGATCACCTGGTGAGGGGTCTTTGGGGAGGGGGAGGGGGAGTGGGACACCAGATGGTGAGACGCGGTATCCCCTTCCTTGTAACACATTTACCCCATCCTACAGGCAGGATATTTAGGAACTCAACCCTCCCCTCCTCCGCCCTTTTTACAACACAAACACTTTCTCACGGAAAGCCTGCGATAGGGGAAACAAACGAACACCCGAGCAGTATACCTGACGTGTCTTGAATACAAGAGTATGGTGCGGTCAGGCAATTACTGACCATCACCCACACCTGACTTCCATTAAGCTTCCCCACAGGGGCAAAAGGCGGAGCACGAGAGCACACTCTGAGCACGCAAAGGCACACGAGGAAACAGCAGTTCTGAGATGGCAGTTTAACGTTGGAAGAAAGGCAGCAAAACAGAAGGGGATCGCAAGGAGGGAAGTTCCCTGGACCTTTTTTTCGAAAAGGAACCATTACTTTCCTGAAACCTCGAGAATAGAAAGTGTAAGATCAGGAAACCAGGCTGAAGAATCCTGCATTGTGTGTTGGAGGTACTCTGGGCCCTCCCGCGTCAATAATCAAGGAGGGGAGAAGCGCCAGCCGCCGTGGCACTGTCCTTGGCTCCAAGATCAAAGCAGCGTCTATGAAATCAACACAGCCGGTGAGTTGGGGAGATCGATACAAGACTGGTCTGTGTTGAAGCCAAGGTTGCAAGCAGCAACATTGTATGGCGAGCTTTGGAACGAACATTGTTAAAGCGCATGTGATCAAGGACGCAAGTAATGTTCAACTGCTGATGAAGGATTTACCTTTTAAAGCAAGATGCAATACTCTTGACAGAGTGGTCTGGCACTGCGTGGGTGCTCAGTCGAACGTCTCTGTAAGGTATCCTGCTAAGAATTGGAAAAGTGAAAGTGGGAAAGAGAGCATATCAAGAAGAGAGCAAGTAATTGTGAATCAAAGTGGTCCTCCAACGTGTTGAGCAAATTCATGCACACATTCGAAAGTCTTTGATTTCTGAAGTAGAGCTTTTTAGTCTATGGTGTCTTACAGTCCAGAGGTACTCGTATGCTGCCTAATGCAATTGCAACTATTAAAACCGTTGCTGAAAAATGGCTTGGCTTTGTGCCAGAAAACATCCTAGCAATGTTGCTTCGAAAGTATAAGCACACATTGTAATCTAGACAGGTTTATGATGTTTGGGTGTGAAACCTTTACTGGTGCGCTATTGACCACTCTTTTTCTCAAAAGATGTGTAGGCAGGCAGTTTCCACCCTTCCACAAAGCCTACCCAAAAAGGCTAAGATAGTGTGAACCAAGAATTATATTCAGAATAAGGTGAATCACGCTCTGTCTTCGTTAGTTTTACATTAATTCAGTAAAATTGAACAAGACTTGTAATTGGATCTTTCACAGGTGATTTATTCTTGTAGAAATCAGCCGACCAGTGTTTCGACCTGTGGTCGTTTTCAAGGCTCACAACAGATTTATGAAAACAGTCATACAATTAATTTAGTTGTCCTTGTCCAGATTTGATGGTTGCAGTTGTTTTAGAACAATCAGTAGTATGTGATCAATATAGTTGAGTAACACAAAATGCATATTTGTATATTTTGGACAATAACTGAAGACAATTATGATATGAAAAAAGGTATTGTGATTTTTTTTTTTACATACCCATCAACAATTAATAGGTGACACAGATGCAAAAAACCAGAACAAAAACTGTTGTTTAGCATCTTAAACATATTTTTAGCATCTCCTACATATTATAGATGTGCAATGCACCTCACTTGCACACCACCCTTAGCGATTGATTGTAATGTCAGATTATCTGGTATTTTCCGTGTGTGGTGACTTGAAAGTTTACTTGCATCCATTGTGTTTGATAAAACACCAAAGTGTGTCCCCATTTACAATAACTTTTTACCAGTGACTTGAGCTGTTCCATTAAACATAGCAGGGTGTTTCTTTAACGCAAATTGATGGGCTAATGGTGAGAGGTATGGTCTCACCTTTCTTACGCTCGATCTGATTTTAAGCCTGATGAAACAATATTTGCTTTATTAACATTACACATCTTCCTTGTTTGAGGTGAAAAAGATATTAAATCTTCAGAATTATCATTGCCATTAAGTTAATTCAGATAGAAAAATATATTGTACCAATGGGTAATTAGGTCTATTATGTGTTTAGTCGTCGGTCCCATTGTTGTTTCCTTCCAAATTATCTTGTTTCTGATAACGCTGTGAGAAAATTATGAAAACACAGTAAGGCGTGTGCCCACCATGTTGTCAGTATTAGCAGACACATTACATGGCTTCTTGAGCTCTTACCTTAAGCACTAGGTTTGCGCAACAGCGACTTGTCAAACTGGAGATCCGATTATCAAAAATATCCCCAATGTCTCAAATGGATTAACTCGCCTGTGTATAATAAGATATTGTATTCTATTTCGAATCACATAGAAATGACGGCCCTTTGTCAGTATGTTCATTGTGTCATTGTGGCTAGTATGTGTTTGGAACTCGATGTTATAGCCTCAGTATCTTGTATGAGTTAAAAGTTTAGGCAGTGATAAAGTATCCACATTCATCCATACGTTTGCAGAGTAGTGTGAACGTATTCGAAAAAGCGTTTGTTAGTCATGACATTGAGTGTCTACATTTTATGAATGTGCGCATATCGTTGATGGCTGGCACGGAAGCAATTGCTATTAGAGCTGAGGAGCATACAAAGACAGTGGCGCTTACCTCAATGCAGTGATTCTCTTTCCTCAGGTTGGATCCCTGCAGTGCTGCTAACCGTGTACGTGTGGCGCGACCGCGAGACCATATATGGTGATTGTGTTGTGGCGTTGGTGCGTGTGACGTCCCGTTCACCATGACATTTGCGCACGAAACGTCACACGTTTTGGTGCGCCCGTGATGTCACTTGTACACAATAACAAGTAGTCTGTGGCAGCACCAGCATGCTTGTGTAATTTGAACCGCATGTCTTAACATTAGCATGTCACAGTTTGCTCTGTTTTGACTAATTCTGTCCGTGACATGATGCCATTGACCAAATAAATTAATAAACAGTCTTCTTGTTTAATAGTATATTCCTTACACGATACTTGATGGGATAATAGGGGGTTAGTGCACATCCCTATTTAGGGAAACTGATTGTTTTAAATTGTATGTTATCACACATGACATGTGCATTTGGGATTGCGCTGTTAATAGTGCGATCTCTTAACTAAATATGGTGGCACTTGGGATAAGGTATGACAGATGTCAAATCCAAATGGAAACGTGGGGAACTAAAGTTGTTGGGTAACTCTCCCAAAATTAAACAGTGTTGGAAAATTAGGTGTCAAGCAAGGTGCATATGCTATACATTTTGTATACATGTTATGTCTTGATATTTACAAGTGACTAGATAGGTCACCTTTGAAAATCAGAGCAGGAATATTCTACATTATTGTCAAAAAGTGCATCCACATGGAAACAGTTACAGCAAAACACGTATGCCGTTCAACTGCGAAAATCTGTTTGGGAAGGTGGTCGATGAATCCCCTCAAGCCATAAAGACTGACACGGAGGCAGCGCGTTCCCTTGGCACTCTGCAGCAGCATCGCTCATCTTTTCACTCCTCCAGGGGGAAATTGAGCAGATCGTCCAAGGAATACTCCACGTCCTACAGACAACTTCCCCGATCCACCACGCAGGAAGCCTACAGGGGCCACTCACCGGCCTACGGTGGCGGAGGTCAGCAAGCCTGAACCGGCCAAAATGTTGGACCCCACTCATGCACCCCGGTGGGAGGCTGGCTGAGGAGGTTTGTCAGCAAGTAGAAGATCACCACCACCAACAAATAGGTGCTGGACGCTCTCGCCCAGGGACAAACCTTGGAATTCAAATGCAGGTGCCCTCATATTCCACCGATTCTACGTCAGGAGCAGCACATCCCTCAGCTCCTGGACGATGTGCAAGCCATGTTACGGAAAGGGGCGATAGAGCTCGTACCCCAGCAGGTCTGGGGCTCCAAAGCCTATTCCAGATACTTTCTGGTCAGCAAGAAGAGGAGGGTTGGAGATCCATCATAGATCTACGCCGTATAAACAAGTACCTGAAGTCCCACAAATTCAGAATGGTCACGTTGCAGCACATGCTCAGCCAACTGGAGGAAGGGGGTTTCTTGACGTTCTTGGATCTAGAGGATTCCTACTTGTTAAGATGGATTCCTAGACTCTGGCCTGGTGGTTTAAGAGGCCACCCTCGGTTTAGTGAAAAAGGGGAACCTTCTGGACAATCCAGACCAATCTAGGTAGCTTGGCAGGCGATCAAGACCAAGTCTCAGGAGGGGTGAGAGTGATCTGAAGCCCACAATGAGCACTCACAGCAATGAACCACAAATTACTCTTGGACACGTGTATATGAAAAATATCTATACATGTATTGTCGGCCGGACCAAATAGACACAGGTAACTTTTGCAATGAGAAAACAGTGATCACACAAATCCTTAAACTATTAAGTATACATTCTCCAGCATGGGGTCTGGCATGGATTCACATGCTCATGAATATTCCCCGTCGTCAGGCTGGGAATCCTCGGTAAAGAAAAAACCAGTATCAGTTTCGTTTCTGATCTGTCTTTCGTAGTAATAACCAATCACTGGTCTCTGCGTCATACTGACCACAGCCAATGACTGCCCTCTACCTAAGCACCGCCTCTGGCAGCCATCTTCAGATTTTTACCGCACGTTCATGTGTTGGGATCCTCGTGCTATTGCTCTCGAGCGTTAGTGCTATTTTTCGCGCTTTTTCACAAAAAACTTCGATTCTTTCGGTCAAAAGAGCCTCAAGCTCCACCGATCCTACATCCGATCAACGGGGACCCGTGTCGGATTCATCTGTGCCCCTCAAGGGTGAAGATTTCGTCGAGCTACACTTGGGAGGACTCCAGAAGCTTCTCAGGCCCGGTCTCGGAGATGGCCCAGGAGAAGGGAAGCTCGACGCCCGGAAAGCTGTTCAGGGTCTGCCCTGGATGCCAGCTGCAGAACGTCTTCAAGGAGGACGAACACTCTTTCTGCCTTTACTGCCTTCATGAGGACAAGACGCACGTGGAGAAGGACTGTGCGTTTTGCGGCAACATGTCGGAACGGACCATGAAGGACCGCCATCAACGTCTCGCCAACTGGCTGGAGGGTAAGAGCCCGTCTGGCGAGAAGAAGAAGAAATCCGAGCGGTCTTCTAAGACCTTTGAGGGCGCCCCGGCGACGGGGGCCCAACATAAGGCCAAGCACCGCGAGTCCGCTGGCACCGGGAGCGCCGAACGGTCGGGCTCTACGGGCGCCAGGCAGGGCGCACCCTCCCCGGCACCATCAACCACGAGCCAACGCTCTGGGTCGGGTAAGAGGAAGGCCGAGCACCCGGCGAAGCTCCTGGAGAGGCCCCGGTCGAGCTCTAAGGCAGAGGAGGAGCGTGGCAGTGCCCCCTCCCTCAAGGATAAGGCGGTGAGCGCACCTAAGGTGGTGAAGGCCTTGATCCATCCGACCAAGCCCTCTATCGAAACGGTCGCGGCGGCCCTGGCTCAGCCTGTGGTGGCTACACCAGTGGTGGCGACCTCAGGGCCCAGAATCTCCCTGCCTCCGCGGAGGGAGTCTTCCTTTGTGCCCATCGATAGGACCCCCGTGAAACCCTCCGTGGGGAAGAAGAAGGGGGGGCAGGGCGTCGTCGTAGATTCGGCCTCAACCTCAGAAGAGGAGCTGATCGAGGTCTTAAGCCACGGCCCAGGCGTGGAAGAAGGCCAGCCCGTCGGAATGGACCCCGACGCAGGTGACGACGACGACATCGTCGAGGATACCGACAGGGCCCCTGCTCGCCCGTCGGATTCCCCTCTGCCAGCGCCGCAAGACAACTCGGCGGCCATTTTGTTGGCCATACAGTCCTTATGCTCCGAGATAAGGACGAGGCTACCGTTACCGACGGAGGAACCTCTCCCGTCGGGGGATCCAGAACCGGGTCCTTCTGGTGTTCCCCCCACCAAGAGAAGAAGGATCCATCCACCACCTCCTTTTCAACCGTCGCGCCCCGTCCAGCCCTCCTCCCCGTCCACCCGAGGGGATGATACGGGGACTGACACGGCAGCGACGGGTACGGACGACGAGGCATACGACGAGGATTTTCCGTCGTCGCCTCCCACCAGGGCTTCTCCGCCCGACGAGATCGGATCTTTCCACTCCATGATCTCCAGGGCTTCCGAGCTTTTCCAACTCTGCCCTGAGGAGAAGAAAAAGGAAGGCTTCCTTTATCAGCGGCGCGAGGCCAAGAGGAAGACGGTCCTCGCAGTGCCTCTGTTGGACGACATTTGGGATGAGGGCCTTTCCCTCCTCAAGAACCCTTCCACGACGCCAGCTAGAAGAGACCGGTACGAGAAAAAGTACCGGGTCCCGGACACGGCCCCCCTATGCCTCCGGGCGCAGCCTACCCCGGACTCCGTCGTCTCCGCGGCAGCCAGGAAGAAAGCGGGGGGGGGGTGCGGCCTCCACATCAACTTCCCCGCCGGACGGCGAGGGAAAGAAATTGGATGCTATGGGACGTAGAGTCATCTCGTCGGCAGCGACGACGATTAAAGCGGCCAACGCCTTGGCTATCGTGGCCCGCTACGACAGGGAGCTCTGGTACAAGATAGCTCCCCTGCTGGATTTTCTGCCGGACGACAAGAGGGCGGAGGCCCTTGAGATCCTGCAGGAAGGTGAGGTGGCGTCGGACCACGCCATCACCGTGGCGACGGACATCGCCGACACTGGGTTCCGCCAGCTGGGCAACGGCGTTTGCCTTCGACGTCGTGGATGGCTCAAAGCTACAGACTTTCGGCAGGACGTCCAGACCAGAGTCCTGGACATGCCCTTCGACGGGAACAACCTGTTTGGGAAGACAGTGGACGATTCCCTTCAGGCCATCAAGGCGGATACTGAGACGGCCAGGGCCCTCGGAGTCCTGCAGCAACGACGAACGCCCTTTCGGAGCGGCGGAGGCAAGGGCGCCTCCAAAGGTTCCGGCGGCGGTTTCGCTTCCTACCGTCAAGCGGCCCGCTCGTCGTCGCAAGAGGCCTACAGAGGACGAGGCAAGTCTAGCGGACCCCGCCGTCGTCGCCAAGGAGGTCAAGGCGGCAAGGCCGCGTCCAAGCAGGATTGAACCAGCCGTGGGGTCGGGCCCCCACCGAAGCACCCCGGTGGGAGGCCGGCTGGCGGGCTTCGTCAGCGTGTGGGAGTCCATCTCCACCGACCGTTGGGTGCTGGACGCCCTGGCCCGGGGCCACGCGCTCGAGTTTCAAAGAAGGTGCCCGCGCGTCCCCCCCGTGGCCAAGAAAGAACTTCACGTCCCTCAACTTCTCCTGGAGGTAAAGGCGATGCTCAGAAAGGGCGCCATCGAACTCGTCCCAAAGAGGCTTCGGGGCTCCGGAGTCTACTCGCGATACTTCCTCGTGAAGAAGAAGACGGGAGGATGGCGCCCCATCCTAGACCTGCGACGTCTGAACAAGTTCATCAAGGCGCAGAAGTTCCGGATGGTCACCCTCCAGCACGTCCTGGGTCAGCTGGAGGAAGGAGACTTCCTATCGTCGTTGGATTTGGAGGATGCCTACTTCCACATTCCCATCCTAAAGGGGCACCGAAAATTCCTCAGGTTCGTGGTCCAAGGGCGTCATTACCAGTTCAAAGCCCTTCCCTTCGGACTACGGTCGGCACCCAGGGTATTCACCAAGTGCCTCGCACCGGTGGCGGCGCAGCTGCGCCGCGAGGGGATTCACGTCTACCCCTACCTGGACGACTGGCTCATCCGCGCCAAGACGAAGGAGCTCGCCGTGGTCCACACGGCAAGGACCGTCCAACTCCTCACGGACCTGGGATTCTCCGTGAACTACGCCAAATCCCACCTGGTGCCCGCGCAAGTCGCACTGTTTCTGACGAGGCTCGACACAGTGTCCCTTCTGGCCTCCCCGTCGGAGGAGAGGACCAGGACCATCTTGGGCAAGGTGCAACGGATGTTGGTGGCCGACGCGGCCAAGGTGAGGTCCATCAAGTCCCTCCTCGGGATGATGTCTTCCTGCATCTACCTCATTCCCATGTGCAGGCTCCGGATGCGCCCGTTGCAAGAATTCCTGGATGCGCGCTGGATCCAGACGACGGGCAGCTTCGAGGAAAGGATCAAGCTCGACGAGAGTTTCCGACGAGCGATACGGTGGTGGGGCACCCGCGCGCATCTGACGGCGGGCATGGACTTCCAGACCCCAGCCCACCAGGAGACTGTGACCACGGATGCCTCCCTGGAAGGGTGGGGAGCGCACACCGAAAATCTGCACGCAAGGGGACTCTGGCTCCCGACGGAGAAGTCCCTGCATATCAACGTCCTGGAGCTCCGTGCAGTGTTTTGGGCCCTCAGGTCCTTCCTTCTGTCCCTCAAGGGCAAGGTGGTGAGGATCTTCACCGACAACACCACCACCATGTTTTACATCAGGAAACAGGGCGGAACCAGGTCCCCAGCGCTGTCCAAGGAGGCGCAGGACCTGTGGCATTGGGCCGTCGCCCAAGGGATTTTTCTGGTGCCGTTTCATCTGGCAGGGATAAAAAACACCATCGCCGACTCACTCAGCAGGGAGCTGCGCTCGTGCCACGAGTGGGAGCTACGGCAGGATCTGGTGGATCGCCTCTTCCGACGGTGGGGCACACCCCAGATCGACCTGTTCGCGACGGCGACGAACACCAAGTGCCGGAGGTTCGCCAGCAGGTTTCCCCAGACGAGGAGCATGGGCGATGCTTTCTCGTTCCCCTGGGAGGGCCTGTTCCTCTACGCGTTCCCTCCCTTGCCTCTGCTAATCCGGCTCGTCAACCAGCTCAAGAGGTCACGGTGCAGGATGATCCTCGTCGCACCTGCGTGGCCGAGGCAGATATGGTTCCCGGACCTTCTGGACTTGTCAGCGTCCCCGCCGATCAAGCTGCCGGCGGACGCGGATCTACTCTCCAGGGAAGGAGGCGCCATCCTCCACCACGACCCGAAGTCGCTGAACTTGCAGGCCTGGCTCCTGCAGCGCTAGAGTTTGGAGGATACGACATACCGGCCGATTGCAGAGAGGTTCTTGCAAAGGCCAGGGCGTCCTCGACTCTTAAATGCTACGGACACAAATGGAAGAGGTTCTCTGTCTGGTGCCACGCACAGAAGATTAACCCTCTACGGATTACGGCTCCCCAAGTACTGCCGTACCTGCTGACGCTGGCCAAAGCTGGTCTGGCACACGCGTCCATCAAGATTCATCTTGCTGCGATCTCCCGATACACCAGAACCACGGGGCGGACGTCCTTGTGGTCTCATCGTCTGGTGAAAGAGTTCATGAAGGGACTGTTCAGATCGTTCCCGCCGGTGAAGGCTCCGGCCCCGGCGTGGGAGCTCAACGTGGTGCTGACCAAGCTCATGGGACCTCCGTTCGAGCCTCTACACTCGGCCCCGTTGAAGTTTCTATCGTGGAAAACAGCTTTTCTTGTGGCCATCACCTCCGCACGACGAGTGGGAGAGATCCAGGCCCTTTCCTGCAAGGCCCCGTACTTGACTTTCCACGACACGAGGGTAGTGCTCAGGACGCACCCCTCCTTCATGCCCAAGGTGCCGTCGGACTTCCATCTCAACGAACCCTTGGTGTTGCCTGTGTTCTTCCCGTCGCCTTCGTCGCCGGCTGAGAGGACTTTGCACTCGCTGGATGTGGCTAGAGCGCTGAAGTTCTACGTAGACCGCACAAAGTGTTTTCGGAAGACGTCACAACTCTTTGTGAACTTTGGACCTGTCAATCAGGGGAAGGCTCTCTCGAAGGCTTCCATTTCCAGATGGCTCTCCGGCTGTATCATGTACTGTCATCGGTTGGCAAACCGACCGCTGCCTGGCCGTCCGAGAGCCCATTCCACCAGAGCGATCGCAGCTACCACGGCGTTCCTATCTGGTGTGCCCCTGCTGGACATATGCAGGGCTGCTACGTGGAGGTCGACGCACACCTTCACGAAATTCTACTGCGTCGACCGGGATTCCAGGGAGGAGTCCAGGGTCGGCCAAGCAGTGCTGCGCAACCTGTTCGCCTGAGGTGAGCCTGGTGAGGAGGTAAGATGCTTAATGTTGAGTTTATGTGATGCTTAATGTTGAGCCTTTGCCACCTCCCGTGGTTGTGCATGTGTGTACTGCTATGTATTCTTTATTCATGAGCATGTGAATCCATGCCAGACCCCATGCTGGAGAAGGAACAAGTTACTTACCTGTAACTGTTGTTCTCCAGCATGGGTCTGGCATGGATTCACATGCGAACCCTCCCGCCTACCCCTCTGCGGCTCTTCACTTGGTCATACTGCCACTTCACGTGCTTCCAAATCTGAAGATGGCTGCCAGAGGCGGTGCTTAGGTAGAGGGCAGTCATTGGCTGTGGTCAGTATGACGCAGAGACCAGTGATTGGTTATTACTACGAAAGACAGATCAGAAACGAAACTGATACTGGTTTTTTCTTTACCGAGGATTCCCAGCCTGACGACGGGGAATATTCATGAGCATGTGAATCCATGCCAGACCCATGCTGGAGAACAACAGTTACAGGTAAGTAACTTGTTCCTTACGATTCCTAATGGAATTTAGTGATGAGATTCAACCACAGCCCGTGAAGAGAGGGTTAAGTTAACATACTGATGGCATTAGGTAATTCTTCAGAGTTCATTCCCTAACTTTCGAGTTCAACCCTTAGAAGAGTTGAGCCTTGTGCTCAACAGTAAAGTTGTGCGTAAAAATGCACGATTGTGCAGATGAACAAAAAGCAGGTCTTTCTGTGAGGGCTGTAGCAAGTCAGGGAGGGGTTTGAGGCGATGAAGAGTTGGTTCCCACTATTTGAGTAAGCCCTGCCATTGGCGGCAAGCAGTATTCAAATGGCGAGAATAGCTAGGGAGCGCAGGCTAACCAAGCCAAGTATAACGCTCACCTGGTATCCACAGCTAAGCCACCCAGCTGGGTTAGTCGCGGGTATGCTTCTCAGCTTTGCCCTGATGTGGTCTCTGCGGGGAAGTTTCTGCCTTGTGGTAGAATTAGGCGTGCTCTCCGTCCTGCAGGGGCGCGTTGTCTTTCATGGGCGAGTGCGGTCCAGTTACTTCACTGATGCCGGCCCGTTTGATATTGTTCAGGTAGGTCTTATTGCTATTCTTTAGTTTTGTTGCTATCCTGCATGCCTTTCTTTGTTTAAAATGTCTTTTTTTTTCTCCCTTAGGTATGCGGAGCTTCAGCGCGGCGAACTGGCTTGATTAGCCCCGTTGGTAAATGATGGCGCAATAAGAGCGCTATGATGCAGTAAGTAAGCGCTATGCGCAGCACTGCAAAGTCTTGCCTTTGCTAACCTGTGTTTTCCTTCCTTGTAGGTCACTGTGTTCTTCAGCATGAGTGGAATGTCCAGAGTGGTGCCAGCCGAGAGGCGACCAGCCAGGTAAGCCTTTTGAGCAGTTCGTAATTTGTAAATGTCTCTACTGCTTTCTTTAATGTTGCCTCTATCTTCCTCTTTCAGGTCGTTCTGTCCCTGAGGCGTGCAGATTCGAGGAAGCTGTTCTCAGTAGCTGCGAGTGTTTAAATATGAAGACTGCAGGTAAAATGCTGCTGCTAATGATGTTCCTTTTGTCTCCTTGCAGGTTCTGCATCTCCGAGGTTCAAGGGAATAGCTGGACACAGTGAGCGTCACGTTGCAAGCTGCAAAGTAACATGAAGCATGTTCTGCAGTCAGGGTGTGGTTTATATAGCCCAGGTAAAGTAGTACCAGGGAAAGTAGTTCGAGGCCTGCCACACCCAAAACACTAGACCGCATAGCTTGGTTCTTGAGAACCAAGCTATGTGGATGCCTCCATGTTGGCTGACAATACAATAAAGTAGTTCCCAAGCACATTGTTGTTCATGGTGTATGCGCCTGGCCCCATGAGGGCTTTTGAAGAGGATGCCAGGCTCTAGAGGCCCGAGTCCTAACTCCACCTGGCCAATGGGTTTGCCAGAGGGGGTTTTGGGCGAGGGTTGTGACACCAAGTTTGAATATCTTTAGAGGATACTCCAAAGTGCCTTGGCAGTCCTACTTGATCGAAGCATCTCCGGCGGTTTCACAAGTTCGTTTCTTTGTGTAGGAGACTTGGCTCCTTCTGTAGTTTGGTAAGAACACTGGTGATTGACCTGGAATGGCTGCAGAGCCCCTTCTCTTATCCAAAATTAGATTTGCGCCAAAATCGAGGACTTCCAATAGAAGATCTGCTCTCTTGCAGGCATCCCAGACGTAGACTAATCATGGCCCCTGGTGCTCTCAGTCAATCAGGCTCTCCAGACATCCTGGCACTAGTATTGTGGATTGGGATGAGACAGTCCCAGCCCACTTCCTGGGCACACATACGTGACAGGTAGAAGCCCACGAAAGAGATTGGTTTTCACGGGACGCTGCATGCTCAAATAAGGAAACCCCGGGTTACTCGACCTGGGTGAAGGCAAGGGACAAAATGGCCATGGGACAGAACAAAAGACTTTGTGGCTCTGCCATTTTCGGACTTGACCACAGTCTTGAGCCAAACGCGGTTTAACTCCGTAAAAAGAAGTAAAACATTATGAAAAGTAACTACTGCCACCAGTTCGTCCCAGGCACACTCGTACAATCACCAACAAATCCTTCAAGGGTGTCTAGGGCCATGAAACAAAAAGGGACCCGAGCGCACGGTACTGGAAGGTACATTGTGCACTGTTAAAAAGTTACCAAGAAATGGCAACATAGTCAAAAGACTAAGGGAAACAGTTTCCCAGTACTGAAAGTCTGAAGGACGTGTCAGTTTCCCCATAACAAGTGAACACACGCCCAGGCTAGTTCAGCTGAAGGCAGGGCTCCACTGGAAAAAGTTAGGATAGGAAAGCCAAGCAAAAGCAAGAAGTTTGGGGGTTCCATAAATGGAGGGAAATTTGCACATGAATAAATCTTTCCTAACACTACTTCCACGTCACCATCCACAGGAAACATCGAATGTTCCTACGGTTCGTGGTACAAGGCCAAAACTACCCGTTGAATGCCCTGCCATTCGGCTTAAAGTCAGCCCCAAGTGTGTTCACAAAATGACCCGCCCCGGTGGTGGCCCACCTGCGTCTGTAGGGCATTCACGTATACCCATACCTGGATGATTGGCTGATGTGTGCCCGCTCCTGGGAACTGGTCAACGAGCACACGGAGACCATCCGGCTTCTGACAGAGCTCGGGTTCTCCGTAAACTATCCAAAGTCCTGCTTAACACCATTGCAGAATGCGCTGTTCCTGTTCCTCAGCGCCAGACTTGACATAGTGGCCTGCCTGGCATCATCCTCAGAGTAGAGGCTAGCACCCACTCAAGGGAAGGTGCAGCGACTGCCGTCGGCGAAGACAGCAACGGTTTGGGCCATCAAGTCGCTGTCCTGTATCTACCTCGTCCGTCTCTGCAGGTTGCAGATGCAACCCCTACAGGAATTCTTGGCTGCACTTTGGATACAAGTGTGTGGGAGTTTTGCAGACAAGATCCCCCTCAACGAGGAGTTCCGGTGGGCGATAGAGTGGTGGGGTGTGTGCTCCCACATTGCCCAGGGACAGGATTTCAAATCGCACCCGAGGTCTGTGACTTCCGGAGCTACGGGCAGTGTTCTGGACCCTCAAGTCTTTCCTACCATCTCAGAAGGGCAAGGTGGTGAGGATCATCAGACACAACCACCATGTTCTACATCAGGAAGCAAGAGGGCACTCGATGCCCAGTGCTCTCCAAGGAAGCGCAGGGATTATGGCACTGAGCCATCGGACAGGGCATGTTCCTCGTCCCGCTCCACCTGGCAGGCATCAAGAACACCATCGCAGACTCCCTCAGCAGGGAACTGCGTGCCTGTCACAAGTGGGAGCTTCATCAGAATCAGGTGGACTGTTGTGTTTGTCAAATGGGGCAGACCCTCGATCAATCTTTTTGCCACAGCAGTGAACTCCAAGTGCCAGAAGTTTGCCAAAAGTTTCCACCAACCGAGGAGCTTGGGGGACACTTTCTTCTTCCCGTGGGAGGGTTGTTTTCTGTATGTCTTTCCCCCTGTTCCTCTCCTGCTACATGTGATCAACACACTCAGTGTCAGTGCAGGATGATACTCATCGCCCCGCCGTGGCCGAAGCAGATTTGGTATCCGGGCCTACTCAGCCTGTCAGCGTTGCCTCCAAACAAGTTGTTGGTACTTCTGGATCTGCTCACCAGTGAGGGAGGCGCAATCCTTCATCATGATCCAGGATCCCTGAACCTGAAGGCATGGCTCCTGCAGCCCTAGCGTTTGGGCTTGATGAGCTTCCAGCGGACTGCAGGGAGGTCCTCGCCAAAGCCAGGGCATCGTCAACACTAATGTGCTACAACCATAAGTGGAAACGGTTTCTACGTGGTGCCGGTTGCAGAAGATGACCCTTCTGAATTTCATGGCCCCACAGATTCTTCCGTACTTGCTTTCCTTGGCAAAAGCTGGTCTGGCTCACACGTCCATCAAGGTACACCTGGCAGCCATCGCATGCTACACCAGATCCCCGGGAAGATCCTTGTCGTGGTCCCACAGACTCGTAAAGGAGTTTCACAGGGGGTTTTTCCAATATTTCCCGCTGGTGAAGGCGCCTACCCCTGCATGGGAACACAACGTAGTCCTGACAAGACGTATGGGGAAACCCTTTGAACCTATGCATCAAGCCCCATGCAAGTTTCTCTTCTGGAAGACGGCATTCCTGGTGATCATCACCTCAGCCAGACGAGTGGATGAGATACAGGACATGTACTGCAATCAGTCATACTCGACTTTCCACGAATTGAGGGTGGTGTTGCATACGCACCTCTCTTTCATGCCGAAGGTTCCATCGAAATTCCACCTCAACAAGCCTTTGGTGTTACCGGTTTTCTTCCCAAAACCTTTGTCGCCAGCGGAGAGAACATAGCATTCGCTGGATGTTTCTCATGCTTTGAAGTTCTACGTGGCACGCACAAAGAGTTTTCGGAAGACTTCTCAATTGTTTGTGAACTTTGGAGCTGTAAATAATCGGCAGACATTGTCCAAGGCTTCCATCTCAAGATGGCTCTTCTGATGCATCCTGCACTGTCATCGGCTGGCTAACCGGCTTCTGCCAGGCTGCCCGAGGGCCCACTCCACCAGAGCGATCGCTGCGACGTATGTGTTCCTTTCTGGTGTACCCCTGCTCAACATCTGCAGGGCTGCAACATGGAGGTCCACACATACCTTGACAAAGTTTCACTGCGTCAACCGGGATTCCAGGGAGGAGTCCAGAGTCAGCCAGGCAGTGCTACACAATCTGTTCGCTTGAGGCGAGTCTGTTCCAAGGGTAAGAGTTGATTGCTTCTGTTGAGCCTTGCCACCTCCTGTGGTTGTGTAATGTGTACTGCTGTGTATTTGTTATTCATGAGCATGTGAATATATGCCAGACCCCTTGCTGGAGAGGGAACAAGTTACTTACCTGAACTATTGTTCTCCAGCATGGGTCTGGCAAGGATTAACATGCGAACCCTCCCTCCGGGCCCCTCTGTGGCTCTTTTTGGTCTTACTGCCACTTTGCGTGCTTACCAAATCTGAAGATGGCTGCCAGAGGCAGAGCTTAGGGAGAGGACTGTCAATAGATGTGGGCAGTAGGACCCAGAGGACAGTGATTGGTTTAGAGCAGACATACAGTTTTAAAGTGAAAGTGAAACATTTTTTTCTTTTTCTGAGGATTTCCAGCCTGACGACGGGGAATATTTATGAGCATGTGAATCCATGCCAGACCCATGCTAGAGAACAATAGTTACAGGTAAGGAACTTGTTCCTTCTTGACGGGTCTTCATTCCAGATCGCAGGGTTTCAACATTTTGCAGGCTCTCAAGTCTCCCCGCTGCCTGTGTTTTTCGATCTCTCTACAACTTGGGTTGCAAATATCCATTTGGGCAGGTCTCACCACTATCTGGTTTCTCAGCATTAACTTCTTGATTCCATCTTGCACCTATGGCAGGCGTTGTAGCCTTGTAACATGGTTCCATACTAAGCAAGTCCTTTGGTAATGTTACTACCTTTCACCAAGTGGCAGTCTCCCTGCTCTGGCACAATGTAGCAAGAAACATGTCCCCTGTTGCCAGCCTTCAATAGACCATACTGAGGCTCCTGTCTTGACTGGGCTTTCCCAGTGTCTTTTATTAGGGCTTACAGATTTTCCTTATTTGTTTCAATCCTGGGATTGTTGGGGCTGTTAGGGGTTTGTTTCCTGGAACAGGATAGCCTTGTGGTTTCCCCTAACAGATCTTTGAATTTGTGAAATTGAACCACTGTGCATTGGTTTAATCTTGTGATTTCTCTCACCCGATGTTTCTGCGGCTTTATGGTCACTATGCAACATATGTGCCAACCTTGTATCTCTCCTGCCCTTGTTTTCCTGTCCACATTATGCCATTGATACGGGAGACTGGCACACTGCTTTTCTCACTGTTGGCCCATTGGCGTTGGTTGCTGTCACTTCACTTCCCCGCTCTGAATCTTCCATAGCCTAGAGGACGGTTTTCTGGAGAGCATTTGAACTCTGTGTGTGTATTGTCAAACATGGGGCATTTTGATGGGCTTAATGTTTGAGCAGTGTATATTCTTGTCATTTCCTGGTATTCTTGGTGGGGAGTTTTGATTTCATACAAACCTGATGGTAGGGTTTTGAAAGACCGGAAGGGTTGGATTTGAGAGCCCCTGGCGATGGTGGTATTTTGCAGACCCTTGGTGGGGAAAAAAGCACCTTGCAGCAGGTGGGGAGTCTGCGGGATCCCAGTCCTTCTAAACTCTGGGAGGCACATAGGGTAGTCAGTGGACCAACATAGTACGCATTCTCACTTAAAATGGGGAGTTCAATCAACTCAGCACGCTATTTGTAGAAATTCTGTCTTTTGCCCTGAATGTATTGTCTTTTGAATGAAAACACAGCAGCCAAAAATGAGGTGGAAATGATAAATGTTCTGGTGTACAAGGCACGATGTGTACGCTCTTCAATTTACAGGATAAAACCGTCAAATATCTAATTCATGTTTAGATAGTGAGCTAGCATAAGATTCATTACATTATCATCTATCAGCTTTGAACATATCACAACAAATGTTCCCAGTAGTCAAGGCTCTCATGGAAGGGGTCAAGAGATGACATCGACAGATATGAAAGCCAGCACCCAGTTGGGAATGAACATACAGACTAATGCTTCTCCTGTCCTTTAAACCTGTCCATAAAACTTTAGTTAATGGGTGAAACCGGATGTAACCGCAGTATGCACTTTAGACAATGGAGTACACATCTTCTCAACTTTAGTTGGTACAAATGTTTGGCTTTAAGGATCTTATAATGTTATGTTTTCTAGAAATTAATTGAAAAGTGCGCAAATCACATTATAAACCAGACAATTCTCCACAAAATGAAAGCTTTTTTGTGCCTGTACAGCAAGTATGGAAATAAACTAGACCCTTCGATAAAGGAGAACAGGGGGTATTTTGGGATTCAGTTTAACACACTTCGACTAAGGCTCAGAATGAGTATTAATCTTTTCACAGGTACTGCAGTGATTTTGCTCGAAAGAAACGGTCACGCTGCATCAAAAGTGCATCTCAAAATCAGTGTGTCCTCTCCTTGTGACAGACCTTTGATATTATTAATATAATAAAAATACAAAAAAATATTTGGAGAGGAACTGCTTTTCAGTCTTCGAAACACGGATTTTAAAAACCCTATTTCACATTCGTATTTCTTAAATTCCACATTGAAGCCTATTTGCTTCCTTTAAACTTGTGCACACTGCCATGAAGCAGCAGAATGTCCCCATATGTAGAATGTCTGCCAGGGATGTTTAGTGCCTGAGTAGGAAGGCACACATAACTCATTGGAAAGCTATGCTGGCAAAATAGCAAAGCGGGTTCAATGCTGGCTTTGAAAGTGGTCTGTTTACTCTGCAGGACACAGATTGAATCCTGTTACCAGGGCCGGTCAAAATGTTTTTTCTTCCCACAAATGTTTTTTCATGACAAACTGGAGAGGCCAAGGCTCGGCCCATGTTTTAGCCGGACTCAAGAGTCAAGCACGAGACAGCCGTTTGACCCAGGCCACCCTGGGCCTCTTCTGCCTCCCTGAATTCTCTTTACCAGTAGTAGTCCTTTTGCAGCTTGTCTGTTGAGAGTCCCCTACGCCAACTCCCCACACCAGGCTACCAAAAATGGAACAGGAAAAATGTCAGCTGTTGGTAGAATAAGAAGAAAACACTTCATAGGCACATGAACTGTAATTATTTGCAGATGAAAATAAACTTCATGATGGCATCCACTGGAGGGAGTGTTATGGATAGAATGGACACAATTATTTTGGCTCCTTTTACGATGCAAATACGTTCTCTAATATTTTGTCTCAAGCGCTTGGAAGCAGACTATTGAAATCATACATATGCAAGCTGCAAAAAGACCATTATTGGCAAATAAGCCGTGTGTCCACAAATTGGAGCAGTGAAACGTACATGTGATCTTTCTCCTGCGTTCCAACTAGTGCCATGCATTCTACCTCTAAGCTCTCTCTCCATCGTTGTTTCTTCTAGTCCAATTCTCTATCCTGCCTCTGGTCTCCTCAGTTCATTTGGTTTCTCTTTCAGGGATGTGGATTGTTTTGTCACCAAACTGCAAGCACAGACTCCAGCTGAGCATCCAGAGCCAAACTGAGACTCCTCACTAAAGGTAACACACCTAATAGGGGCATAATTGAGATTGCACATCTAGCACATTGGACGTTTTTTTGGCATATTGTCATCTTGGGGAATTAGGGACATTGGCAGACTCCTTCCTGTCTTACACATCAGTAACCCGTTTCATGCCATGCTGTCTGGAATTATGTTAAAATATATTTTGATGGGTTTGGCTGAATAAAATCCCATCAGATCATCCTGCCAGTTAGGCTTTCAGCCTGGCATTAATGTTGTAGATTAAGGGGAAATGTGTTGCTTGGTAGAGCAAAACATTCTTTGATATCCTAAGTGTCAAAATGGACAGAGCACTTCAGAAATTGAACTCTGCCTGCAAGGATTATTGTAACCGTAGGCTAGCTATTAGTTGAGTGTTAATCGTCAACACTGCTATACCCAAGGTATTTGTTACTGGCACAGAAATATTGCAGAATTAGATTATCATTAAAAAGCTTTTCATTTAAAATTCTGAATTCTAATGACTTTGTGTTTAGCATTTTCTTCCAAACTGACCTTAGGCTTTCAGTTTTCCAAAAGGCAATCACTCATTCCAATAGGTCACTATTATCCTTTCATTATGGAATTGGTAGTGATTTCCTTGAAGCCCCTCTGAAGTTGCCATATGCTTAGCCCGAGCACTGTATAGTGCACGGATTTGTGGTTCATGGTACTGGATAAAGTGATTGAATCCTGTGGAAAACAAATTATATAAGATACCTTTTGGTGTGATCTCAAGCTCGTGAATAGAAGTTATATTTTTTAAACTGGCGAATCTCTTTATTAAGGAAGTAGTTGAAATAAATGCCCATATTATGCTGGCTCTAGCTATAGATCAATTGTGTTGACTTTGTATCTTTTATAGGGCAACAATGGAATTGCGTTGCATGTTGTTTTACCAACAGAAATTCCTTCGAAGTAATTTACTACAAAGGAATTGTTCTAAAGAAAACGTATCCCATTTTTATTGTATTTTTAATTATTTAAGGTTCCCACCCAAACCGCCCTTTCCTTATACTAGTTGCCCAAGCCCCCACCGCCTTTAACCCCTTAACCCCACGCCCTACATAATTAGATGAGTTCTTCAGCAGAATTCTTTCAAAGTGAATTACTTCAAAGGAATTCCTGTTAGCAAAAGGGCACAGTACCGAGAATTACGTAAGAATAAAATGTTATGTTCTGCTCCAGCTTACGACATCAGTCATTCAGCGCCAGGTCCATTTTGACCGATGCTCATAGGCACCAATGGCGCTGAGGCTCCTTGTGAACACGCTCCATTTCCTGTTCCATTCATGTCAAAGATGTGGGACATCGTTGACAAGGAGTGTGATCTTATCCCCTTTGTGCTCAAACTCTTATGTCCTAGAGAAATCGGGTATTTCCTTGAGGAGTTTTATGGAGCATATGGTGACTTGATGGACCTTGCCTCTCGTTTACAAGAGGCAAGCTGCCCGGACACGTCTCCGGAGCTGGACATGTTTCCTGCACCAACTACAGGGATACCCCAGACTTTCTTCCCACACCCAATGGCCAAGGTTTTGAAGATGCAAGGGTTATCGGGTCCTTCTAGAACTAAAGTACAATTCAAATTAATGGACATTGCAGATGAAGCTCTGTCGAGGAAGTCCCTAGTACTGTTCAACCTGGCAGTAGAGGACCTGAGGCTAGAGTTGTGGGCAAAACCACCTTCAGTCCTACCTGTAGACCAGTATTTGACTAAGAAACAGACTGGCACCATCGGACACAGCTTTTCTCTCTTCACATGCCTCCCCTAAGCGCTGTCTAGTTAAGACTGTCACAGCAAACCGCGAAGATCTTCTCTTTCCCCGCTTTGCATTCTGACAGGAAGAATAAGGGGCTGGAGGTCTGGGGTAAAAAAGCTTCAGGTTCTGTCAAACTGGGCCTGAGAGCTATAAATGCAACCTGTACTCTGGCGAAATTCCTTTTTGGCCTCTGGTTGGCAGTCTTGGGTATTACTTAGTACTTGCCAGCTGGTAAGGTGAGAGAAACTGCTTTGAAGCCATAGTAAAGCATGGCAGAGAAGTGTCCCTTCGAATGCTGTGTGGCACGAGCTATGGCAACAGGGACAGTGTTGGTGGGGGGGGTCGCAGGATACTCCTGGATGAGGACCACTGGTTTTCCCCCGAATGTTTAGGCAAAGCTCCTGGACATGCTGTTTGATGCCAACATGTATTTGGGGCAACGGCTGATGAGTCCCTCCAGAGGTTCAAGTCCTCCAAAGCAACTGCCAAGTTCCTGGATCTGACGGTTCACCAGCAACAGCCCACCACCCAAACAGGCAGAAGCTGGGTTTTCAATCCTTTGCTTCCTATGCCTATATAGGCTGGGGACATGATCCCTCTGGAAAATAGCGGCAACGCCACCCGGCCAGAGGTAGGGCATGGGGTGCTCAGAGAGGAGGGATGTCTGCCTCTGCTTTGGCCTCAGAAGCCCTAGGTATGAAGCCCCTGTGAAGGAGACTTCCACCATATAAATCGCCTGTGGAAGGGAACATTTCCCTGTTTGGCACGGAGTGGTGTCTCGCCATGTCCGATACCTGGGCCTTACAAGTTGTTCACTGGGGGATTTTGTTTCCTTTTGCTCAACACCCTCAGGCCAGTGCTTGTCTCTGGACCCTCTCCGGTTGGTGGAGGTCCTTCAGTGTCTGGCAAAAGACTCAATAGAATTGGGGGACTGCTTAGGACGAGGCAAGGGCCAATATGCAATCTATTTTCTGGTGCCGAACTAAGATGGGAGCTTGGGTCCCATACTGGATCTCCAGCATTTAAACCTGCACAAGCACAAGTTCACAAAATGGTTTCTCTAGCCCAAATCGTCCAAACACACAACCCGCAAGACTGGCTGGCATTGCTGGATCTCCAGGGTGCCTACTTCCATAGGCAGATTCACCCAAAGCACAGGAATTACTGGAAAATCATAGTGGGCCATTGCCACTACTAGTTCAAGGTTCTGCCATTCTGTCTTCAGCAACCAGTTGCCTTCACCAAGATGCTGGCAGTGGTAGCTCCTCGCCTCAGGAGAGGGGGCATTCATGTCTTTACCATTTTGTATTTGTATTTGTTTATTATTTATATCGCGCACCGAACCCTGAGGTAACTGGGCATTTGAAAGGCTTAGAGGTTACAAGCATGGTGAGACACTGTACATTGAGGCAAATAAAGATACAGAGAAAGAGACCCTGGTTACAGATGGGTCAGACAGCAGGATACAATAGCATAAATTAGCGGTGGTCAGGAAACATAGCGTAAGTATCCTAATGTGAGGACTTGTTGATCAGCCAACTTTTTATTCTGGATTTGAAGGTGAGGAAGGAGGGTTCTTGTCTGAGCGGTATGGGAATAGAGTTCCAACGTTTGGCAGCTTGGACTGGGAAGCTGGCTCCTCCAGCTGTTTTTAAGTTGAACATTGGTACCACAAGGTTGTGGGCTTGAGATGATCTGGTGGTGCGTGGGGGGTTGGTGTTTGCAGATTTTATCGGACAGATATTAAGGGGGTAATTCATAGAATTCAGCGCACAAGTGGCGCACGCGGCTGGCGCACAGTGTGCGCGTGCGGTAGTCTGCGCCAGCCGCGTGCGCCGAAACACATTCAGGCGCACAGCGTATTCATGGATTCCAACATCCACAACCAGCCGTGGCGCAGAGTGGCGCAGCGACCCTGCAGCAGCGTCAGTTACGCCCCCAAGAACGCCCCTCGCGCAGGGAAAAGCCATCAAAATCCCCAATCCAGCACAAAGGGCAGCAGCAAACGCAGAGCGGGGAGCGTGTATTTCAGGGGTGTGCGGGTGTCCCCACACGCGATAGGCCTGGGTACGTGTATTACAGAGGTGCGCGAGAAAATCTACAAGCGATTGGCCTGGGTACGTGGATTTCTGGGGTGCGCGAGAAATTCTACACGCGATTGGCCTGGGTACGTGGATTACAGGGGTGCGCGAGAAATTCTACACGCGATTGGCCTGGGTACGTGTATTACAGGGGTGCGCGAGAAAATCTACACGTGATTGGCCTGGGTACGTGGATTTCAGGGGTGCGCGAGAAAATCTACACGCGATTGGCCTGGGTACGTGTAGTACAGGGGTGCGCGAGAAAATCTACACGCGATTGGCCTGGGTACGTGGATTTCAGGGGTGCGCGAGAAATTCTACACGCGATTGGCCTGGGTACGTGTATTACAGGGGTACGCGAGAAAATCTACACGCGATTGGCCTGGGTACGTGGATTTCAGGGGTGCGCGAGAAAATCTACACGCGATTGGGCTTGGTACGTGGATTTCAGGGGTGCGCGAGAAATTCTACACGCGATTGGCCTGGGTACGTGGATTTCAGGGGTGCGCGAGAAAATCTACACGCGATTGGCCTGGGTACGTGTATTACAGGGGTGCGCGAGAAATCCTACACGCGATTGGGCCTGTGCGAGTGGGGCAGTGTATTACGTGGGTGTGCGGGAAGGTGAAGAGGTGAATTGCAAGTGTGGGTCCTCCCAGGTCTCCCCTCTACCCCCTCCACGACCTCTGCAGGCAGCCCACACCACAGGGGACTACCCTGCACCTCTGGTCATGTCCCACAGGCAGCCCATCCACCATGGGCATGCCCCCCAGCCAAGCCACATGTCCCCTTGCACCCCCACCCCCCAGCACCGTGGGGCACCTGCCAGCAGGCCCCCAACCATGTCCCACTCATGTCCCCTTGCACCCCCACCCCCCAGTCACCAGGGGCAGCCTCCACCAGGCCCCCACCCATGTCTCCCACCACCCCCACCCCTCCAGTCACCAGGGGCAGCCTCCACCAGGCCCCCACCCATGTCTCCCACCACCCCCACCCCTCCAGTCACCAGGGGCAGCCTCCACCAGGCCCCCACCCATGTCTCCCACCACCCCCACCCCTCCAGTCACCAGGGGCAGCCTCCACCAGGCCCCCACTCATGTCCCCCTGCACCCCCACCCCCCAGCACTGTGGGGCACCTGCCACCAGGCCCCCAACCATGTCGCCCACCCCCCAGCAGGCCCCCACTCATGTCCCCTTGCACCCCCACCCCCCTGCAGGCCCCCACTCATGTCCCCCTGCCCCCAGGTCCTGACGAAACGCAATCATGGCAGTAATGGGCAGCATACCCAGCACAAACACCCAGCCAAGGATTGCATCCACCCACATAGTAGATGCAATTACATGATACAACCCCAATGGCAAGTATGTAAATGAACACATGTCCGTCACACACACATACACAATGGGTGCAAGTGAATGTCAAAACCCATATCATGACATGCATGAAACCAATGAGAAAATACCACAAATGTAAGTAATAAATATATGTATTAAAGATGAAAATGAAGTAAAGAAATAAAACACACAACAATGGGGATGACAAAACAAATGGTCCATGTCCGAGAACTAATAGAAAAAATCAAAAAACAAAGGAATCCAAAAACTAATGTAGTCCAAAGCAAAATAATGGGGGGAAAAATAAGGAAAAACCATTGCCTCATGGTGAACACAAATATAAATCCAACAAATGTTTTCCAAACATCAAACTATGTACAAGAATAACCCAGGGTCCATGAGCCCAACACCATAAATGAAACCTACTACTACTAATTAATAAAAAATATATATACAGAAAAGTGGCCATTGTCCGAGCGGTCCAAAAAAAACTTTAAAAATAAAGGAAACCTAACACTAACTAAAGAACTATATACAATGGCAGCGGGCAAGTCCTGCGGCTCACTCTGTGATGTTGCCGGCCAGGGCATCATCGAACTCCATGTCGATGTCCCGGAGGCGGGACTCTGTCCTGGCCCCGAGGTCTCGCAGGGACAACCCCGTGTCCACCTCAAACTCCCTGCGAGCTTCCTCGAGGCACTCAGCCCGCCTCAACGCCCGACGCATGGAGAACTCTGCCCTGACCATGGTGAGCCACTCCTCTTCCGCCCGCTGCCGCTCCGCACCTATCCGCTGGACCAACTGCTCCCACACGGAAGACACTGCCATCCCAGGGTTCTCCTGCCCTCCGGCCGATGCCTGCCCCTCTGATCTTGATGGCCCCGAGCCATGATGCCTCCCACGTCGAGCCTGCTGCTGCCTCCGACGCCACTGCCTCTGCCAGCACGACGGCATCCAGGCTGATGGAATCCACCGATGCCGTCGTGCACGTGCCCTGCCAGATGATGCCGGCACATCCTCCATCTGCAGGGGTCCAGTTGCTGTGTCCACCCCTGCTGGAACAGTAGACTCCCGACTGGGATACCATCGCTCCACAGCCCAGCCCCAGGACCCAGTTGCCCACCCACGCCTGCCTCGGGGGTCGCCATGTCGGGGCAAGCATCATCTGAGACCAGTGGCGACCCCCAGCCAGAGAGGCAGAGGGCCACCAGCTTCAGTGAGAAGGAAGTTGGTGTCCTGGTGGAGCATGTCCTGGGGCATTATGATGCCCTCTTCGGAAGACCACGCGCCAACAAGGAAGGACGGGAGAGGATCTGGGACGATGTAGTGGTTGCCATCAACGCGGAGGGGGTGGCAACCCGCGACATCAAGCACATCAAGAAGCGCTGGGAGGACTTGAGGTCCAGGACCCTCAATAAGGCCCGGCGCCTCGCGGAGGGGGGCCGGGCACGCCTGAGTGACATCCAGATGAGGGTCCTGGAACGCGTAGACCCAGCGCTCCACGCCCAGATCCTTCGGAGGCAGACCCATCTGGAGTTGGCCGGTAAGTGGCCAAGCATTACTGTGTGAGACAGGGCATGTTGCAGTGTGCTGGTTGTCTGATACCTGCCTGTATGTGTGACATAGGCCATGTACGCATGTGTGTGTGCAGGGACATCATGGTCAGGCATGTGAGTACAGTGATGTGTGAACCACATGGTTGGTGCATGTGTTCTATTGCAACATGGGGGGCTCTGTGCGGAATGGACACATGGAAGCATGGCAGTCTCTGTTCCTGGACATGGGTCGGGGTGAGGGATGGGTGCTGGTCCCATGTACACGTATGGTGTCCATGTGTGTGTGTCTGACCTCCGTGTCTGTGACTTGTAACTGCCATGGATGCATGACACATGTCTGTGACAATGTTCAGATTCACTGATGCAGCCTAGTCATCCTTGTATCCACTGCGTCTGTGGTGTACGAGGCCAGATGGATGGAACTACGGTGAGGTGTGTGCATGTGATGGCAAGACCCATGATGCATGTGAGTTTAAAACCAACATTGCATGAATCATGAGTCCCTTGGTCATGTATGCCAATGTCCATGGCATGCGCCGTGCCTGTTACTGTATGTGTTTTGCCTGCACTGACCCATGTGTTGTGGAGGGACATGATGGAAGTGATGTATGACAGTGCCACTCATCTGCTGTTGCTTCCTGTCTAGGGGACCATTGTACAGTACCCTGATGCTTGTGTACTATGTCTCCCTCTACACAGTGGCAAGTGAAGAAGAGGGCGGAGAAGGCGCTGTGGAGCAGAGCGGCGGGGATGCCGCCACGGCTGCAGCGGAAGGGGTGGGTGAGCCCCCACAGGGGCTTGCACCGGCGGAAGACGGCGTGGAGACATCCAGGTTGGTGGTTTCCACAGAGGGGGAGGAGGCCGCTACTGAGCCACACATGGGGCCTGGTGGGGGCATCCCCGCTGGTGCAAGTGGTGCAGTCCAGGGCCAGGGGCAGGAGGCAGCACAGGTCGCCGTGGAGGTGCCTGTGCATGTCACTGTCCCTGACACTGTGACTGCACCACCATGCACCAGCAGGGATGCCCCATCCCAGGCCCGTCCGCAGGTAGGGGAGATGTCCATGTCATCTGACACTCCTCTACCTGCGGACGAGGGGACCCCTGGCCGTGTGGAGAGGGTCCTGATTGGTGTCGCGTTGCGCACGGCTAGCATTCGTGATGAGGTGCATGCTTCCCGGGAGGAGCATGCACATCATCACGAAGAGCACCGTGCGTACGTGAACCATTTGGGAGCCGCCATGGTCGGGGGTTTCCTACATATGTGTGGGCTTCTGGCGACCCTCTCCTCCTCTGTGGAGGCTATGCGCCAGTCGTGCTCCATGCCGTCTTCCGGCCCAGATGCCACCAGGGCCCCCTGTGGACCTGCCCCGACCAACGCAGCCAGCTCGGTGGGGACCCCTTCCCTGCCACAGTCGGGAGTCGAAGGTCCAGCAGGGGTGGACACACCAGCAACTGTCCCCCTGCAGATGGAGGATGTGCCGGCATCATCTGGCAGGGCACGTGCACGACGGCATCGGTGGATTCCATCAGCCTGGATGCCGTCGTGCTGGCAGAGGCAGTGGCGTCGGAGGCAGCAGCAGGCTCGACGTGGGAGGCATCATGGCTCGGGGCCATCAAGATCAGAGGGGCAGGCATCGGCCGGAGGGCAGGAGAACCCTGGGATGGCAGTGTCTTCCGTGTGGGAGCAGTTGGTCCAGCGGATAGGTGCGGACCGGCAGCGGGCGGAAGAGGAGCGGCTCACCATGGTCAGGGCGGAGTTCTCCATGCGTCGGGCGTTGAGGCGGGCTGAGTGCCTCGAGGAAGCTCGCAGGGAGTTTGAGGTGGACACGGGGTTGTCCCTGCGAGACCTCGGGGCCAGGACAGAGTCCCGCCTCCGGGACATCGACATGGAGTTCGATGATGCCCTGGCCGGCAACATCACAGAGTGAGCCGCAGGACTTGCCCGCTGCCATTGTATATAGTTCTTTAGTTAGTGTTAGGTTTCCTTTATTTTTAAAGTTTTTTTTGGACCGCTCGGACAATGGCCACTTTTCTGTATATATATTTTTTATTAGTTAGTAGTAGTAGGTTTCATTTATGGTGTTGGGCTCATGGACCCTGGGTTATTCTTGTACATAGTTTGATGTTTGGAAAACATTTGTTGGATTTATATTTGTGTTCACCATGAGGCAATGGTTTTTCCTTATTTTTTCCCCCCATTATTTTGCTTTGGACTACATTAGTTTTTGGATTCCTTTGTTTTTTGATTTTTTCTATTAGTTCTCGGACATGGAACATTTGTTTTGTCATCCCCATTGTTGTGTGTTTTATTTCTTTACTTCATTTTCATCTTTAATACATATATTTATTACTTACATTTGTGGTATTTTCTCATTGGTTTCATGCATGTCATGATATGGGTTTTGACATTCACTTGCACCCATTGTGTATGTGTGTGTGACGGACATGTGTTCATTTACATACTTGCCATTGGGGTTGTATCATGTAATTGCATCTACTATGTGGGTGGATGCAATCCTTGGCTGGGTGTTTGTGCTGGGTATGCTGCCCATTACTGCCATGATTGCGTTTCGTCAGGACCTGGGGGCAGGGGGACATGAGTGGGGGCCTGCTGGGGGGTGGGGGTGGTGGGCGACATGGTTGGGGGCCTGGTGGAGGCTGCCCCTGGTGACTGGAGGGGTGGGGGTGGTGGGAGACATGGGTGGGGGCCTGGTGGAGGCTGCCCCTGGTGACTGGAGGGGTGGGGGTGGTGGGAGACATGGGTGGGGGCCTGGTGGAGGCTGCCCCTGGTGACTGGAGGGGTGGGGGTGGTGTGAGACATGGGTGGGGGCCTTGTGGAGGCTGCCCCTGGTGACTGGGGGGTGGGGGTGGTGTGAGACATGGGTGGGGGCCTTGTGGAGGCTGCCCCTGGTGACTGGGGGTGGGGGTGGTGTGAGACATGGGTGGGGGCCTTGTGGAGGCTGCCCCTGGTGACTGGGGGGTGGGGGTGGTGGGAGACATGAGTGGGGGCGTGCTGGGGGGTGGGGGTGCAAGGGGACATGGTTGGGGGCCTGCTGGCAGGTGCCCCACAGTGCTGGGGGGTGGGGGTGCCAGGGGACATGAGTGGGGGCCTGCTGGGGGGTGGGGGTGCAAGGGGACATGGTTGGGGGCCTGCTGGCAGGTGCCCCACAGTGCTGGGGGTGGGGGTGCAGGGGGACATGAGTGGGGGCCTTGTGGAGGCTGCCCCTGGTGACTGGAGGGGTGGGGGTGGTGGGAGACATGGGTGGGGGCCTGGTGGAGGCTGCCCCTGGTGACTGGGGGGTGGGGGTGCAAGGGGACATGAGTGGGACATGGTTGGGGGCCTGCTGGCAGGTGCCCCACAGTGCTGGGGGGTGGGGGTGCAGGGGGACATGAGTGGGGGCCTGCTGGGGGGTGGGGGTGCAAGGGGACATGGTTGGGGGCCTGCTGGCAGGTGCCCCACAGTGCTGGGGGGTGGGGGTGCAAGGGGACATGAGTGGGACATGGTTGGGGGCCTGCTGGCAGGTGCCCCACAGTGCTGGGGGGTGGGGGTGCAGGGGGACATGAGTGGGGGCCTGGTGGAGGCTGCCCCTGGTGACTGGAGGGGCGGGGGTGGTGGGAGACATGGGTGGGGGCCTGGGGGAGGCTGCCCCTGGTGCCTGGAGGGGTGGGGGTGGTGTGAGACATGGGTGGGGGCCTTGTGGAGGCTGCCCCTGGTGACTGGGGGGTGGGGGTGGTGTGAGACATGGGTGGGGGCCTGGTGGAGGCTGCCCCTGGTGACTGGAGGGGTGAGGGTGGTGGGAGACATGGGTGGGGGCCTGGTGGAGGCTGCCCCTGGTGACTGGGGGGTGGGGGTGCAAGGGGACATGAGTGGGACATGGTTGGGGGCCTGCTGGCAGGTGCCCCACGGTGCTGGGGGGTGGGGGTGCAAGGGGACATGTGGCTTGGCTGGGGGGCATGCCCATGGTGGATGGGCTGCCTGTGGGACATGACCAGGGGTGCAGGGTAGTCCCCTGTGGTGTGGGCTGCCTGCAGAGGTCGTGGAGGGGAGACCTGGGAGGACCCACACTGGCAATTCACCTCTTCAACTTCCCGCACACCCACGTAATACACTGCCCCACCCGCACAGGCCCAATCGCGTGTAGGATTTCTCGCGCACCCCTGTAATACACGTACCCAGGCCAATCGCGTGTAGATTTTCTCGCGCACCCCTGAAATCCACGTACCCAGGCCAATCGCGTGTAGCATTTCTCGCGCACCCCTGAAATCCACGTACCCAGGCCAATCGCGTGTAGATTTTCTCGCGCATCCCTGTAATACACGTACCCAGGCCAATCGCGTGTAGATTTTCTCGCGCACCCCTGAAATCCACGTACCCAGGCCAATCGCGTGTAGATTTTCTCGCGCACCCCTGAAATCCACGTACCCAGGCCAATCGCGTGTAGATTTTCTCGCGCACCCCTGTAATACACGTACCCAGGCCAATCGCGTGTAGAATTTCTCGCGCACCCCTGAAATCCACGTACCCCGCTCAATCGCGTATTTAACTTCCCGCGCGCCACTTTTTTGATGCGCTGGGACTCTACCGGCTGCCTTCGTGTGGCGGCCGTGTTTCAGCTTGTGCGTGTCTTTGGCTGTGCGTGGCTTTGCCCTATTCGATTCCATGAATACGTGTGGTTCGAGTGCGTGTGGGCGTTCCGTCTGCTTCCCTGCAGTACATCCCCAGTTACGCCCTTATTTTCGCGTGTTGTTCCCCATTCCGCGCGTTACGTCCCATGTCCCGCCCACTTTCTGGTGTGTGCGCTGAGGTTGTGCGCTTTCACTGTGCGCGTTGCGCACGCCTTTCGCGATGTTGCAGTGACGTGTGCGCCATGCACGGGTTTGGCGCACATCCTGAGGAAGACACGCGCAGGGACTTCCATGAATCGCACGCGTGCGCCTCTTTTTTTCCGCTTGCGCCTGCTTGCGCGTAGATTTTCGGCGCACGTTTGTTCCATGAATCGGCCCCTTAGGGTCTGCAATGGTGAGGCATTTATGCGTGACGGCCAGGGTGCATAGTGTGATTCTGTCACGGATAGGCAACCAATTGGCATTGTGTCTGTGAGTGGAGATATGGCAAGATCTGGGTAGATTAAGTGCTGCTCTCAGTGAGTTGTTCTGGAGTACTTGGAGTATGTTAAGGTTGTGTTCAGAGGAGCCTAGGAATAGTGTGTTGCAATAGTCCAGTTTAGACAGTGCCAGTGCTCTGGCCAGTGTTAGGCAGCTGCTAGTAGATAGGAACAATGTACTGCTATAAATCAGTTTATTTGTGTATGCTGTGGAAGATGCCACATTACTGACTTGTTTTTTTAAGAGATAGTGATGAATCGAGTTAGAAGCCCAATGTTTTTCTCTCTTTGGATACTTTGTGTTGCCGTAAATTTCGAAAGAGGAATACCTAGTATCCAGTTTATTCAATCGAGCCCGAGTACCCACGATCATTAACTCAGTCTTGTCGTCATTAAGACACAGACTGTTAGTAGCCATCCAAGCTTGGATCTCAAGATAAATGTCGTTCAGTAGTTTAGAATCTTGGTCGTAGCGGCCAGTGAGGGGGATAAAGGCTTGGGTGTCATCTGCATAGTTGGTGTAGATGACACCCAAGTTGTCCAGACAGTCGAATAGCAGCTTTGTAAATATATTGTATAGTGGAGGTGACACGCATGATCCTTGAGGGACTCCACAGAGTACGAGTGTTGGGTTTGCTGAGGCTGAGGGGGAGAAAACTCTGGTGGTCCGATTGGAGCGGAAGGATTTAATCCAGTCAGATGCGTTAGTGGAAAATGCTGCAGCTGTTGTGAGGTGTCTGGTGAGGATTTCATGGTCGACGAGGTCGAAGGCAGCAGATAGGTCGAGGAGTAGGAGGATTGCTGACTTGCCTTTGTCCTTCGCCTCTTCCATTTGGATCTTGAGACCCAGGAGAGCTGTCTCGGTTCCATGTCTGGATCTGAAACCCGATTGTCTAAGGCCTAGGAGTTCATTATCCTTTAGGTCCTTCTGAATTTGCAGATAGGCCACCCGGTCCAGGATTTTTAAGAGAAATGGGACGGTGGTGATGGGCCGGTAGTTTGTGGGGATGTTTGGATCAAGGTTGTTTTTTTTAAAAAGGGGCATAACACAGGCTTCCTTGAGGTTGTTGGGTACCTGGTTGGACAAGAAGGAAGAATTTATCAGTGTGGTGATGAAAGGGGCAAGGTTTTATTGGTCCATCCTTGATGATGGAGGCTGGGCAAATGGCCCCCTGACAGTGGGATGATTTAAGGCTTTTTATGATGTCTTCTACTTCCTTTGGAGTTACTTGTGAGAAAGTGAAGGGGGTGCAAGATTGTGGAATTTTCACTGGGTCTGGTGCAGAACTGTTGGTGAGGCTCGCCTTTTTGGCTTCACTCTACTCCAAAACAAAATTGATTTTGTCTGCGAGGGCTTGCTGAATTTATTTACACCATTCAGCATCTTTGATGCAGTCCGGATGGCTGGCTGGCTCATCCAAGCTTGCTCCCAAGATCAGGCATCTGCATATCTGTTCCACACAATGCAGTCTCTTGCACAGCTTCAGCTTCTCCTTGAAATGTCAGATTTCACCGTCCTGGTTTATCTAGGCAGTCTTGGACAGTTGCCTGGGGAGGGCCTTGAGTGGCGAACATCTCCTAGATGGTTTGTCTCCTCTAATCACAGGAGAGAGTTGTGACCTTGGCCTTCCTGTGCTTGCTGGGTCTCATGGCCTCCTGTACTGTTGTAGTACTGGAAGCCCAACTGTGCATGAGGTGACTTAAGCAGTTTCTCCGTTGTCATTGGTCCTATTTCAGGGGCACATAATCGGATCTTCTGCAAGTCTCAGCAGGAGTGTCCCGGGACCTAGCATGGTGGTCCCAGCAAGACAACCAATTGAAAGTGGTGTTGCTTCGGCAACCGTGGCTCCACTGACTGTAGACACAGGTGTGTCATTGAAACGCTGGGGTGCTCACCTGCAAGACCTGATGATGAGCAGCCTGTGGTCTCCATCGGAGTGCCAAGAACACATGTAATTGAGTGACGTGACTGGCGATGGTCGCATTCCTTCCTTCGGGAGAACAAGGTAGGAATGTGCTGGTTCTGATGGATAACACAGTAGCCATGCACTACCCCATCAAGAGAGGCGATGTAGGGTCCTTGCCTCTGTGCAGAGAAGCAATACAACTGTGGTTCTGGGCTCTGCGTAACGACATGTTTCCAATGGCGACTCATCATGCCGGGATGGAGAATGTCTCAATGATGCCTTGAGCAGACAGACATTGTCCTCTCACGAGTGGGAGCTCTGTCAGGACTTTCTGGAGGAGATTTATCCTCGATTGGGCACTCCTCAGATGAACCGCTTTGCTTCCAGTGTGAACAGGAAATGTTCTGCACCAGGGAATTCCTCAACATAGAGCTCTAGTGGATATGCAATCTCCTCGATGCCTTTCCACCAATCCCTGTCATCCTATTTGTTCTCAGGGGACTGCGCCTGTTCTGGTCCACTTTGATTTTGGTAGTTCTGGACTGGGCCCAGAGAACGTGGAACCTGGAGTTGCTGGACATGCCCATTTGCTCTCCCTGGCACCTTCTGACGAGAATAGATCTGCTCGACCAGTGGGAGGGCTGGGTGCTCCTCCCAATCTTAACAGCATGAACATTCATGCTTGTCCTTGACGTGCTCCTCTTGGCTCAGAAGCCTGCCACCAAGTACATGTATGCCTTCAGATTTCATATATTTTCATCTTGGTGTCAGAAGAGGGGTTTGGATTGATTTACTTGTCCCAGGAACGTCCACCAAAAAGAACGTTACTGAGAGGCAAGTAATTTGTTCATATGGTTACAAATCTATTCCTGTTGCTCCGGTCCAGGTTTTCTTGGTTCTGGTACTGGTATTTTTGTTTTTCGGTTACTTTGTCTTGTTGTTCTGGACCCAGGATTTCTGCCAGGCTTCACAGGGCTTGGATTTTCACAGGTACCTTTTGTGTTCTGCAAAAGAAGAAAGGGACCTGGCCAGGAGAGGGGTAGTGCAGCAGGGACAGTGGTGCTAGTAGTCCTGCACATATTCAGGCACATTTCTACAACCCACCCCTGGGTCAAGACCGTCTCTGGCTATATATACCCTGCAAGGCGGCTTACCAGAGGTTCAGAGGGGTCCCTGCATTCACCTGGCAGCGTCATAACTATGACCCTGTCACAGTATGTAATAAAATATTAAGTGTCTCCCTTTATCAACTAATTTGTGCATTGAGTACCATCAAGCTATTTCAGCGATGAGGGCCAGTAATAGACCCTCAATACCACACATAAATTCAGCTGGCAATTGTGTAATGCAAGGCCACTTCTGTGATAAGGCAGCTATACATTGGATGGTCATGTCACTTATTCCAAATGAAGCTGGAAATAGATTTTGAAACCTTAACTGGGAGTGTTTAGAGTAGGTTAAAAATCTTGCCAACACTATCCTTTTGATATAATTTTCGCTGCTGATATTACAGGTACAAGAAACGGAAGTGTGATCCCTCACACTTGTGCGCTCAATCCCAGTGATCAGTCATTCAAAAAATGATTCTGTTTCTTGTTAGTTTTACTAGAAATGCTTATTTAATCAAGTAACTTGCTATGAGAAGGTTACATCATAATTATCATGTGTGTCCTTGTGCAATCATAATCAGCCATAGCATACAATGCAGTAAGAAACGGCCAATAATAACCTCTATTTACTGGGGGAACACTCTCCTCTAGGGAGGGGTGGGGCTGAGGGGCGTGGGCCCAGGCCAGGTCACGCAATACAGTATCTCTTCATAGAACCCAATCCATTATGGCAACATAATACCCACAATTTTAAATTTGTCATAGTGAGTCGGTAAGAACCCCTTTGAGCGACAAATTGAAGTTGCGCCCTGCAGTTTTGATTGGTCACACTACTCACCCTAAGAAACAAATGTTTGTACATTGCAGGACCAGTTTGGACAGCTGCAACAAGCATGTGATGCTTTGGCTGTTTCTGTGTTCAGTTTCCCGTGCCAAGTCTACTGAATGGGTCTGCTTGTTGAAACGTGAGTTGCTTGTGCATGGGATAACTCGAGCTGAAGTACCTCACGCACAAGTAACCAACGCTGCAACGAGCAGATTGCTTTCAGAAGACTGGCAGCGCTGCAGTCTCTTCTGAAAGTCCCCTGCCCGTTGAGGCGCGGGTTGCACAACTTCATAGCAGATCCGTGTATGTCGTGGGCAAGCCCCTGGGTCTGGGGACAGGGCAGCGCCGTTCTGTCTTTTCCCGGCCCATTTCCTCCGCTCGGTATAACAGTGCAATGATGCATGTACCTATGTAATCTGATACAGAATATCATTGTTTAGTTAGATTAACGAGGCAATTCCTGGTTTTGGTCCTGGCAGTCAGTTTGCAGAATGCTCAGTGACTGCACTGAATGCAAACGGAGAGCTTTGGCGTGTTGAATGCGTAAATTTAACTAGTGGAGAAGGAAGCTATGGTCGGGAGGATAGCTCAGGGGCAACGGGGTTGTCTTGGAAGAAAGTCACCACATGTTAGAATCCCGGTCCCGTGCTTAGAAACTGGTACTAGTCTCCGGTGATAAGAGCGTAATAAAGGAATAATTAATGATGGTACAAACCTATATTCTCCCATGCCCTCTAACCAAATGAAAACCCTTTTGAATATTTTGACACTTAAAATAGAGACATGATTACCACATTTAATCAATCACCCATGGCAAGCATTCACGGCAGATCGGGGGCGAAAGATCACAACTCGTTTACTTTATCAATGTGGAGCCGCCTCAAATTAAAATGCACTTTATATTTTTCTGATGTAAATCGCATTAATTCCATAAGAAAAGGTTTCCCGCCAGCACTCATGAAAAGGGTGCAAGAAGAATTGGAGAGTACCATTACTCTTTCCTTAAGGAATTACCTATTTTGTAAAGAAGTGTGTGTGTTTTTTTTTTAAAGTAGATTTTGCTAGTCGAACTTGAAGTGTGGGATATTTTGATCAAGCGGCTGTTTTATTTCTCAGTTTAGATGGCCTTGTTTTATTTTCATCAGCTAAATATAATAATTATTTGATTTTTATGTTGTATCATTGCATGAAATTGTTCATGTATGGATGAAAATAGATGATATGATATTGAATGAGGTGAAAAGAGTTTTCTCCAGAAATGTGCACCGACCATCCTAGTATATTCAGGAATTTAGTTATTACTGATACAATACGAAGTCTGGTTCAGTTATGTTGTTTTGGTTTTCTCCGAATGCATGAGCTTAACTAAAATTGTTATGTTGGAGCTTAGTAACAGATCAAAGGTTATCTCAACAAAACAATTTTAAAGAGTTTTTAATGGCTTGAATCCAGTGACTTTTCCCTTGAGAAATTAAAGTGGCATTTAAAGAATGAATCTTATTACATTTCCTGTCTGGCCCAGCTGTGCGTCCCATGTTTACCAAGAACCGATGGTTTAAAAGGTCTTGGGGATGTGAAACTTATTTGAATTGGATTATATGCCCAAGGAAGCATGCACTATTCTCAACGTTTCTATTACTCCTTTTACCTCTTGCAGATGTAGGGGCTAAACGGAACCAGAACAAGCCTGACCTTTTTATTTTTCGCAAATCATTTAATGAATCGTTGAATCGTTTTCAGCTTCATTGCCCACTATAAAATACGCTGAGAAAATACCGATACCTTATAAGGTTTTTAATGGCATTTCCAGCGCAGGAGAAGACATTATATTTTTTAAGGCTATTATGACATGTGTTACATGTTTAGATGTTGCTTAGTATGATCGTGAGGTTTGTGAAAATGTTGTTGTAATCGGTCTACTTTTAAATGCTTTTAATGAATTCACACTGTTTTAATTGTTTTTAGACTTTAGTCCTTTATGATGCGTGTGCTTTATGGGTATGACTTGTTTCTCCAAATAATGCCAATTTTGATGATTTGATGAGAGCAGTGCGATCTAAAGTCGCATCATAACCCTCTGTGAGGCCATATGACTTTGCTTTTCATTGTAGGTCTATATTACTTGTTCCCAGCTGAGACCACTTAGGCCTTGTCAATACACAAACACCGTGTGTGCCCTCTGAGTCATCGCAAGCCCTCTGTGGTCAGGGTGTACCTATCAAGTGCAAGAAGTAAGGATTATCACCTCTTATGTGGTTTGGCCACTTTGTGCAGGGTTACCGTAGTCCTTCCCGGAAGCGTCTCCACCCTGAAGTGAACAAGCCGGTGTGAATCATGGGACGAACAAGCTAAGGCGGTGTGAATCATGGGACGAACAAGCTAAGGCGGTGTGAATCATGCGACGAAAAAGCTAAGGCGATGTGAATCCAGAACCTTACCGTCATTCAACCTATTCAAACACAAAGCCAAGCTTTGGCTAGTTACATCTCACTGACTCTGACGGACCATCCGGCTTTGCTTTGCTCCGACATTACTGTCCCGCTCATTGCTTTGCTTTGTAAACGTCAATTGTATATTCTGTATATTCTGATCGCAATCTGTTGGTACCAGTGCGATGATTTGTCATACCTGTAACTTTCTGTCAAGATATGCGCCCGGTTGCCTTTGGGCTTGGTCTGCGCTATATAAATAAATAAAATAAATAAAATAAATAAATAAATGAATCATAGGACGAACAAGCTAAGGCGGTGTGAATCATGCGACGAACAAGCTAAGGGATGTGAATAAGGGGACGAAAAAGCTAAGGCGATGTGAATCATGGGACGAGCAAGCTAAGGCGGTGTGAATCCTTAAGAGAAAAGCCAGGCTCAAAATAAACTTCTGCCGTTGACCAATCAACTGATGACTTGCAAAATGCACTCTGCAATAGTAGTGATATTGCTGTGGCCCAAACTGGGAAGCACTAATGTAGGTGGTCACTTGGAAGACACATTTGCAGTAAAGACTGGCAGGGTGGCAAGATGGGAAGTGTAGTGGCAGAGTACACTGTGGGAATTAAAAAACATTTCAGGAGGCAAGGTGAAGGAGGAGCAGGAAGCAATGGCAAGCCAGTCAATAAAACGATGTAGGGACTGGACAGAACAAAGCAGAGGAAATGGCAGAACTAGGCAAGAAGAATAGAAAACAAACGAGATGAACGTACAGGCAGGAATCGAGAAGAAACAGGGGTGGAGAAGGAATAACACAGAGGAAATTACACCTAGCGTTGTTCCACGTTCTCTTTTATGCTGTGTTGGAAGGACCCCCTGCCGACCCAGAAGTGCTAACGTTGCATGGAACACTGCATGATGCAGGAGACTGAGGAAGAGCTGTGCTTCAAAAGGTAAGATGGCACCACAACAGGGATGTTTACATTCGGGCAGGGTCAGTATAATAGCCCTATACATGGGCGTGTCTTGATATCTAAAGAAGGGCCCAGAACAAGGTAAGAAGGGCACAGAGCTGCCAATCACTACGGTGAGGGAAAGGCAATTCAAACAGCAGGAAAACTGGCATGTAACACATGTATCCTGTTTTCCATGTGTACGTTTCTCGCACGGCTGGCTTGGTAGCCTCTACTGGTTGGTGGCAGCCATTTTGGGATTCTGAATGGGGGACAAACTGCTATACCACTTTTGTACCCTACTGGGAACTCCAGATAAAAATCCAGTACAAGTCCAACAAGCAGGCATAGTTCCCTCTGGGGAGTCAATGGCATATAGAGGTTGCCATGCATGGTCATAAGTACTGCCTATCTCAGCGAGCGAAGAACACAGTTTCCAGTAGCAGATGTGTTGAATGTTGTGGCCTGTCACGCCGGAGACATCAACAGACAACTCAAAGCCATCCTATATGGGTTGCTTCCTTTATTATAACAAACAGAAAATAACGGATTTGTTTACACTGAGGTCACTGATGTTGCAAGTTTAAATTGAGTTGTGGGATTCTCAAAACAAAATAGTCTTATTAGACTTCACTTGGTACTGTAATTCACAATTCTTCCCTTACTCTCTTTCATCTGCCTGATTGGTGGGAAAATAGTGACTCCATTTTTGGGGGGGGTTAAACGGCCCTGTATTTCTTTCTTGGTTTTCGGTGATGTCTTTTGGTGGATTCATCAAGATGTCGCAACTCTTCTTGTCTTTTTGAATACCTGGCATCACCACCCATGGTGCTTTGGATGGCCTGAATTTGGGCCAAGCGTCAGACTCTTGGGTATGCTTTGGACACAGGGGGCACACGCTTAACCTCTTTTACAGGCTGTCTGCACCTTCCCTGGGTTCCTGGTTTCCTCCATCCACCTCTTTTTGTTATCATCTCTTTCCACATTATCTGGACCCTCTCCCTTGCTTCTCCCTTCTCCCTACTCTCTGCCCTTCCTCCTTTCTGCCATTCTCTCCCTTCCTTCGCTCCATTTTGTTTACCTCCCCTTTACCTTCTCTGCCTCTCCTCTGCACTCTTTCTCCGCTTCAATACTTTCTTCTCCCTTTCTTCCCTCTTTTTCACTTAACATCCTGCTGTACTCTCCTCTCTCTCTTTACCACTCCATTATGCTCTCCTTTCTCCATCTCCCACTCATGTCTGTCCTCGCGCCTCTCGCCTCCTCTCTTCACCTCCTCGCTGCACCACCACTGTCTACATTGCACTTTGCATGACACAAAGTGCTTCATACTCTGAATTCTAATACCTATACTACCTCTCTATTAGCTTCTACTTAAATAGTTCTGCAGGGCTTGTGCTGTGGTATGCAATTGTGTGATCGGGCGTAGGTGTTCAAGTGATGCAAGCATGTCAGCAGATTGTAGTTTGCGTAGGTTCGAGCCAAATTCCCTACGTGGTTTGTTTCGGGAATGGACAGATCGTGGCTCTGCTTCATGAGATGGTGATGTATTTTCACCATATTGGACAAAGTGACAATGCCCCTGTTCCTGGCAATCCTCCCTGATGGCGGTCGGGCTACTCCTTTAGAACAACTGCATTAGATAACTCCTAACTTCCTCCTAATGACCAACACGGTCCAGGGCATGTTCTTGTAAACTCCTTCCCCATTTGGTAGCACCAAATTGATATGGGGATAACATAGAGGCCTGGGCCCCCAGTTTCATGCAGGGGCGAAGGAACAATTTGGGTGGGAGAGAGAGTATTTATTCTTTTGGCTTGGAAGGGAACACCCAAGGATTCCTGGATCCATTTGGTGGTCGTGTATGGGTATCTCTTTCTTCTTCCACCTTCTCCACCAACCTCTCCTCCTTCCTAGCTCCTTCTTCTCAGTTCCTTTTCAAGCTATCTCAGCGTACGTACCACAGCCGTAGAGCCAGTCCTGCGATCCACCTGGGATTTTACTCCACGTTCTTTGCAGTGGCATAATGTTCGATCTTTCTTGGTTATATGTTATGTATCTCAAAAGAAAAATGGGAGATAGTTACCCCTGTACAAATCCTGTCCTCCCTCATTAGCTCTCTGCTTTATGCCCCCTCTTCTGTTCTGCGTTCTTCCTTACAGATGTATTCCACCTTCTTTGCGCTCTTCTCCACCCTTCAAGTCTGTTCTAACAACTTTGCTGTCTCCTCCCCCGTTCAGGTCTATTTCACCACCTTTGCTGTCTCCTCCCCCGTTCCCAATCCATTCTGCTTTTCCCTGCAATCAGTTGACTTCTGGCTCTCCTGCTTCTGATGGGCCCTTCTACTGTATCCTCCCACTTGCTGCAGCAGTTTCCCCGCATTTGACTGCTGGACATTTTAACATATTTCTGTGGCATTTTTAGGGAGTAGAGAAAAGGGGAGTTTAGGAGTAGGTGGGGTTAGTTTGGCGTTCGGGGGTGGGGGGGGTAAAGAGGGATTGCCTCCCATACATAAGGCTGCAGCAAAAAATGCAATAAAATGTTCCATCTGGGGAAATTCAAGTCAGTGCAGCATCACTCTAGCTTTGCAGACAAACCTCCTAAGAGTTCTCCATGCACAAGAGAAAGCAACTTCATGTTCTGCATGACATTATACCACTGCTGAAATTTGGCTGAATGCACCTGACAGAACTCTGCAGTAACTGATGCTTTGTGCGTCCCACCTCCAGAAGTTAATTCTCTGGTCCCACAATTTGGCTAAAGATATGAAAAACAATTCTGTGATTCAGACTTTGGTGGTGATATGGGAACTGTAATTGTCGTAGGCTTTGCTTGTCAGCAGGGCTTTGGGCTGATAAGGATTTTAGCATAGCTGGTGGGTGATTGGCCTTAAGGGAAGAAGGTTTCCTATTTTAGGGTACTGACATTTTAATTGACCTAATTATTGGGAATGGGTTACTTGGGCTTGTTCTGGATTACCCCTTCCCCAAAGGCTTTTCCCCTGTCCATAGGCCAAAGGATGGTTTCTCTGAACTTTGGCTTAAATTTCTGGTTTTGGTCGAATATCCTCCCTCTGTCCCCCTGCCTGTGGGGGTCCCGATCCCTCATGATATCCTTTAGGCTTCAGTGCAAACATATTATTTTCTAGGCTGCTGATGAGCTCGGGAGCCCTCCCTTCCAATCTTCCAGGCGTTATATCATGTAGGATGTGGTGATGCCCAGCTTCCATGGTCCACTTCAATACCATAGTAAGCCAGAACGTGCCATTCAATCACATACCCACTTCCTTTCACCAATGTCCCCTCTGGGTGTGAGTTCATAAAAAGGGAAATTTGCTGTGTTTTCTTTATGAAGTATCAGGGCCAACCCAGATCTCTATCTCCTCCTCTGCTTATTTGCCTGGTGAATTCTCTGTCTGGCTGGTGATAGTTCCTTGGTTCCTAGTGCTGATTTTTTGGACTGGAGACGTCCCCTTCAAGAACTGTGGAAGATCTGTAGGCCTGACGCTGCTTCTAAGGTGGCATCGTCGCCAGCAATTTTGATCTGCATGTTGGCCTTAATATAAATGTCTTGATTGCTATGTTTTAGGAAGCAGTCATTGCCCAAGAAGATAGTCTGTAAAAAGCAGATCCACCTGTCTCCCTACCTAAGCCGGAAAGTAAGTATTTGTGTCCTGTGGAATCTTGCACCAGCGATTCAACCCGGGCTGCAGTTTTCTTTCGTTTGCCCTCTTTACCATACTGCCATTCTTGTTCACCACCAGAAAGCAGAAACTTGTATCCATGGGTTCTTCAGACAACTGTTATGGGTAGGCCCATATATTTGGCCTGGATTGCCACAGGATTAAAGTTTTATGACGATCTTCTGGCTAGCTGCCGGGACAGGTCAGAAAAATTGATGTGGCACCTTTACAGGCCCTGTTTCTTTAGAAAGTCTGGGTGAAAGAACCCATGGGTCAGGCTCTTTCCAAGTCAATATGTTGTATGTTTGGGTTCCTGCTCCAGGTTGACTTGGCTTATTTATTTCACTTATAAAGCGCACAGCAGCCCTGGGGCATTGTTACATCCAGTTACTCATATTTAACAGAAGCGTATGAACATAGTGCATTATTGACATAAATACAGTTTATTCAAATTGCAGAGTTTTCAGGGCTTTGCGGAAAATCCAGTAGGAGGGTTCGGCTCTTAGTGAGGGGAGCTGGGGTGAGTCGGTCCGTGGGCCCTTCTACTGTATCCTCCCACTTGCTGCAGCAGTTTCCCCGCATTTGACTGCTGGACATTTTAACATATTTCTGTGGCATTTTTAGGGAGTAGAGAAAAGGGGAGTTTAGGAGTAGGTGGGGTTAGTTTGGCGTTCGGGGGTGGGGGGGTAAAGAGGGATTGCCTCCCATACATAAGGCTGCAGCAAAAAATGCAATAAAATGTTCCATCTGGGGAAATTCAAGTCAGTGCAGCATCACTCTAGCTTTGCAGACAAACCTCCTAAGAGTTCTCCATGCACAAGAGAAAGCAACTTCATGTTCTGCATGACATTATACCACTGCTGAAATTTGGCTGAATGCACCTGACAGAACTCTGCAGTAACTGATGCTTTGTGCGTCCCACCTCCAGAAGTTAATTCTCTGGTCCCACAATTTGGCTAAAGATATGAAAAACAATTCTGTGATTCAGACTTTGGTGGTGATATGGGAACTGTAATTGTCGTAGGCTTTGCTTGTCAGCAGGGCTTTGGGCTGATAAGGATTTTAGCATAGCTGGTGGGTGATTGGCCTTAAGGGAAGAAGGTTTCCTATTTTAGGGTACTGACATTTTAATTGACCTAATTATTGGGAATGGGTTACTTGGGCTTGTTCTGGATTACCCCTTCCCCAAAGGCTTTTCCCCTGTCCATAGGCCAAAGGATGGTTTCTCTGAACTTTGGCTTAAATTTCTGGTTTTGGTCGAATATCCTCCCTCTGTCCCCCTGCCTGTGGGGGTCCCGATCCCTCATGATATCCTTTAGGCTTCAGTGCAAACATATTATTTTCTAGGCTGCTGATGAGCTCGGGAGCCCTCCCTTCCAATCTTCCAGGCGTTATATCATGTAGGATGTGGTGATGCCCAGCTTCCATGGTCCACTTCAATACCATAGTAAGCCAGAACGTGCCATTCAATCACATACCCACTTCCTTTCACCAATGTCCCCTCTGGGTGTGAGTTCATAAAAAGGGAAATTTGCTGTGTTTTCTTTATGAAGTATCAGGGCCAACCCAGATCTCTATCTCCTCCTCTGCTTATTTGCCTGGTGAATTCTCTGTCTGGCTGGTGATAGTTCCTTGGTTCCTAGTGCTGATTTTTTGGACTGGAGACGTCCCCTTCAAGAACTGTGGAAGATCTGTAGGCCTGACGCTGCTTCTAAGGTGGCATCGTCGCCAGCAATTTTGATCTGCATGTTGGCCTTAATATAAATGTCTTGATTGCTATGTTTTAGGAAGCAGTCATTGCCCAAGAAGATAGTCTGTAAAAAGCAGATCCACCTGTCTCCCTACCTAAGCCGGAAAGTAAGTATTTGTGTCCTGTGGAATCTTGCACCAGCGATTCAACCCGGGCTGCAGTTTTCTTTCGTTTGCCCTCTTTACCATACTGCCATTCTTGTTCACCACCAGAAAGCAGAAACTTGTATCCATGGGTTCTTCAGACAACTGTTATGGGTAGGCCCATATATTTGGCCTGGATTGCCACAGGATTAAAGTTTTATGACGATCTTCTGGCTAGCTGCCGGGACAGGTCAGAAAAATTGATGTGGCACCTTTACAGGCCCTGTTTCTTTAGAAAGTCTGGGTGAAAGAACCCATGGGTCAGGCTCTTTCCAAGTCAATATGTTGTATGTTTGGGTTCCTGCTCCAGGTTGACTTGGCTTATTTATTTCACTTATAAAGCGCACAGCAGCCCTGGGGCATTGTTACATCCAGTTACTCATATTTAACAGAAGCGTATGAACATAGTGCATTATTGACATAAATACAGTTTATTCAAATTGCAGAGTTTTCAGGGCTTTGCGGAAAATCCAGTAGGAGGGTTCGGCTCTTAGTGAGGGGAGCTGGGGTGAGTCGGTCCGTGGAGCAGGGGTTTTAGTGGCGCTTTGGAGGGCCTGCGTTGGAATGGGTATGGTTTGGGAGCGTTGCTGCAGGCTGAATAAAGTGAAGATCCTTGATGCTCTCTTGTGCATGTGGAAGCGCAGGATGCCTGGTGGTGGTGGATTGTGCTGTGTGGCAAATGGGAGGCATATAGGTGCCTTTGCCTCTAGGGGGTGGTTTGACCAACTCGTGGGTGTGAGGAATCGAGAAGGTGGTGGCAGGGCAATGAAGGGAGTACACGTTAGTATGATAGTTGGGGATTTGATGTGTAACTAATTTTGGGAGGCGGCATAGCACATGGACTGAGCACAGTGCTTACCTTCCAGGAGTATGGCGATGGCTCTGGGCGTGAGTGAGTCGCAAAGAGTGGTCGGGAATGTAGCAGACTTGCCCTTCCGTTGTGGCCGGCTGTGCCTCCCAGCTTGAGAACAGGGCCATGTGTGGTGCGTGGAGCAGCCAATCAGCTGGGCTTTTATGCTGGGGGCTTGTGACTTACGGTGGCCATCTATAGAGGGCTTGTCGCTCGCGAACTACCTGTAGGAGTGTCGTTGAAGCAGCATCTCATTGCTGTGTAGTCGCTTGTGATGTAGTCTCCCACATATCATGGAGACTGGCAGATACTGTTTCCCTTGGTATTACCCAAATTGGTCGTTTACAATTGTTCGAATGAACAATTGACCGAATTTAAAGGGTCACAATTGACCTTTTCACAATTGACCAAATATATATATATATATATATATATATATATATATATATATATATATATATATATGGGTTTTGGGGGGTTTGGCGTTGGGTGGGGGGTTGTGGGGGGTTTCCCCCCACATATATGGTACAATTGACGTTCACAATTCAGTCAATTGTGAAAAGGTCAATTGTCATTCGAGCAGTTCTAAAACGATCAATTCGTATACAACCTTTCCCTTGGCCTTTGCTTCTGGCCATCGATTGTGGCCAGCTGCGCCTCCCGGCTTGAGAGCATGGCCATGGTTGGTGCGTGAAGCAGCCAATCAGCTGGGCTTGTGTGCTGAGCAGGCTGGGAGCCTCCTGGGGGCTTGTGAACTGTGGCAGCCATCTTTACAGGGCGTGTGGCTGGCGAACTACCTTTAGGAGTGTAGTTGAAGCAGCATCTTGTGGCTGCACGGGTCGCTTAGTCCAATGTGCATGTGCTAGACGGTGTGGTCTTTTCTACTTGTTCCAAAGTTAGCTGATTTACCTGCTGGATTGGACATTGCAGCAATGGTAGTAATGGCACACACAATGATTCCATTGCCAATAACTCATTCACATTTTCCTGCAAGACCCCCTTGATGCATTTTCCTAGAGCATTCTGTACTCGATGGAGGGATACTGGCGCAGGGTCTCATGCGATTGGAGTTGCAGATCTCGTGGGTGCTGTTGGTGAAACCTACAGTAGACACAACTTCTCCAGGATTCCTCCATTAAATCTTCATTCTTCATTTGCATTTGGCAGCCTGGTTGGTGAAAAAGCCCCTGGTTCTTCCCCTGCTACACATTTCTGTAGAACAGTGTGGGGCAGGTGAAGTGCTGTTCTGGTTAGGCTAACCACATCTTTAAGCTCCCCAGTAACTTTGAACTGTCCAGACACAGCTGTACTAGGATAATTCCAGAGCCATGTATTTGTGACTGGCTTGGTCAAGTCCAGTCATCGTAACAGCCTTAACCTCAGTTACTTTATTGGTGCCTTCATCCCAGACTACTCAAATGTCCTCTAGTCTCTGTTAAAACCGGAATATCCTTCCTGGTGTACATCTGGTGGCTTAATGGCAATGGAGGACCTGCTTAGAGCTGACCTTTGGGCTGGAAGAAATGGTTTAATGTTGCGAATATAGGTGGCCAGCGAGGGTGGGCCATCCTGATTCTCCATTGTTTTTCCCTCTCTGTCTTTGGGACATCTGCCCAGTGGTGGGTAGTTCCTCGCTGGGATCACTTAATGAGAGTTATTAATCTTCCTTGACTGAAGATGAAGTAGCCAGCCTAGGGATCCTCCAGTTAGCATGCAAACCTCAATTAGTGGTTCTCAGAGATACCTGGGATTGTTTCTGAACCCCTTCCTCCCTATCTCATTTCGAATAGGAAACAGGAAATATAGGTGCCCTGATCCACTGGGCAAGGTTTTTTCGAGAAATGTATGGTTAGATCTTTTATCAAGTTCTGGGATCCCACTGACACATTGGGTCACAGCGCAAGGGTTCAGGCTACAACTCGAGACTGGAGAAATAAACTTCAAGCAGGTTTATTTTACAAGACAAATTATTTGTGCCCAGGCCTAGGAAGGGACATGATAAACAAGGGGGTTTGCAAAGAAAACAAAAAGGAGCAATTCAGCTTACTTGAGGATCATAGTCGGTCCCTCCACTCTTCCTGGTCTCTCCCTCCTGGTGGTTAGACAAGTTATTTACATCAACAGATGCATTTCTTTTTTGCCTTTTTTAGATCTTTGTTGTCATTGATGTAGTCAGGATGGCGAGGTAGTCTAGGTGGTCCTCTTCACCTGCCTTTTTCGTGGCGTCAGGCTTGCTTCCAGTCCTGCCAGACTTTGGGTCACGTGTCTTCCAATCTCACTATGTTCAGGGAGCTTTATGTTTGCACCTTGGCATACTGGCGAGCGCTTCTACCATATCTTTGCAGGCATAGGAAAGACCAGTGCGCCTTTTTGCAGAACCCTTGGTTCCTTTCTCGGTCTGTTGGCCTCGTTCCCTTTGGTGCAGCAGTATAAATATTTTCCCCACACCTCCATTTTGTTACAAAGACTCGTTCCCTTTCTGCCTTGCCTAATGTTTCCTGTTCCTCCTTGAAAACCTACATCAGTTGGGCTCTCGTATCCCCTCCTGTTTTCTCTTCCTCTCTCCTGTGGGATCCTGATCCTTACCCCTCCCCTCTGAGCTCTCCCTCATTTCTCTTAACTCCCTAGCTTGGTCACAGTATTATTAATACTTTTAACTCGTCCCCACTTCTGCCAGTTGCGTCTGGCTGGATGTAAATGTTCTGCTCCTTCTGCTTTCCACTTTTGGCTCAATCACCTTCCTCGCCTCCCCTAGCCTAAGTTGTGCTCTTTTTAAATTGAATTGCAGGCCCCTTTTTATATGCCTCTCGCGTCCACGAATGGCAGATCACATGTCTGGACTGCCCGTGCAGGATTTGGTGTCTGTACATTTAAGTGCAATTGCTTGGATGTGTTCCGTAATAGGAGGCGTGGCTCCGCAGAGCGAGCTACCAAGAGGAGTATCAGCCATTTTACATAATTTGCCTCCTATAACACTTGCCCAACTTTGTCTGCTCCTGTTCTCCTCCGTGGCATGCTGCCTCTAAATGCAGCACCATTCTGAATCCTAGGGTGGCTCTCTGAAGTTTACCACTCATAAGAGGGGAGGCTGTCCACCTTACCTGCTAACACTGCTTAAATGTGTCTTGAGTGTGCAAGACTGAACCCTGTGATCAGTGATTCTCTTTCATATCCCGCTGCGATAATTCATTATTATGGTGCAGAAGGCTTGTTTTTCCTGTAACTTGGCAAATTATATCAAAATCATTGTGCTTCAAACTGTACTGCGGGATGCCTTAGAAACTCACCAATACAATTACAAAAGTAATCCAAAAAGGAGTGTACACCGGGCAAGAAGTTACGCAATTTATTCAGGGCCTCAGGCGCAGCTAGGAAAGCAACGTTCACACAGAACGCGGAACAGAACTGCATGAAAAGCGCTGTCAAATGCCCCTAAATAAAAAGCTTGTATAATCATCTAAAATAATTCACATCAAAACATATTGACACATTTGATCCATCCTTTGATCGAAGATCATTGAAGCAAACCCATCATTCCCCTCAGGACACACATTAGCCTGTAATGATTGGGTCCTGAAAATCCTAGCACACCACCCTGGACCCCCACCGTGATGTCACAGTCCAGCCCACAATTCCCACATCATGAAGCCAAGGTATTGAAACATTTGGGATGACCAACGGGCCTTTATTCATCTGCCGCCGATCATCTCCACCCGCTTCCCATGAGAACACTACCAATCATGACACTGACAAAGCCTTGAACTAAAGACAAGTTACCGTTTTAATGTTGCATCTTAAGAACACTTCAAACTGCTTCCCAGGCTGAGTTGTGCTAAGGGGTAATTTGAAACCGCCATGGTACTCTGAAACTGCCAACTGACCAGTTGCATAACTAATATGCTGAATTATTAAATATGTTCTCTGCCTTTACCCTGCACCTGTGAGCTTGGCTCTATGACCCCGAAGGTATCGTAAGTTGTTAATTCATTCATTCCCTCTTGTACGATCCTGGGAATGTGTACTTTTGCAGTGTGCCTTCACCCTTGTGGCTGCTAAGCAAATTAAATGTGCGAGTTCATTTCTACTAAAGCGGCATGCTTTGAGGCCTGTTTACAGCACTTTGATATACTGTTAAATCCTGCATATTTATTTACCTGTAACCTATCTTCATTGTTTATATGCTATCTACTTAAAATTCACTTTTTTAGGGCATTATCAAGTTTAACACCTAAAATTATTTGTCAGTGAATCCCCCTCCCCTTTTAGTGTGCTGTTCCTGCAACTGATATGGCGCACCTCTTTTTTTTTTTGCAGAGTTTTCATTTCCACCACAAAACCTTAGTGCGAAAAGGTGCATTGCGGTTTTTATAGATTTTGCCAATCAATGGAAGTTGAGGCAGATATGGGTTCTTGCATAGCTGGTGTTTAATGTGCTTTAGGGGAAGGGTCAGTGTGACAGGGTAATGCAAACCCTCATTGTTTCTAGCGCTTTTTCAAATAAACAGAACAAATGTTTCTTGCCATGGGGTCTACATGTTTTAGAAGATACAATTATGGGAAAGGGGTCACTTGGGGGTGAGTTCTGTATTACTGTGTTCCCAAAGGCTATTCCTTTGACCAATGGATGGTTTCCCTTTGGCTTGAACTCGTTCTTGGTCCTGACCCTTCTTCCTTTGGGTCCACTCCCTATTTGGACACCAAACTGTTTGTTATTAAGGTCCCTTAGGCTTCAGGGCAAGCATATTATAGCCTAGGCTGTTGATGGCTGGGGAAACCCACCCTGTTTCTCTTCTGGGCCCTACAACATGTAGCGAGTGGTGGTACCCAGCCCCATGGTCCCGTTAGCTCCATCTCTCAGACCAAAACACAGGAAGCAACAGTGGATTATCTGAGTCCACGATCTTTATAGTCTGACAATCAGAAATGTTACATAAATGTCCTGTAGTGGAATGCTATTTACCTGACGCTTCTTTATCATCCACTCATGATCACAGAATATTGATCTTAACCGACACGCTACTGCAATATACTCTTGTCAAAAAGCTTTGCAGAAGAGTTTTTATTTAGATACTACACAGTTAGCACTCCAGTCCTGTCTCCTTTACTGGAATGGCATCCAAAATGTATGGTGGGCGGTGACCCTTGAGCTAGGAATACATTAGTCCCTGCGTAAATTGTACTTAATAACGTAGACCATACAGTTTGTGTCCTTGAGACACTGATGTGACTAGCTACCTCAAGTCAAATCTGGCAATTCTGAGTTCCATTTATAAAATTGTTGCATTACCACTTCAGTACTTTTACCCTGTGCCTTCTAGAAGTTATTTTTAATGTGAGGATCCCATTTCAAAAAAATCTGTAGAGCTGCCTTTTGCAGGCTATCCATTTCAGCCCTGCGTTCCTATACATATATTATGGTGCAGCCGCACTATAGTTAAGTTGCGTAGCTAGTTCCATAGGAGACCCGAAAATTGAATTGCTAATAACGTCTGACTTGCAGGACCAATTTGGCTTATATTTTCGAAACAAAAGGTTTGTCAACAACTGACCCCTCTTCTATCCCCTCCCTTACCCCCAGACTGGACATTTTGAGAAAGATTTGTTAAAAACTGAAAAGGTTATTAAGAAATTTAAAAACTGCTGTTTTCGGCCTACTCCCATTCTTTTCCTCATAGAGAAAAAGTACACATTTCTGTGCAGCACACAGCAAAAACTGCTCGAAGGAACTGGAACAGGCACGCAACAACTTGGGCATTAGCATTGACGTGATTACCAGGAGTGGTCTGGGGTTAATTCCGTCCAGACGGAAAATATTTGATGGCGAAGGGGGTGCCCCCTTCTCCCAAAATTATAGTTATATGTGTGTCCCACAAGACATCAGCATGGCATTTCAGAAATTGAAACGACGCCTTTTAACTGTGGTTATTTCGGGATTAGACGAAAATGAAAGTGCAAACAAGGCCATTTGGATGAGGAAAAAGGATAAAAGGCCATGGCTAGTGTGCCCAAAAGAAACCCAGTGGTGTGGCCAAGGCCAAACGACATGGCTGGTGGGCCAGTTTAAGAAACCTATTAGAGCAATATGTAGAGGGGCCACGGCCGAAGGCCCTGCACTAGTGTGCCACAAAGAGAGCTAGCGGTGTGACCAAGACCGAAGGCTATAGCTTGTAAGCTTCAAAGAAACCTAGTGGGGTGGCCATGGCTACTGGTCCCCAAACAAAGTTATTGGTTGCCGTGCTCACTTGCCAGGGCCGAAGTGGGCCAGAAGGAATCAGCCGTGGCCACCTAGTGGGTCCAAAAGAAACTTTTTGGGGAAACATGTACAGTGCAGTGGCCCGTAAAAAAAACTATGCTATAACAAAACCCTTGAAATTCACTAGAAAAACTTTAGTTAAGGTGCAGTTAATTAATGCAGATTTAGCGCAACAAAACCCTTGAAATTCAGCAGATGTGGTAAATCATGACCAGCTTCATTCGGTGCATTCCCTTTGCAAAGCCCATGAGCACATACATATTATAATAGAAGGTATTAACAATGACTTACAAAATGGCATTATGGGGGGCATGGCATTTTGGGGGACATCAAAGGGAGCGCGCCGAGTTAGCTGGTCAATGTTAGGTAAGAATGAGTGCAGTCCAACTGGTGAGGACTACACAAGACATATCTGCTTGGTATTAGGTAACCCACCTTTTACTATAGGCCTGTACTACACAAGTGGGTAGTGTGACTGAGCAGCCAGGCTTATCTTAAGGGGGGTAATGTGAGCTGTAGGGCTGTACAATTGAAATCAGTAAGTACAAGTAGCCAAGTATATATACATATTTATTCATAATATACTCAAAGTTTAAATAAGCATTCTTTAAAAAGCTTTATCTGCTAACATTCAATCAAAGTTTGTATTTTTTTTTAAAAGACAATAAAAGTTGGTAATTACTTTTCGTATGCTAACACATTTTCCAGCACACAGAGTGACTTCAGTAAAGGTCAGCATTGCACTTATTTTCAGTTACCAATTCAGTTATTGGGTTGTTTAAGGAAGGGAAGGTTAGAATAAGACAGAGAACATACTTTCAACAGTTTGTAAAACAATGAAAATCTCCTAAAGTGAGGCAGGTACATTTTTATCCCAGCAATAATAGTATCCACAATTATAACCTATGAGGGAACACGTACTGCCAAAGCAAGTAGGTTCAGAGGAGTGCCTTTAGGGAGCTAGGACAGACAAAGTCAATGGACAGAGTTGGTAGTCCTGATGTACATCTTCTTAGATAAAGTCTTGACAAAGTTAGTAAGTTCAGAAGAAATCACAGTGACTCAAGTGAGCTACTTTGTGGAGAGCACAAGCTGTTAGGCCAGTGCAGGTGAGTTGAGATCAACTCCAAAACGTACTTCGCAAGATAGGAAGCACAACATGTGGCTAAAAGGTGATTATGGTGTTATGGGTACCTGTGATTCGAAGAAAAATGTTCCAGCTGGATTCCTCCTTGCTACAGGTTGGTATACCCTTGTTTCTGGACCTTGGTCGTGGTGACGAAATGGAGGATGTCTGGCGGGCTCCTGCGGCAGTACTCTGGAGAGGGACTCCTCAGCAATGGGTTTCCTTTGTTTGAGCAGCACTTCAGTGTTTTGGCACCTTTTCCTCAGTGGCAAATGAAGAACGAAAACTCTGGTTAGAAGAAGCTTGCTCCCACGGTCCTGGCCTCTGGTGAGGGGACTCTGGATCAAGAGTTCCAGCTTCTACAGGATACCCACAGAGATGTGGACGGATTCGGACTTCACAAGACGATGCCCTCGTCAATGGTCACAGGACGCCTGGCATTGGGCTTCTGCATCTCTGGTGAGGTGCAGCACGTCGGGGATGCGCCAAATAGAAGCTTGTCTTGAGGCTAGTTGGTCCCAACAGCCCAAGGGAGGAAGCCATCCTGTGGGGGTCTTCCCAGTCGATATGAAAACCGGGTCAGCACAGCCGCAGGGCTTCACCGGGTCAGGGTGCTGCTGGCATCTCATCACGTCGTCTTCCAATGTTCCTCTCCACTGGTCGACTCTGCCTCTAGTCCCAAAAACCTTTTTTTTTTTTTTTTTAATGCGATTTCCCATTCATTCACAGCCTATGCTGTCAATCACACAGCAGGGTCCTTTCAAGACAGCCAGCTGCCCAATCGGGACTAGTTTTACTCAGGCACACCTAGAGACAAAGTGCTGCGAAGTTTCGAGACCCTCCCTCACTTCCTGCCTTTCCAAATACACTGGTGCCTGGGTGTGCTTCAGGGCTGAAGCCTGCCAAAGGCAGAACACACAAAGGGCTCAAACAGTTTCAACTAACAGAGTAAAAGGCCATTAGAAACAAAAAAACAGAAAATGGCGAAAAAAGAAGACTGGCCATTTTGGAAAAATGGACACCCAGGGGTGCTGTATTGTAGCTGAGGGTTCAGCCTATGTTAAAAATGTACACTGGTAGTAAAATTAAACCACTGCCACCAGCCATTTAAAGTATGTTAGTGTAACAAAACATTTTACATGAGAAGTGGGATAGGAATTACGAAGTAACCCCCCAGCACTCCACATAGTGTGGTGCGTGCTGGTCCCACAAAGAGAAAGGTAAGACAGGAATCTTCTTACTATTCTTGAGAATGGTAGTTCACCCAAGAAAATTAATTAAACATCTTAGTGGCACTGCACCTAAGGTACTGTTTGTCACTATACAAAAAGCAGATGCCTATGGAGTTTGTCAGACTCAATAAAACAGTAAAACAAAAATCCTACTCAGGATAAATACATGAGGGAGTGAGAAAAAGGTCCCACTCACTCGGGAGGAAAAAGTCACAAGCCCCAAGTCCAGCAAAAGAGCTAGGTGTCTGTAAGGTTGAAGGAAATTAGCACAGAAATTAAAATTCTCCCTAACAGCCAATACTTCCCACATCCGTTGAATTGCAAGGGTTTTGTTCCGTTAAATCTGGTCAACTGCACTTTAACGTTTTTTTCAGTGAATATATATTTAAAGGAGGTTGACTGGCCAAACTCTTTTGGCAAGGCAGCACAATTGGCAAATAATGTATTTCTGACAGTCATGTCCACAATGGTAGCATATTACTTTAATCTTGAGTCTTCTAATCTGATCACCTTCTCCCAGATTTCCACACATAATGTAACATTGTTATGGACAGGATTGGGTAAGAAACTATAGGATGTGACGTCCATGAATGTCGCTTTTACTTCAGGAAAAATTGGGCTTTGTTGCCCCCTCATTTGGATGTGTTTCTAACTTTTGCTGTACCTGCTAATAAGATTAGATGGTCAAACTTTGGCGGTTTACGTATGCTGGCAGCCATAGAGCTTAAGCGCGAGGCAGATTTTAAAACTTGGCAAGCATCCCTCTACATGGGAGATGCTGCCGTGGATGCTGAGGGTCTGAACATGTATGTTTTGTTGGAATATGTGGTGAGATAAATGAAATCGGTGTTTCCCTATTAAAATACCTGGCAAACTACCTTTCACAGGCATCAGAGCAAATCAGTGTGTGGTTGCTCACTAGAAGCATACTATATACCTTACAATAGTCTCTGGGACTGATGGTGGCCATTCTTCTTTGTTGTTGTAGTTTGACATTGCATGTATTTCATCTTCCATCCGTGCTAGATGGGATTTTGACAGTCTATAGAGGAAATATTAGATGGGAATCTATGGACCATAAGCTTGTGGAATTTAAAATGATTTCTTTATATCGTGCTGCACTTGTTTCTGGTCTCTCCGAAGACCTAAAGGGGAGGTTAGCTAACCTTTCTACATTGATGTTGAGAATTATGGATGTTCAGTCTATAAATGAGAACCCTACTAGGTGGCAGCCTTTGGTTTGATTGCTTGATTTTGAATGTAAAGAACGGTTCTATGGTCTCAGTTTCAAGAAGACAATGGGGATATGCTGTATCAGAAAGCATACCGTACAAGTAATGCTTATCACGGCGTAAGTTGGAACTAGTGGAAGAAGCATGAGAAGAGCTTATTGCTGCAGCAAGTTTCCAGCAACTGGGAATTAGTTGCTCCTAGGCCCAAAGGTTTGTGTGCGCAAATGGATATAAATGTTACTGCTGCTGGCTGGGTGTAACGCTTTTCAGGTAGTAACATTGTACCCCCCTTGTTAGCCTAGAGGATAACTCTACAAGAATCCTGTGGATATAATGATGCTGTTGCGTCCCATGTTCTTTCCTCCATACTCTTGGGATGTCCCACGGAATGGGGGATGGGACTAGAGCATGATGGAAAGTAGCATTATAGAATTTTCCAGTTTTTCCTACACGGGTATGCTATTTACACACCCTTTGTGGCACCACGTCCCTGCGCAACTGTCAATCCCTTTTTACGTGGGATGGAGTGTCGCAACAGCAAATGTATCTTTTTGCGCACTACATTTTTGGTAAAAACTCCTCAGCGCCTACCCTGCAGGTTCCATTAGTGTGCAGGGTACCAACACAGTTTCTGCTCCATGGGCCAACACATTATTTACTTTGTAAAAGTCACACACGTGGCATACTTGGGACACGTGTGGTTCTCTATCCCCTTGGGTTCTCCTAAGCAGGCGATTGTGGTGTGAGAGAGCTTTCAGCATGCACCTCCCAGTAGAGAACAAAAACTTAGTCGCATCAAGACCAAAGGTTAGTGACTTACTCTTTACAAGGGCACCTCATGCAGGGGACACCCTACAGGGCATCCTCCAAAATGTTGGGGGTCTTAGAGGCCCTTTACCACCTGCATCCTCAGGGTTTATTGTTCACGAACCCAAGATGGACTGGTGCAACATCCGCTCTGGAGTACCAACGGCCCACTGTACCGGGACAGTGGTGACCCCTAGTAGCACGCAAAACCACCGAGTGAACACTGGAGGGACGAGCTCCTTTCCACGAAGTGCCAACTGAGGTAGCCCATGCAAATGCGGGTCATGGAAGGGACAGAGAACCTAACCAATGGCACAGGGAAACTCCCTGTGTGTGTTCATTGAGCCAAGTCCCGAAATGGCGGAGTACCAGGAGGCCCGCACCACTGAGTCTCTGTGCCCACTATATGCCCTGAAGACCCTGTAGCACAAGGAGCACAGGATGCAAAAAACAAACTATCCACATGCAAGCCCAGGAGTCACATAGGGACTGGAGCCACATGGAGCTCAAGGTAGCCAAAGAAAACTTCACTGGCCGACACCTAGAGCATGGGCCTCCACATTATGGTCACCAGGATGGGGCAACCACACACAAACAACGTTTCTAAAGCAGACCCTTCACCAAAACTCAATTTAGTTAGGGAAACCCCCAGAGGAGGAGAGACAGGAAAGAGGAAAAGATGCTGTGGACAATGTGCTCCCAACATATACAGGCAGAACCAGCAATTGTGCAGGAATATCCAGCTTCAACACTCCGAACCCTGCGTAATATGGAAAGCACCGTTAAGGGAGCCTTATTTGGGCTTGCATTTCTGGCTAACGACGCCAGCACTCAACCCTTTTGGCAAACCCACAATTCCAGCCCTTCCCAACAACTTTTTTGCTCCACAGGAGCAGGTCACAGGACCCTCCCAGTGCAAGAGGTAAAATACCTTATGACTAGGTTTAAACGATTCCTGCAAGTATCAGTCATGCAAGGTTTCTTCAAGGACCTCATGAAGGAGATTATGCCCAGCCATACTACTGCTACTGCGGTGCTACAAGAACCGCTGATCCCTGTCTCTACATCTGCCCATGTGATAATTACACAAGGGAGCCCAACATCAAAGCTTGATCCGAACATGGATGAGGAGGCAGAATAGCAGGGGGGGGAACCCACATCATTAGGATATTCATAGGCAGAATTTGGGACATTGTTGAATACGTGCAGCTCCGACTGCTTGATATTCCTACTATAGAGAATTTCTCTATAGTAGGATATTATTATTTTTTTAATATAACATTTTATTGTTTTTTAAAAACACAAAGAAAAACATACAGCCCCGAACAACGGGGTAACCAATATTTCCCTTTCCCGCCCATTCGTAGTGTCACATCTTGTTCCACTTACAGAGGAGCTTGGTACAACTGGACATTTAACCACATTAGTATTATGCAAACTGATTCCCTTACAAATCCTTGGGTTTTAGCGCAGTCTGTCCATGCAGTTTACTGTTCAGTGTGCGTCTTCCCATTTTTTCCATATTTTCTGAGCTTTCTCAGGACACCCCCGGGCTGTATACACTTTTTTTCCATCGCAATACAAATGTCCACATCTGTTAGCCATTGCTCATAAGTCGGTGCTGTTGCAGAGCCCCAGAGTTGCGCTATATTTCTTTTCAGTATTGCAGAGGTGGTAGATAGAAACGCTTTTTCATAACGTCTTAGCTCGATGTCCTCTTCTATTCCCAACAGTAGTTTTTTGGGGCTCACGTGAATTCTTTTGCCCATTACTCTTGACAGTTCGCTGCAACATTGCTGCCAGTATCGTTGGATGACGGTACATTCCCACAGTATGTGATAGTAGGAGCCTTCCTCCCTTTTACATCTCAGGCAGTGCGGGTCGGTGGTTTTCCCCCAGTTGAATAGTGCTACCCTTGGGTAATAAATTCTGTGCAGTACTTTCAGTTGTATTAACCTGAACCTGGGCCACCTCTCTGGGGAACATTAATGCAGCCACCCAGTCCTTAGGAAGTATGGTGCCCACATCCCTCTCCCATTTGGCCTTTAAACCTGATAGTTCTTTCGTGGCAAAGGAGGTTATGGCACTGTATAAGGTAGACGTGACTTTGTGTCTAATTATTTCTGGGAACCGGTTGCGTTCCAGCGGAGAGTAGTCTGGCATGTCTATCATATCGGGGAGATGGACCTGTAACACATGCTTAAGTTGCATATAGTGGTATTGTTCATTGGGGGGAAGCGTAAAAGTGGTGGCTAAAGCTTCAAATGGTATTATTTTGTTTTCTCTCACTACGTCCCCTATATTCGTAATGCCTAGTTGGGACCAGGAGCGCCATTTAGGGAGCTTCTTCACTTCTGGGAGGTGTTTATTATTCCATAGTGGTTGTGCTAGGGTTAGTTTCCTGTCCCAACCTAAGTATTTATGAGTATCTGACCATATTAGAGTTATATGTGTCTGCATGGTTGGGGCTGCAGCCCGGTCTTTTTGGCAATAGAGGTATTTCATGATGGGTCTTTCTTGTGGGTTGGAATCCGGCATTCTGTTGTGCGGTAGTGTGGTGTCCCCGTGTATTTTATCATTTATTATTGCCATTTGACTGGCCCAGTAATATGTTTGCCGACGAGGGAGTCCGATTCCGCCTTCCCATATGGATCTTTGTAGGGTTGTGAGTGACAGGCGTGGGCTCCCCCCTTTCCATAGCAATTTCCTGAGTATTTGATCTATTCTATGAAACTCACTGGTCGCAACAGGCAGTGGGGCATTTTGCAATATATAAAGAAACCGGGGGAGGGCCATCATTTTGAAAAGTGCAGCCCGTCCTAATAATGTAAGTGGTAAGGACATCCAATGTTGGACATCATCTTTGAACTTTAACGTTATAGGGAGTAAGTTCTTGGGCACATAGTCTGACAATGTATGTGTAATTTGTATGCCTAGGTATCTAAATTGCTCCCTTTCTATGCGGTATGGGCATTCATCTGGTACTGCGTTGTCTATCTGCCTCACTGGGAACAGTATGGATTTCGACCAGTTGACACGGAGGCCTCTGAACCTGCCGTATCTTTTTAGCAGCTGCGTCACGATAGGGCAAGAGTCACGTGGGTCCTGTAGGTATAATAGTAGGTCATCTGCCTATAAGGACACCTTATCCTCCCAGTTTTCTGCCCCTCTGAATCCACTCCATGTTTGTGTGGACCTTAGTAGGATTGCTAAAGGTTCAATCGCTAATGCGAATATCAAAGCCGACAGGGGGCAACCCTGTCTTGTGCCCTTACCTAGCCGGAAAGGATTTGAGGCATGCCCGGTTACCTTGGTTACCGCTTCAGGAAGATGATATAGCAGCTTGACCCAGCTCATAAAGTACGGTCCTATGCCCATTCGTTGCATAATCGCCCAAATCGCTTCCCATTGAACAGAGTCAAAAGCCTTTTCAAAATCTATGGCAAGCAAGGCCAGGGGGCTCTGCAGGTCAGGTATTTTTTCCAGTGCCATATGTAATCTGTATATATTCTGTCTAGTGGATCTCTCCGGCATGAACCTGCACTGGTCTGGGTGCACCAGTGTGTGTATGACTTGCTGTAGTCGGTTGGCCAGTACCTTTGCAAGTATCTTGGCCTCGCAGTTTATTAGGGAGATGGGTCTGTAGGAGCTGCATTTGTCAGGTGGCTTATCCGCTTTTGGTAACACTATTATTGTGGCTTTTCTAAGGTCTGGGGGGAGGCAACCCAGTGAATGTAAGTGTTGAAAAAGGCGTAGCAGGTGCGGAGAGATTACATTTGCGCCAATTTTCTTCCATATTTCGACTGGGAAGCCGTTTGGACCTGGGGTTTTCCCTGATTGGAGTTCTGACATTGCCTGGGCTATTTCTTCCTCAGTGATTTCTTGTTCTAATATGTTGAGCTGTTGCACAGTTAAAGTAGGGAGATTGATTTCATCCAGAATGTCAGTTGATAGCGATGAAGATGGTGCTCTGTACAGTTCTGTATAGTACTTTGCAAACCCCTCGGCTATGTCCTGGTCTGTTATCAGTGGATCTGGTCCTTCCGTTATCAGTTGCCTGACTTGGGTAAGGCCCAGCTCCCTACGTTCTAGCCATGCTAGTATTTTCCCGCCTTGTCCCCTGTCTAGTATACCTTTGCTCGCATCGCTGCGTGTGCTTGTTTAGCGTTATCTAAAGTTATGTGTTGCAGCTGTTTTTGCTCTAACTGTAGCGTACAGTGCGTCGCAGGTTGGTCGTGAGTTATATGTTCAATTTCAGCATTCTGTACCTTTGTTTCGGCTTCGTGTATTGCTTCTAGATGTTTCTTTTTGTGGGCTGAGATCCAGGCTATGATCTCTCCTCTTAATACCGTCTTTAGAGCCTCCCATAATGTTACCGGGCTATCTACAGAGCCAGTATTCATTTCAAAGTACGATTCGGTAACCTTTTGAATATGTTCTACCAGTTCTGGGAATCCTAGGTAGTAACCATTTAATCTCCAACTGGGTGGGGGAGTTGATCTGTTGGTCTTAATCGTCATTGTGAGTGGCGAGTGATCCGATATGCCTCTGGGGAGTAGGTGTGCCTCACATGCTTATGGCTTATTGGTAGGAAGAAATAATCTAACCGGGACAGTGAGGCATGTTCTCCAGAGTGATACGAGTATTCTCTTTCGTTGGGATGCAGTGATCTCCATACGTCTTGCAGCCCCAGAGAATTAGTGAGTGTGGTGAGTTTAGTGCGCGATTCTGGGTTTCTGGACCTTACATGAGTTCTATCAATGTCTATATTCATTACTTCATTGAAGTCTCCCCCAATTAGTGTGAGATCTGCAGAGTTGGTAGCAAGTAGGGGCGTAATGTCATTGGTCAGAGAGGTTAGCAGATGGGTGGTGCATATACAGCGGTCATGGATACCGTGCGTTCCCAGGGTTCCTGTTGTGTGTACGAATCTGCCTCCCGTGTCCTGTATAACAGTGATGGGTATATATGGAAGTCTCTTGTGTACTAGGATTAATACCCCTCGCGATCCCATCGTGAAACCGGCGTGTAGTGCCAATCTATAGTTTGAGCGTTTAAATAATGTGCACTTTGTGCCAGCGAGATGTGTCTCTGTTAGGAAAGCTATGTCTGGGGGATTTCGGTTCAGTGCCTGCAGGACCAGTCGCCTTTTGATGCTATTACCAAGCCCTTTTACATTCCATGTCATCAGCCGGATGGTTCTATTTATGTTCATGTTCGGGGTCCCTGCCATTTGAGCTGTATGACTATAGTGACGCTGTGTTGAGTGTCTAGAGGTGCCGTGTGATACAGCGGCCTGTTCAGGGATTGGTCATGGTCGTGCGTAAGGTGGTTATCTGCCGAGACATATGTACTCCTGTGTTTTGCGTGGCTTGTTGGTAAGGAAGCTGGTGCCATGCGTGTGTTGGAACTGGTGCAGTGTTTAACATTACAACTTTGAACCCCCCACCCCATACTCCACCCAACTTGAAGCATCTGTCGCCCAATATAACAAATTCAACACACTGTCAAAAGGACAGTCAACGCATTAACTAATAACTATTACCTAATGTTCTTTTCTCTACTCGTTCTGCCACACCACCCAAATTGTTCACAATCCACACAGAGTTCGGAATCGTAGGTGGTGGCTCTTAGGGGCCAGCTGTTTACAACATGTCTCTTTGACGGATTTACGGCCAAGTGTGGACATGATTTCACAGTACGTTTAAATGCGTATCTGGCGCGTGCCCTGGTGTAGTCTCACTGGGTGTACATCCTGGTTTAATGCATCAATTTTCTATTCCTTGAGCCGGACCATTTGGTTCCGGTCGAGGGGGGAGCCGCCCTCTTCGTCCTCTGTCTCCCGGGAGTCTGGGCCTGCCCCCAGGGTCCGGGATCCTCGAGTCCCAATTCCCGGTGATGTGTGTCTCGGCCCATTTCCAGGCCTCTTTTGGGTCCGTAAAGTGCACCGTGGTGCCGTTATGCTGGATCTTGAGTTGTGCCGGGAAAAGCAGTCCATATTTGACGTTCATAGGGTGCAGTTTCCTCTTCAGATGTTCAAAGGATTGCCTGGCTTTTTGCACTTCCCGGGTGTAATCCGGGAAGAACGCAATTTTGGAGCCGTTGTATGTAGTCGGGCCTCTGGATCGGGCCATCTGCAGTATCGCGTCTCTGTCTCGATAGTTCAATAGCTTTGCGATGACGGTCCTCGGGGGGGCCTCAGGTATTGGACGCCCTGATGGTACTCGGTGGGCTCTCTCTATTGAAAAGAAATTGGAGAAGGATTTCGGTGCCGCCAGGTCCGCTAGCAATTGCTCGAGAAAGAGCTCCATACTGGGGCCTTCTGCTCCTTCCGGCAGTCCCAAGATGCGAATATTGGTACGGCGTGATCTGCCCTCTCCCTCCTCCACACGTGCCTCCAGGGATTTTAGACGTGCGATTGCCTGTGATAGTTGCAGGTGGACCCCGCTAAGATCATTCTCCACGTTCGAGACTCTCTGTTCTACTTCCCCTGTGTGAGAGGACAGCTTTTGGAGGTCGTGTCGGAGGAATGAGACCTCTGCTGAGATGCCGTCCATTATTTTCTCCATTGAGGAGCGAGAAGTAGCGATGGCGGCCATCACGTCCTTTAGCGTCAGGTCTCCAGCCTCAGGCGGTGAGGTCGTCGGTGGTTCCACCTCCATTGCAGTGGTGGGGGTGCTAGTTGCGTATTGGTCCATGGTGCTTTGTGTGGTACCCCGTTTGGTTTTCTCCTTGCCCATGGTACCCTCTGCTCGTCTCACATGGTGGGGAAGCACCGTACAGGGTTGCGGTGCAACAGGATGTGTCCGGGGCACCAACGCTTGTTGCACCCCTCGGCACTGTGGAGGTCCAGTTGTCTGTCTAGGGTCCCGCCGGGTCAGTGCACGCTTGTGTTCCGCAGGCCCGCGCGGAGGAGCTGGCTCTGGGTCCCTCCTCCCCTCTTCGTAGTGCTCCGGCGGCCCGTGTCCTCCTCAGTCGTTGGTCGCGGCGGCCATTTTGGCGGGCATTTCCTCGCACCCAGGGGGCCTCCGGGTTTGTCGAAGTAGATGCCGAGTGGATTTCGTCCGGGGGTGAGGATTTTCCCCAGGGGTGCTATACCGCTTTAGGTCAGTTCGGGTGTCTTTCCGGGCCGGTTCGGTCCGTCGAAAGTATATTAAAACAGGATATCGCGGGCGGCCAGAGGGAGCTCACGGGACTCACGTCCTTGCTGCTCGCATGCTGGCCACGCCCCCCCCTATAGCAGGGATATTATTGAGGAGGCAAAACAGATATGGGATAGACTGCACAACCTAACACAGGTAAGCAAAAAGGTGAACTACCATTACAAACAGGACCCGCACCAAGCCACTTTGTCTATTAACAAATCTGGCAGCACATTCGCCAGTGACTTGGGCATAAGGGAAGCATCAAGAGGTGGTTCATCAGTGACTACCTTGACGGCATGTGGCAAAAAAGAAAGGGCGCTGGATGCTACAGGCAAGAAAGTGTACTCTGCCATCTTCGAGGGTATCCGTAGAAATAAACAAAAAAAAAACAGCAAATTGACTAAAACGCTGATAATGTTGATCAAAGGGAGCGAGTCTGTCCCCTGCTCCCCTGGATTGACATTATGGAACCTCAGGGTTTACAGGGGTGTCTCCCACTTCCATAAAAAGGAAAGCAGAGGACAAACAAAGTTTAAAAAAGAAAAGGACCCTGCAGCAAAAGTCATGACTCTCAATGGGGAGGCGGAACTTACGTCCCAGGGTGATTGCTGCGGAGAAGGAGAAAAAGACAACAAGTTGGGTGCCAGAGATAAGTATTAGGTTTAGGAGGTGGAGGGAGGGGGATAGCATGCGAGGGTGATGTTCGTGATTATTACCTTTTTTCAAAACATTTTCATTTTGATTTTTCGGATTCAATATTTTTGGAATCAAAATAATCACTGACATCCATTTTAGAGGGCCATAACCACAGACACTTGGACCCTATTTGGTGGTCGGATGGGGCTACCGACTCCTCACCCCATCGCCAACATGCCCTCCACTTTCCCTAAAATGTTCATCAAGTCTTTTAGGAAGACTATTGAAATTGAAGAAATTGGTTGCGATAGGACCGGTCCAATTGGAGAACCCGGTACAGGGATATTTCTTTCCGCTTTGCGCTCCCCAAGGATGTCCAGGCTGGATGGAAGTCCATCCTCCACCTGTCGAAGTTCAGCACACTTCTCCCTGTTCAATGAATTTCAAAACGGTCACACCTGGAAAGATCCTTTTGGCTTTGCTAGAGAAGGATTGGTTCTGTGCAATCCGACCTTCGAGACGCCTAAATGCACATACCTATCTCAGAACCGCATCAGAAATGTCTACAATTCTCAATACAGAGTACGGACTACCAATACAAGGTCCTTCCTTTCTGGCTGAATTCGGCCCTGAGAGTCTTCACAAAGGTGATGGATGCTTTCATGTCACACATGCGTCTACAAGGGGTACACATATACCTGTATTTGGATGACTGGCTGATCCGGTGCCCCACACCTTCACAGGCCAGGGATTTCTCCTTGCTAGTTGTGCAACAGGCCTTTGTGTAGCACCTGACGCTAAATATGGAGAAATCTGTTTGAACACTGACAGAGACTTTAATTTGTTGGCATTGTATGGTACTGTGCATCAGGGAGGGTTTTTCCAATATTTGAACAGATTGGAAAACATAAGAATTCTTTGCCATGAATTTCTGAGGAGCGCTTCTTTAACTGTGGTCAAATTCCAGCGACACCTGCGTCTGATGGCGTTGTGCATTCTGGTGATTCCCCAAATCGGATTGCATATGTGATTGTTACAGTTGCACCGGTCTTCAGAATGGTGCAAAAAAACTGTGCCTCATTCACAGCAATCGTTCTCGGGAGGATAGCTTAGGGGCAAAGTGCTCGCCTTGGAGGCAAGATGACACAGAGCAACACAGGTTCGATCACTGTGTCCGTGCTTAGAAACCTCTGGGTATTAAGCACGTTATAAATCACCTATCATATCATATGTCCTATCAATTATCAATCCCATCTTTTCTTCACCCAGATTTCCATTGTTGGATGGATGATGAGAGCCTTATTTTGGAAGGTCCCCTTTTTGCATACGCTGCTTTAAAAATAAATGGCTTCAGACGCATCCCTTGCGAGCTGCGGGCGGTCGTAGACCATTTTGAGGTAAATGAGGGCTGGATAAGCATATAAACTACCTGCAGTTAAAGGCCATCTTTCTAGGCATGAAAGCTTATATACCGGCACTGGCTGGATGCAGTGTGTTGATTTACACAGACGACAGCATCACAATGTTCTACTTAAACGGGGAGATTGCCATCTTTTTATTGCCAATAGCCTCCCACTTACCAGGCTTATAAGAACATCATGGTGAACACACCGAGTCTTATGACAGACACCCCTCATGAGTGAGAGATCCATCACAAAGCGGCGTAGCCGATTTTCAATCGTGGGTATGCCATTGATGCACCCATTTGCGACACACGAGAAAAAGAAGTGCGACCTGTATGCTTCATGGAAGGGGAAGGGCGCAGACACACTGGGCGATTATTTCTACTTGCCTGGACAGACCCGGTATGCAATCCCACCCTTCCTCTGAATCCAAAGGTGCTGAATAATTTAAAGCTCACAAAAGGATGTTGCAGGATCCTCCTGGTCTTGTTCTGGCTGAAGATCTGGTTTTTGGATATTTACAATCTGTAGTCTCGACCCCCTTGGCTTCTTCCAGGTTGACCTGACCTACACAAACGGGATGATTTCCACCCCAGTCCACAATTGCTTTCTTTGGTGTCTTGATCACTGATAGATTAGTGTTTGGGCACCTAGAGCTGATGGATGGAATATGGCTATCACTAAAATGCCAGGAAGGGGCAGCACCAGGCTACAACACACAAACAAATGGCCATGTTTCTGTAATTGGTGTCTCAAGAGACAGAAGGACCCTCGAGTGGTGACTCAGGATGACATGGTGACTCAGGATGACATGCTGTCCTTTATTACAAAGTTAGCTGAATTGGGGGTATTGGCAAAGTCATGCAGAACATATTTAGCAGGCAAGAAATGGTGCATAAAGCACAGAGAATTGAAAAACCCCTCACTACTGGAACCCAAGGGGAAGTTGAGATTGACAGATTATTATCACATACAATTTAACAACACCGTAAATATGTCACATAAAAATACATTGCAATGAAACTTATTAGGACTAGAGAAAAAATAGAGCATTCTAAGTGGGAAAAATATGTATAAATCTTTTTTATGTATAAATTTTATTTTATTGATAAATATTAAAAACAATGTATATTCATACAATAGTGCATCACGAAAAACACAAAAGACGACTGTCTATGTAATAGGACATACAACGGGGAGAGTGGAGATTTTATCAGTCCTCCTTTCGCATTTGAAAAATTTGACTATAGCGGTTGTGCTTAAACGCTATTAGAGAAAGAGAGTGTCGACATGTTTCGGCCAGAAGTCAGATTAGATACGTTCTCAGGTATCCATTCAGGAATAAGTGAAATGGCCATCTTCAGGACAACAAATTTCTTTATGATGAAGCTGATGTGTAGTTTAGATGAGACATCGTGATCTAAAAGAATGTATGCATAATTAATTCATTGGACAAGATGCATGATTTTTAGAGATTGCAGTTGTCTTCTTTTGGTAATGTTCACATAGTTTGCAATGTATAAAAAAGTTTTTAAAAAGGCAGTACATATAATCTATAGCCTACACAAAGTAAAACAGGTGTTGTACACTTCAAAAATAAAACGACATAAAACATACGGATAACTCATAGTTGAGTGACAGAAAAATCAGAGCAATCTCTTACTTAATTCCACAGGGTCAAGTGTGCTGAGTAGATGCAAACGTTCATCCGTCTTAGAGTTATTTTACGTACGTTTGGCGGCACACTAGCGGCACAAATCGTAGGGACTATGGCAAGGTGCACCACATCCTATTTTTTAAAAAAAGAACATATAAGGTTATGTTCACATGTTTTATTAAATGTCAAATGTTTGTGATCATTTAATGTAAGCAAAAGTCTGTACATATACGGAGTTATCTTGCATAATTTAGGCGTTAAGGGGGTTTCCATAAAATGAATTGGAAAATGACAAATTAGCTACTAATGTTCAAAAATAAGATAGAGGGGGACTTACAGATAGTTTAATCACCAGCGTTCCTTCCACTATACTTTAACACCGCATCTTTTGATTGTACAAAGAAGCTGCATGTGAGGGTCAGAAATGAATGCAACCCGAGTTGAAGGTATATATCCTTCTGTGGATGGAAACAGATAGGGGAAGACCCAATAGGTTACTTGTGTAATACACGAGAAAAACTTTAAAAAAGGAAAGATGCATAATGAATGCATACTATGTGATTTACCTCGAGAAACTCCCATGAATAGCTCAAGGAAGAGCTCTTATATTAATCGTATTGGGAGACCGGGCGTATAGGTGTCCAACAAACGGATTTCATATTGGTATTTCTGTTCAAATATACAACGTCCGTCGAGATCTAACAAATATGCAAAAAGAAAACAACAGATGATAAATCTGTGCGATATTTGAAAAAGTGCCTGCATGGTGGTTAAATTCAGCAGCAAAAGTCACCTCCATGTTAGTTAGAAAGACAGACGCGGGAAGAGCGTCTAGTAAAAGGAATGTTTGGTAAGAAAAACGCATGTATACCTGGGTCGCAGGCTAGCCGGGTCAGTTGTTCTCTTCGGGTGCTGGCTAAAATCCAACTGGAGACAGCGCGAGCAGATCAGTTTATAAAGTCCGAGAACGAGCGCAAGCTGACATGAGTATTGTCGAGATCAGCGCGCTGCGCGCGTGTGACCAGAGTCACATGATTTTCGATAACTAGAAGTATGATTTAAAGGTGTACTAGCCATGTGCAAAGCACAGTACTAGTGACCCATGGCAGCGAATATTGCATAGCACATACGGTGGCTAGATCTATTGCGTAGATGTCCCTTCTAAAAATGATTTTTTTGTAATGACTGACTGTACTGTTTTAGCAATAGATCTAGCCACCGTATGTGCTATGCAATATTCGCTGCCATGGGTCACTAGTACTATGCTTTGCACATGGCTAGTACACCTTTAAATCATACTTCTAGTTATCGAACATCATGTGACTCTGGTCACATGCACGCAGCGCGCTGATCTCGACACAATACTTGCGTCAGCTCGCGCTCGTTCTCGGACTTTATAAACTGATCTGCTCGCGCTGTCTCCAATTGGAGGTTAGCCAGCACCCGAAGCGAACGACTGATCCCGGCTCCCCTGCGACCCAAGTATACATGCGTTTTTCTTACCAAACATTCCTTTTACTAGACGCTCTTCCTGCGTCTGTCTTTCTAACTAACATGGAGGCGACTTTTGCTGCTGAATTTAACCCACCATGCAGGCACTTTTTCAAATATCGCACAGATTTATCTTCTGTTGTTTTCTTTTTGCATATTTGTTAGATCTCGACGGACGTCGTATATTTAAACAGAATTACCAACATGAAATCCGTTTTTTGGACACCTATACGCCCGGTCTCCCAATACGATTAATATAAGAGCTCTTCCTTGAGCCATTCATGGGAGTTTCTCGAGGTAAATCACCTAGTATGCATTCATTATGCATCTTTCCCTTTTTAAAGTTTTTCTCGTGTATTACACAAGTAACCTATTGGGTCTTCCCCTATCTGTTTCCATCCACAGAAGGATATATACCTTCAACTCGGGTTGCATTCATTTCTGACCCTCACATGCAGCTTCTTTGTACAATCAAAAGATGCAGTGTTAAAGTATAGTGGAAGGAACGCTGGTGATTAAACTATCTGTAAGTCCCTCTCTAGCTTATTTTTGAACATTAGTAGCTAATTTGTCATTTTCCAATTCATTTTATGGAAACCCCCTTGACACCTAAATTATGCCAGATAACTCTGTATATATAAAGACTTTTGCTTACATTAAATGACCACAAACATTTGACATTTAATAAAACATGTGAACATAACCTTATATGTTCTTTTTTTAAAAAATAGGATGTGGTGCACCTTGCCATAGTCCCTACGATTTGTGCCGCTAGTGTGCCGCCAAACGTACGTAATAAGACGGATGAACGTTTGCATCTACTCCAGCACACTCGACCCTGTGGAATTAAGTAAGAGATTGCTCTGATTTTTCTGTCACTCAACTATGCGTTATCCGTATGTTTTATGTCGTCTTATTTTTGAAGTGTACAACACCTGTTTTACTTTGTGTAGGCTATAGATTATATGTACTGCCTTTTTTAAAACTTTTTTATACATTGCAAACTATGTGAACATTACCAATAGAAGACAGCTGCAATCTCTAAAAATCATGCATCTTGTCCAATGAATTAATTATGCATACATTCTTTTATATCACGATGTCTCATCTAAACTACACATCAGCTTCATCATAAAGAAATTTGTTGTCCTGAAGATGGCCATTTCACTTATTCCTGAATGGATACCTGAGAAGGTATCTAATCCGACTTCTGGCCGAAACATGTCGACACTCTCTTTCTCTAATAGCGTTTAAGCACAACCGCTATAGTCAAATTTTTGAAATGCGAAAGGAGGACTGATAAAATCTCCACTCTCCCCATTGTATGTCCTATTACATAGACAGTCGTCTTTTGTGTTTTTCGTGATGCACTATTGTATGAATATACATTGTTTTTAATATTTATCAATAAAATAAGATTTATACATATTTTTCCACTTGGATTGCTCTATTTTGTCTCTAGTCCTAATAAGTTTCATTGCAATGTACTTTTATGTGACATATTTATGGTGTTGTTCAGTTGTATGTGATAATAATCGGTCAATCTCGACTTCCCCTTGGGTTCCAGTAGTGAGGGGTTTTTCAATTCTCTGTGCTATATGCACCATTTTTTGCCTCCTGATTAACGTCCCTTCTTGAGAATTGGTTCCCCGAAAACAAAAACTTTGGGACTTTGCCCTTTATCTGCATATCCAAACATATTTAGCAGTCATAAGTGCCGTTCGAAACAAGGATGACAAAGTGCTGTCCATGGCCAACCCTCCAGCGGAAGGACCTTTTAGGGAGGTGGAGGGAGGGGGGATAACCGCTCATAGTATTTGGGGTGGGAACCTTGTTTTGTCGGCACTCATGCACAATACTTAGCCTCAACAGATTTTAAATTGGTAGCCCTTGAAACCGCCTTTTTGGCAGTCAAGTCTGCATGGAGGATCACCAAACTGCAGGCTTTATGTGCAGAGGAAACTTGCATCATCTTCCACAAGGACAATGCAAGGTTGTGCTATAAACAAAGCCTAGGTTCTTACCAAAGATCGTTAGCAGCTTTCACATCAATTAGGAACTTTGAATTCCTATATGTTTCTGGCTCTCGCCACAGAGGCTTAAAAGGCCCTGCATGCCTTGCATGTGGCCAGGGTATTGAAGTTTTATTTGGACAGAACTAAGGCTGTGCACAGGGGAAGGACATTTTTCGTTTAAGGGAGGATCGGCACCCAGTGGTGCAGCGTCCAAGGCTACTACTCACCAAATGACAGCAGCATGTGTCTCATCCCTCGACAGCCTGTTCTCCACCTTTGCTAGGGTTCTAAACGCCAAGTACCTTGTGCAGCCCCAGCAAGCTATCCTAGCGAACCTCATCAATATTGCCCCTGCCCCATCCAACACCCATGTACCACATGCACACAACCCCACATGCTAATCAGTGCTCGCTCAATGGTCGCTCTGGCCGCAGAGATCGCTAACCTCATCTCGTACAATAACCTTGATGCCCTCTTCATTAGTAAAACATGGCTTACTCCACCTCCCACCCCATGTTTTTGATGTCCTCCTACTCCGAGGCTATGGCATCCAACATGCCGACCGGCCAGAAAAAGCAGGAGGTGGAGTGGCAATCATCCAAAGAAGGAGTTTGCCATGCTCTATCAACCCTTCTCCCAGAGCAGTCTCATTTGAATCACTCACCTGCTGGTTCCCTTTATCGCACAAGGAAACCATAAACTTCCCCCTCATCTACAGACCACCTCACAGGAGTGAGTCTTGCATTGCTGACATCTCCTCTGCCAAATTAGCACACAGTAATGGCTTTAACTGAGATTTTAACATCCCAGAGTCTCACACCGACAACCAAACTCAAAGCATGCTTTTAGCACTGACTGGAGCCATGTACCTTAAACAAATTGTGCTCTCCCTCACAACAAAGGCTTCACCCTAAATTTAAGCTTTAGCTCATTCCGTCTCATCACCTGTTGTTGCTGGTCAGGAGACAGACTTGGTACTTCCATTTGAACTGGTGTTTATTCAAACACAATGTAAAAATGCCTATCTTTCCCTAAACCTACAGGCTTCCCTACCTAATCAAACTAACTAAGGTGCTCTTCAGTCGTCGTGAGTCCAAAATAAAGTCTGTCTACTGTCGAAAAGCTAAGCTAATCTGACCCTACCACTTATGCTAACAACTAAGGTACAGAAGAAATGACTCTTTTGAACTTTCTGCAATGATGTATTCTTAAATAGTTATTGGTAAGATCTCTTATCAATGCGTACAGCTCCTTCAATGGGACTCTTCTTTTTTCTTGTTTCCCTTGTGGTTCGCCACTCCTTGAGAAGTTAGGGATTTGGTATTTTTCTGCTCTTGGTTTCTCACGCACCTTATAGAGGTTTTTGTCTTTCAATGTTTAACCGTTCTCTTGCTCAGTGTCATTGCTTTCTCCTCATTAATATTAGCTAGCTCTTGTTTGTATTCTTCACTCTTCTTCCACTCTTTTTGACTACTGGGACGAGTAAGGACTTGCCAATACAGATCAGTATTCTTTTTACTTCTTTGTGTCTCACTGGGACGAGTATGAGTAGGCCATTCGTCATGGTTGTTTCGCTCACTGAAATCAGCATGAGTAGGTAAATCGTTATATTCGCTTCTCTCACTGCAACAAGTATGAGTAGGCCAATTGCTATATTAGTCTTTCCTACTGGGACGATTACGATAATGCCAGTAATTATATTCACTCTTCTCATTTACTTTACTATTACTGATACGAGTAACAATATTCTGATAATGATACTCCGCTTGACTATCACTGTGCCGAGTATGAACAGTGTTTTGTTACTTTCAGCTCCCCCAGGTCTCCCGCTCTCCCCGTTACCTTCTTCTGTTGGGGATCAATCACCTGGTTTGCTATTCGCACAGGGTGTTTTCCGGTACTTGTCAGGGCTGGATACTTCGCTTCTCTGCTTCTCTTCACTCGGTCCTCTCCATGGGACCTCCGGGTAAGAGGTCTCAGCGTTGTTAATGGACTTCCTAGTCCACTGGGCTTCGGTCACACCACCACCTTTCTCTCGGTCGCTTTGTCTCATTCTCTCACTGGTGATTTGCTTGTTCTGTCTTGGGAAAAGTGTAAGCACACTTCTGGGACCAGCCCACTTACCATAAAACACCCCACACTCATGCTCCCAGGGTAGAACTTTGTGCTATTGCCATGAACTCATGCCAGAGAGACAACAAAGCAAGCATAAACACTTAGCATTTATTTAACAATAAGCAGACTAAATAAACATACAACAATTTTAGTAAAATGGGAAGAATAAAATGCAAGTTATAAATCACAGATATTTAGAACACAGTGTCATCTCACGTTCCTTTTAGCAACGTTTAGGACCCTGCTCAGCTTAACTAACGGCCTCTCATCTCAGGATGGCAACCCTCTGGTCAGCCACTGCACTCACTGTACCCTCCTACTCCGGTCAGCCCTTAAGTGAGAACATGGCAAGCAAGGAATGCCGCTTAGGGGCAAATGAAAGCCTGGGCACCTGCACGCGCTCAGTGCAAGCCCACGGGAGAATCCCTCTCTATCAACGTATGTGCCCATTTTTATAAGGTAGGGATGTCAGAGTGACGCAATCGTCCAGAACCTTCCTCCAGTGCAAAGCATGTTTGTGCTGGTGGGAAACCCCACTCATTATCTATCCAAGGCACTTCTACCCCTCCCAACTCGGAACCCAGCTGCAAAATCTCTGATATGTCTTATCAGAAGCGCACTGGTCTAGCTGTTTTTCTCATGCAAATTGAGTGCCTGTTTACAAAGGATGGCAGAGCCCCTGTTGCGAAAGAAAAATGTTTCAGGGGAACCTGAAACATATGCATTGCAATTCACCCCTAGTGAGAAAGCTCTACAGGCCCTGCACTCTGCTAGTTAGTGTCATAGTTTTACAAGACTGGCTATCTAGGCGCTATAATGATTTAATACTGCAGGTCTGCAAGCACTCAATACATGCCTCTATTAGCTACTAAACTCAGTCCTCTGTCCTACTTTTGCAAGCTACGCACTTGTGCACAATGTAGTTAGCTCAGCAGGTTTTGTGCCTGCGCATCATTATATAACAGTCTCACACACCCACTTTGTCCTTATCGGAAGCTGCACGTCTCTCTCTTGTTCAGAGGCTGTCCAGCTGGTTCGAATCTCCTGCGCCTCACTTTCTTGATGGTCTCCTCCTTTTACTTTTATTACACTGTTGTGGATCTTCCCTGGTGGAGTATCTAAGTCCTTCTCTTTGCAATGATTGTATCCGGTACAAATCCCAACCTCCTCTTCTTCTCAGTACTACAGAAGTATATTGCTTTGGCTTGTTTCAACATGACAGTAGCAAATGTGAGTGTGTGATGGATTTGGGTGGGTTAGGGAGTTCCTCTTCGAAACTAGAGTCCTTGTCTCCTAAAGGGGCGGGGAGTCTCTCCCAGTGAGGTTCTGCTTGCCCCTTGCCCCTAGGGAGGTTATTATTTAACAAGCGCTCTTCCCTAACCTCATAGGGAAAGGCTCCCCTGGGGAGAAGTGACTGAATCCCGCTATTCATCACACTGCGCAGACCCTATCTAACTTGATTAGTATGCTACCATACTACTGTTGATCACCAATTTGACCTAAGCTCACAAAGGACAGGCTAAATGCTCAGTGCTGCTCATTCAAAACCTTTCCAGTCAATGAGCTAGAAGGAAACATCACAAACTTCCCAACCACAGGGAATGCCTCCATCCTCGTAGAATTATTCAATAGCTCTGCTATAAAACTGGTTGACACTCATGCCCCCCTAAAAAACAACCCTGCTAATACCAAACCATTTGCCCCTGGTACACCCCTGAGCTCGCCTCCAACATACGCTCAATCAGAGCTCTACAGAAACTATGGCGCAAAAACCATAACTCTGCAGATCTCACCAACCTCAAGTCTCTCTGGGCCAACAGTAGGATTCCGATTGCTGAGGTCAAAAGGTCAGCTGCTTACTACACCACCACCACCATCGCAGCAGCCTTGAACAGGAGCAAAGCCCTGTTTGAAGTAGTAAACCATTGTACTAAACATTCATCTAACCCTGTGGTGCCACCAACGGCATCAACAACTTTTTTATTGAAAAATTAGACAAAATCCAACATCATCACATCAACCTCACACAGCATTAGCCCCCCTGCCCCTGCTCACCACTGCCGCCAGTATGCATTCTGTCCTCTGGACCGAATTCACTCCCCATTCTCCCCCTGCCCTCCTAAAAACAATGACTTTCATCAAACCTACTTCCTACTTGATGGGCCCATTGCTTAACGCACTCCTCTGCATCATGTACGCCTTCCTCACAGAATGGTCTTTCATGGACACCCTCAAGACTGGTCTCATACGAACTATTTGAAAAATCCAACCCTAGACCCAGATGACCTGGCCAACTACTGGCACACTACGAACCTTCCCTTTATTGGCAAAATCTTGGAAGAAGTAGTCGCTTTCAACTAATCGCCAAAATTGAAAAACTGCACCTCCTCCATGACTAGCCGTCGGGGTTCCGCCCCAAGTGTAGCGTCGAGATGTAGCCCTCCAAATCATGGGTAAAGGGGGCTCACACCTCCTTGCCCTCCCTGATCTCTTGGCTGCATTCAACACCATCGACCACCGCATCTTCACCTCCCTCCTCACTGAAAGGATGGCATTCTCTGAAACTGTCCTGAATTGGTTTACCTACTACCTCTCGGGCAGACACCAGGGCATCCATATGAACACTTTGCCTAGTAACCAATGCCTAGTGTCCTGCGGAGTCACATTCCCTCCTGCTCCTCTTGGTCCACCAATCTTTTTAATCTTTTACATGGAGCTTCTAGGCACACTCCTCAAAGATCTTAATATAGCAAGCCATCCATCAATGCATGGGCGATGTTTCAGTTTTACATGAGTAAAAAGCCCAAAGGACACCAGTCACCTCCACGATTACCTAGCCATCATGTTGACTGCCTACCTTAAACTTAAGCCATCCAAGACTGAATAGTCTTTATCTGTTGCAAAAACCCCCCACCCGTGGTTAAACAAGAAATTGTCCAACAGTTTCTCAAAGATATGCGCCTAGAAGGATTTGATGTCCAACTCTGATTCAGCAAAGTCGTTAGGATTCATCATTGAGAGCAGCCTGTCCTTTCAGAAACACATAGTCAAGGCCCAAATGGCCTGTTCCTAAAATCTCCACCCTTTGCATAAACAAACCCTTTATCCCACCACCGGACTTCCGGACCGTAGTGTAGGCCCTCGTGGATTTGCACATGGATGGGAGGGAAAAGCTCTCCAGTCTAGGCTCCCAGTCGCTCACTTGGCTCCCCTAAAAGCAGTACACCACACTGCAGCATGTCTTACTAAAGGTGCAGGGACATTTTTCCAAATCACCCCTTCATACTCGAATTTCATTGTTTCCTCTCCTCTTTCTTGACAAAGGGACTGATGGATGGGTGAGGCGCGCTGAGGAGGTGCTAGATGGGGCATGCACAGGGGCAGGCCCATGCAGGAAAAAAACAGTAATGTTCTATAATGCTGCTTTGCATCAGGCTCTGGTCCTGTGTCCAGTGTCACTACAGTGTGTAACTTTTCTGTACTGAGCCAAATGTTTTGACCAATCCCATTATGTTGTAGCTTACAGTAGTATTGTGAACATCAAAATGCAATACGAATCCAGGCATAGATTGTGTGCCAATTCGTTTTTTTTTAATCAAAACCAAATGTCTGGCTTGCCCTTTTATGCAATGTTTTTAAGACCCAGCCTGAGGGATACACAATGAAACCACGGTAGAGGTAATCCCTGTCCAGGTTGAGGAAACCTACCTCAGGCGAGCCCACCACCGAGAGACCGGGAAATCAGCCATGAGGTGGGGTGCACTTCAACTGGAGCAGGATCACCAAATGGAAGCACTCGGAAAGGGGGAAGCACCTGAGGAGCGGAGGTAGCCTTTGGACTGTAGACCCCAGAGTAGACCCTAGCGGCCTTTCCAGCACATAGAGGGATCTTGGGGTTGGGAGTCGCTCCACGGCCACCCAACACACGTCAGATTGCTTTGAACAAGATAAGAGAGGAGCCTGCTCAGCAGTGAGGACAATAGACAGCTGTCACAGCAGGTCACACTGGTAATCGGGGGGTGAAGGAGTGGAGTGGAAAGCTGATGTAGCAAGGGTCAGCGATCGCACCGGGAAGGCAACAAGACTGTTGGGGAGAGCCGCAGTGAAGGGCAACCGCGAGTAGCTAACGGGACACCTGGGCAGATATCCCCAGCCCTGATACTGAGTGGACATGGCAGGGGCGCTCCCAGTGGAAAGAGACTGCAGTAGTGCTGGCGGCAGACCTCCCACTTCCCCCTTCGCCCCATTGGGACTTTCGTACGCAGGCTGACTGAGCAAAGTGCAGAACATCCATCCGGGATGGCTGTCACCCATTGAGGTAAAGGGTACAATAGTGGGCTGCACCCATGCCAGACAAGCAGCACAGGGGCAAGTATAAGCAGACTAAGATGGAGGCATTTACCCGCAAACGGGAATGAGGTGGTGAGTCCCAACACGAAAGCACGTCGGTGCAGCCGGAAGGGAAGACTGATGAGAACCAAGTTCTAAAGGCCATAGCTACACTCCAAACGACCCTGGAGAGGGGGATAGACCAAGTCAGAATAAACGTGGGGCTGCCGAGACAAGATGTCATGGGACTAGCGGAGAGAGTACAGTCAGTGGAAGCGCAGCGGAGGAGAATAAGCAAGGAGTGGTGGCAACTCAGTCGGATGTCCGAGAACTGAAAATGAAGTTAGCTGCATTGGAGAGCAGGGCTGAGGAAGCAGAGGGGAGAGCCTGGCACAATAATATTCGAATACCGGGCCTACCTGAGGGGACGGAAGGAAGAGACCCCATGTCATACGTGGAAACCATGCCCCTACAGATAGTTGGGACAGGGATACTGTTGCAGAGCTTTAAGGTGGAACGTGCCCATTGTTCCTTGGCCAGGGGTACATCCACCCAAACCCCTGGGTGTGCCCTCGAGACCCCTAATCGCAGAGCTTTTGGACTATAGAGACAGGGAGGCAATCCTGGTATTCTCAAGGCAAGGAGCGTTAATAGAGAAGGCCTCGGCCAAGATAGCGGTGTACCCTGTGCTAAACTATTAAGTGCAGAAGCCCCACGAAAGAACGGCTGCGACAGGCAAACATGAAATACATGCTAATATTCCCGGCCAAGCTAAAAGTGCTCCACAATGGCACTTCACACTTTTTTAACAGTACCAGCAGGGCACAGGCGTGGATGGACTAGATTGGAGTGCCTCTGCTACACGGAAGACAAGAAGCAGCCTCCTGAAAAAGACCCTTAGGAAACAGTGGACATAACTTCAAGGAAGATTGAGGCAGGAGTGCGAGAAACTGACAAGAGGCGGGAGGAGACTGCTGCATGCTTTAAGGGACCGTGGAACAGCAACCAAAGGTCAGCAGGGTGGAGAAGTAAGGGAGGAAAATGATGTGCTTTGCACAACCTGCCGATCCTGGGAAGCCTGTGTCAGAGTGCAGACACAATCACTGCGTCACTGTGCGCGGAACTGGTGGGCGAGGTGGAAGACAACAGTTAGTGCGTGAAGTGACTGAGCTTGAACGGACTGTAAACCATTGAGCATTAGTTTGACATGTTGGAAAGTTGGGGGGAGTTTTATGTTAAGTTGAAATGCCGCCCTGGGGAGGATCGGGACGGGGAAGAAAGAAATAATGCTACTTGCTGGGTGGCGGGAGGGGAGAACAAGGAGTTTGCCTGGGCTAGGGAGAGACAGGCAGGGGGAGTGGAAGGGAGAGGAGGAAGAAGGGCGAGTGGGATGCCTCCATGGGAAGATACCTAGGTGGGAAAATGGGTCGTATTAAGATTGCCTCCGGGACTTAACAGCTACATCAAGAGGAACCGGGTGCATACTTATTTGATGAACAAAGGGGTGTAAGTTGCACTTCTGCAGGAGACGCACTTAACTGCCGCCAGGCAATCAGTGATCGAGAAGAAATGGGGGGGGTAGTTAGAGGCGCTACATACTCGGCATATGCAAGGGGCACTCTTTATCTGGGTAGCATCCACAGTTCCCCTTAAGCCCTTTAAGTTATTGGACTGCAAGTGCGACCACGAGGGTCGGCTGACGGTGGTGCATGGGTTACTGGAACAGCAAGAAATGTGTATAATCAATACATATGCGCCCAACCATGACGCAGCCGCCTTCTTCCGGTCACTGGGCCCCCGGCTAGCACCATATAGAGGAGCTTGTGGTTGTGGGGAGGGGACTTTAATTGCACCCTGGCCCCAACGCCAAACAGGTCAGATGGGAGAAGCAGGAGGAGGGCACCGGCCGCTAAAGTGCTGGTGGACCTGTTGCAGGAGTTGAAACTGCAGAAGGTTTGGAGACAACTGCATGGGGATGGGAGAGGCTACTCCTTTTATTCGAGCTCACACAGAGTATACACGCGCATAGACTTTATGCTCACTGGTACTGAAGCGCTTGGGGAATTTGTGGCGGCGGAATACAAAGCTAGGGTTCTTTCAGACCATGCACCGCTGCTCGTGACATGGCTGAATACAGCAATCCGAGCCCCGATGCCGACGTGGCAATTGAGGGCGGAGCCAGTACCAGACGAGCACTTCAGGGAACACCTGTGGGGGGCGTGTGGGGGATAGAGGAATTCTTTAAGATGCTCCAGCATGGGGTCTGGCATGGATTCACATGCTCATTAATATTTCCTGTCGCGAGGCCGGGAGTCCTCAGTTAAAGAAAAACAGTTTCAGTTTCACTTACAAACTGTATTTCTCCTCTAAACCAATCACTGTACTCTGGGTCATACTGCCCCCAGCCAATGACAATCCACTCCCTAAACCCCTCCTCTGGCAGCCATCTTCAGATTTTTACTGCACGTTTGTGTTGGAAGTCCTTGAGTTTCGCTCTGTGAGCTACTTTTACATTTTTTCATTTTTCGACAGAAAAAGTTTCTATTTTTGTCAAAAAGAGCCTCTCGATCTGCCGACAGCGGGGATTCACTTGTCTGTGAATTTCAAGCGCCCCTTAAGCGCGATGATCGTCAAAGGAAGGTCCCTTTTCAGGATCTGCACCAGATGCGGGCTATGGAACGTGTTTGTAGAGGACAAACACCTCCAATGCCTCTACCGTCTTCACCCGGACCACAAGGAGGCAGAGTGCGAGATCTGCCTTGGCTTCTTCAAGAAAACGAAGGATCGACACAGTAGACTGGTGGCGTGGCTGAACAGCAAGGCCTAGGCCTCGTGCTCCGAGCAAGGGCATGCCTCACCCATGACCGGCCAGTCCGAGGAGCGGGCTTGGAAGTCCTTTGAGGGCGCCCCAAGACGAGGCCAAGCACTGCAAGTCCCGCTCCACAGCGGTTGGTGGTCGCAAGCGGTTCCCGCAAACCATCACCATCCGCCTCCATCGCCAGCCAGCGATCAAGTTCCTCCTCAGAGGAATTTGCCCGTCCTGGCTAAGCTGTGGGAGAAGCCTGAGAAGCCAAGGACTGAGGAAAAGGCGGCCGACCTGCCCAAGAAGGCCCAGGTGGCTCAGGAGAAATAATCGTCGACATTTGAGCTGGTGGCTGCTGCTTTCAAGAACATGAAAGGGGCAGACCCCATGAAGGTGTAACCCCTACTGGACCCAAGTTGTCCCTGCCTCAGAGCTGGGAAGCCTCCACTGGGACTGTGGCAAAGCCGGGTGGCATGCCCGAGAAGAGGATGCTGTCTCTGAGCCCGGCTCCAACACCTCAGGTTCCGAAAAGGGGCGGACGAGGAAGTCCCAGGCAGTGCCCAGGCTGTGGAAGTTTTCCTACACACGGTCCACAGGAGGACAGTGGCCGCAACGCCAGCTGCGACAATGGCGAGGGGCCTAGCACTCCCATCATGCCATTTCCACTGATGGATGTATCCCTGGACATCCTATCAACCCTGCACACTTCGGTATCTGAAATCCAGAAAAGGATGCCGCACGCCCTGGTTCCTGCGGCCCCCGACCAGCCTCTGGCTGAGTAGAGGAAGCGTCATCAGATGCACCCGTTTCAGCCTCCACATCCGTGTTGGTTGCCCATCCCGGCAGACCATGATACAGGGACTTACACAGCATCGACGACAATATCGTCAAGGCGGGCGGATCTCTGCCGGCTAGAGCGTCCCCACCGTATGAGGTGGGGTCGTTTCATTCCATGCTCGCCAAAGCTTCTGAACTTTTCCAGCTTATGCCTGAGGAGACCAAGAAAGGAGGGTTTCATGTACCAGAGGCGCAATGCCAAAAGGAAGACCATCATGGCGGTACCCCTACTGGATGACGTGTGGGAGGAGGGCCTGGCCCTTTTGAAGAACCCCTGAATGACCGAGCCATGCGGGATAGGCTAGAGAAAAAGTACTGGGTAGCAAGTGGATGAGCTGGTGCACACCATGGATTTGTTAAACACTTAAATTATACAGGTGCAGCAGGGCTGGTTTCAAACCTGTGGAGGTGCAAGGGGAGAACAAGAGGCCTTGGAACAAGACCCCGTTATACACACGAAGAGAAGAAAAGGATCCAAGTGGGAATCCTCCCGTCCCTTGCACACTGTCAAGAATCCACCAGAAAGGTGGTAAACAATATTGGAGAGAGGAAAAATCTTATATCATGTTTGGCAAAATGTTGATTACATGCAACAATTCAATGAATATTCTGTGAACCCAATCTATATAAAAAAGCAGGTATTTTAATCACAAGGAAAACAAATGTAACAATGAGCCGAAACACGTCTCTCAAGTTCAATGCAAGTGGCTTTATGCGTTTCAAGGGAGATCCCTCTTCATCAGAAGCCTTAATTGAACTGTTGATGGATAATAATGGAAAAAGATAGGAGATGAAAACAGAAAACTGTCTGTTACAGAAGGCCCAAAACACGTTGGCTCATACATAGGGATGTAACGGTATAACGGTATACCGTTAAAGATACCATGAACCACTTAATTGAACAATAATAACCGTCACATTGTTTATACCGGTATACCGTTTATACCGTTAACTGTGCTTTTCAATCTGATTTGGAAAGGCTGCAGTAAGCAATTGCTGCGCAGTCTTGGTCTTGCGCTATTGGATGTGCCATCTGCCAAGTAGTTTCAGTTGGAGCAGTTTTTAATGCCATTCCATAAACCACACGAGTCTGACCAGACACAAAATCAGTATGTTAGCAATAGGAAGAATAAATACAGTGCCAAGAAGGAAAAAGGGTTTACTTTGGGTTGGTGGCTTTGGGGTTTATATATTTATAATGGATAATGTTTGCTAAACATATGACAATGGGGGATTTCCCTGGTTCCATCATTGAATTTACATAGTCACACTGCGAAATTCACTTCTCTGTGGTTATTCCCTGCTGCCATACCAAAGGGTAAGATGTCCGTGATTACTGAACACCTTTTGGCCCGCAAGTAAACTAAAGGCTGTAACGTAAAGAGAGCGTGCGTGTGTATGCACACAAGTGTATACTACCATCAGCACCCATTTATCTGTGGCATGCAGGTTATGAAGATGGCAACATGTTCATCTTCACCAGTAGGCAGTGGGGAGCTAAAAGCCTAAATGATCACTTAAGAAAAGCTATCCAGTTTGCTTTACCAGTCGCCGCAGCCTCCCCCCCTCCTCCTCCTCCTCCTCCTCTCCACACGTGTGTTTGTGTTTGGTGGAAGCAAGAGGTGGCATTTCAGTGCAAAGTATGTTGAAAAGCCCACTTCTGGCCCTGGGTGCCTGGTTTTGTTTGGGATAATAAATCTGTCAATGTATGACCTTTTAGAAAATATTTGCTAAAATTGGTTAACTCCACCTGCTATACGGCGATAACCATGATATACCGTCATTTGGCAAGAAGGTTATCGTACCGCCATAAAACTAATACCATGACACCCCTACTCATACATAGTAGATTGCATATCACTTTTTTTATATCAAAAGACAGGAGAGATGGGAAGTTCTTTGTTAAATTCGATTTCTGTGCAAAGACAAACTTTCACAATCACATACAAAGATTGGGTACCACAATGTTCAATTTCAATGCAATCAGAAGGAATGTATAATGGGTACTAGCACTTAATTGTCAGCCCAAATATCAAGGTGCAAACACAATCAGTCAACCCTGTCTAGAGGAGCCCTAGTGGCAAACCCTTATGTAATTAACAGAGACTAGATGGTAAGCAATATGTCTAACCATTTAATACATCAATAGTAGCAGTAAGGACAGAAAGCCTACATCCGTATAGTTGAGGTCACAAAACGGCTCCAGCACCCAAGAAATCTGTTTGGAAGGTAGAAACATGACGTTGACAGTAACTCACCTATGAGTGCTAAAATGTCTCATGACCGTGACAAAACCCGATTCTTGTCCAGTGAATGTGAAGGACTTCAAAAGTCAGTGATTTCACAGGCACGTAGCCTAATCTACAAGATATATCATAAAGAGACAAGAACATAATGAAAAATCTCTTTCCTAGATATAGAGTAACTCGAGTAAACATCCGAGAATTGTACAGAGGAAAGTGATGTGTTAAAAGGAGCTCACCTATGATTTGAATCCAGAGATCACACTGACGATCCTGAAATGCGGATGTTAAAACTCGTGGCACCTGGTTTCCCTTGGGAGATTAAAGGGCGCTCAATCACTCCTGGATGCCTATAGGGAAAGGAGTGAAACGGCACCTAAACAGGAACAGCCCTGATAGATAACAATCGGAACTAGAGATGAGTCTGACATAAAAATTAATTTAAAAGATCTGAAGGTTAATCTACCTCCTTGATTTGAGGGTATCTCTAAGCAGGGAACGAGGTCCAGCAGAAGAACTTCTGTAGACATACGTAAGTTTTCACCGCATGCAGCGCGTCGCTAGGGAAACCGCCGGCTGCGGTATACACGGGACTCGTACTGTATGAACTCTTAGTTCGGGATATAACGTTACAGTGGATAAAAGGGAGAGAATGTACTGAGGATATTTGTACCCGAATAGCACAGAGACTCAGTACAGAACTTCAATAGTGTGAATGGCTATGCCAGTCTACTTAGGCCTACCTGCAATGCAGATCCACCGGGTGCAGAACGGTGTATGTTGCAGCAAGCGTCCGTGGCCACTGTAACCAAGGACTGGGGAAGCCACGTATCCAGTCCTAAGTGGATCTAAGATCAACGAGGTGGAAGAAGGACTATAAACTGCGAGTGATAAGGCGTTGGCCATCTTGGAGTGGGGACTCGAGATGTATCATGTATCATGTATCTCTATCCATATGGTGTGAGCGTCTGTTGTGTAAAGTCAGATGACCGTGTCTAATGGAGAAGGGAGGAATGATCCAGTATATTAACGCTTCGAAAAGTCATGTAGACAATTCAATTCTACAGTTTGTTTGACCAACGTGCGCCATTTGGGTCCCATGCCTACTTTATTGTATTAGGATATGCTGGGCATAATTTGCCAAGGCACCAATTCCATCAAATTGGTTATACAAGAATAACCAATGCTAATTGGTCTGAATCAGGAAGACGTTAATATATTAACGCATGAAAGGCGTTTATTTGGCAGGCCACCTATTTCATCATGTTAGTTATTCCAGAATCCCTAACGTATAATTGCTCAGAAAGAGAGAAATGTTCAAAAATATTTCTGCAGCGTCGTCTAATGTACCACGAGACCTAGAACAGGGCTGTATATGTCTGGTTCGAATATTTATTATTGTCTATTGTGTGATGTCCATATATATTCATGTCCATATACAGTAACTACATCGTACAATCTCTACATTTACCCATTTACAACCTGCATTGTGCAGTACATGTATTTTCAACCATATGTAGTCCAAAGGTTTTGATTAACAGATGCTCTGATACATTAACAATTTTCAAAGGCAGACAGCAAACAGACCTGTTCAGGGACTGACTGTTCATGTGATGTGTGAGGCAATGTCAAGTTTGATTGGACAATACACATTTACTCAACCATATGTGGTCACAATGTTTAGCCTAACAGTTGTAGTTATACATTAACAATTTTCAAAAGTGAATAACAAGGATGCCTGCATAGGGACCAACTCTTGGGACAAACTCATGTGATCTATGCCGCAATCTAACGACGGCTGTGCCGCTTAGTGTCTAGGTAGATATTTAGCAGTGAGACAGCCATTTAGTGTATAACTAAATAAAGCAGTTAAGAGAAAACTCATCGTTCAAACCCCTCAGTTGTAGAGTAACCAATTGATCAATCCAGAATGTTTCCCTTCGAGAGAGGAGAGAAAGATAGTCACCACCCCTTTGGGGTCTGTTCACAACCTCTAGACCTGAAATTTCATTTGCGCAATTGTATGTTGCTGTTCAAGAAAATGGCGTGCTACAGGTGACCTCGTGTTCTTATATCTAATTGTAGACTTGCGCTCCGTCCACCTGTCTTTTACAGGTCTTGTTGTTTTTTCCAATAGAAAGTTTGCTGCAGGGGCATTTAATGGAATATATCACACCTGCTGAAAGACCGGTGTCAAAATCACGAATTTTTATCTTTTTTCCTGTGTGGGGGTGAGAGATAGTATCACCCTTCGTTACATTATTGCAATGTTTCCAGTTTAAGTAAGGGAATGTTCCTTTCTTTTTTGTTTGTAGCAAAAGTTGCTCCTCTTTAGCAGGTCTCTCAGCTTTGACCAATCTGTCTCTCAAATTGCGACCTCTTCTGAAGGCCCTCATCGGGGCTCTTGGGAATAATTTAAATGGGGTCGGGTCGTTGTGAAGAATGTCTCAATTCTTTCTGATTGTTCGGCTGATTTGAAAGCTCTGGCACAAGAATTTAGAAATGTAGAGAAGTGGTGTTGCCTTATTTTTCACCTTAGGTATTAGGAGTTGTTCTCTACTTAGAGTAGTGGTCCTTTCCATCGCTGTCTCCAATGTGCCTTCAGGGTATCCTCTTGCTTCAAATCGATCTGTCAGCTTTGAACATTCCAAGTCTAGACCCGCTCGGTCTGAGATAATCCTTTTTAGACGTAACATCTGACTGTAGGGCAGATTATTCAACATGGGTCTAGGATGAAAGCTTGTATAATGTAGCAGCTTATTCGCATCAGTGGGTTTGTGGTAAACCGTAGTAACAATCCTGCCTTCTCTGATCATTAGTTCCACATCAAGAAAGTGTAGGGAAGGTGCACCTATTTCCTTCATGAATTTGATTTTGTCGTGTACTGTGTTGAGATGACTGAAGAAACAGTCCAGTTCCATTCTGGATCCACAACAGATCCCAAAAATATCATCAATGTAGCGCTTCCAGATCAGTAATTGTGTTGACCAATGATGATATAGTACATATTTACGCTCAAAGTGGTACATATAAGTGTTGGCATATACAGGTGCCATTGCTGACCCCATAGTAATTGAAAGCGAAAAGAACTATTGTGTAGTATCAAGTCTAGCAGTTCCACTGCAAATTCATGGTTGCCCTTGATGTCCTGTGCATTGGAAAGTAGCCATAGTACAGCTTGAATGTCTTCATCGTGTCGCATGGATGTGTATAGGCTACAGACATCCATGCTAAACAAAATACATTCCTCACTGAGAGCTGTTATTTCCTGTAGGCAATTCAAAAAGTCTGTTGTATCCTTTAAGTATGTAGGGATTGCTTGTACAAGCGGTTGCAGTAGTCAGTCCAGATATGTGTCCAATGTATCAAACACACTGTCAGTGCCGGCGACTATAGGTCTCAATGGCAGCTTTGTGTTGTCCTTGTGAAGTTTGGGCAAACCATAAATAAACGGTGAGATTGGGTGTTTACTCAGGAGGAATTGGCTGGTTTTGTCACTGATCTAACCATTTTCAAGTGCATTGTCAATAGATCTTACTATAATGGTTTTAATTTTCTGTAAAGGATCACATTCCAACTTGGTGTAGGTAGTGTCATCATTGAGGAGTTCCATACACTTTTCAGTGTAATATGTTGTGTCCATTCCCACAATGGCACCCCCTTTGTTGGCTGGTTTGATTGGCAATTCTTCATCCTTAGCCAGTAGTTCTATATGTTCCAATTCACTGTTTTTAATGTTAATGGGGGTAGTCCTTTGGTAGTTGATCTTGTTAAGATCATTAAAAACACTTTTTTTAGAACAGTTCAAGAATCGAGTTTTGGATCTGTGGACCAGAAGAGCTTTTGGGACGTAACGCAAGGTTCCCATCCACTTGATTGATATATTCTCCGTCAATCTCAGTCTCGAAGAACATCTTCAATCTTAATTTTCTCAAAAGCCTATGAAGACTAATTTTTCTTCAAAAAGTGAAGTGTTGCACGTGGAGATGAAAGAAAGCCCCCGGTTAAGTATGTTCAGTTGACCACTCGACAGCACTTTGCTGAAGATATTGATGACCAAATTTTCACTCACTTGTTCCTTCCTTTTTGTTTTTTTTTCCTATCCTTGTTTTTCTTTTTGCTTGTCTCGTAGGCCTAAAAAAACACCTGATGCCTCTGCTGCGCCTCCTGTTTGAACTTCACTTGGTCTGGTGGACGAGATGTCCGATGTTTCTCCTTAGTTGGCGGGCTGAGGTTGTGTTCTATCCGGTCTGATGGGTTCACCTATACTCCCATTGCCGCTGTCACTGCCAGAGTCTGGTGAATTCTGATAAACGATGTTGTTTAAGTAGTCGAATGTGTCCCTTTTGAATTTTCTAAGCTTCTTTTGTTCAATATCAGTTTTATAACCACTGAGTTTGTGGTTGATATCCTCCAGAAGTTGTGTCAATTCCTGTGATGATTTGAATTCAGATAACTGTGTTTTCAGGGAAATAATCTCAGTGTCTATTGACGTTAGTGACTTGGATAGCTCCTTGATTGTTAACAGAATCAAGCCTAAAGAACACTTATTTAGGATCTGGTCCCACTTTGCCACAAATGCTCTATTTTCACTGCACAAGGTGGGTCTTAAGTACACCCTTAGTCCCCTCGGGATCCTTTTAAAATATTCTACCAGGGTTGAGGCGTATAACTCCTGCCAGATTTCTCGTCTGAGTTTCTCTAGTTGGAAAATCAATCTGTCTGGATTGGTTGTGCTCTGTAGTGTCTTCTCCGTATCCTTGGAGAAAGAATGCGTTTTGCTTGATTAGCGTCAAATCCTAATGTTATAGAATGTTTTTCTGTCAATTCGTTGATGCGAGAAAATTACATTGTTAAAAGATTTCAGTAGAAAAATGGGTGCTTCCTAGACGTTGTGCCACACTGGCGATAACCAGTGAAAACAAACTGAAAACCAAGTGGATGAGCTGGTACACACCATGGATTTGTTAAACACTTCAAATTATACAGGTACAGCAGGGCTGGTTTCAAACATGTGGAGGTGCAAGGGAGGACAAGAGGCCTTGGCACAAGACCCCGTTATACACACAAAGAGAAGAAAAGGATCCAAAGTGGGAATCCTCCCGTCCCTTGCACACTGTCAAGAATCCACCAGAAAGGTGGTAAACCATATTCTAGAGAGAAAACAAATCTCAAGATCTTATATCAAGTTTGGCGAAATGTTGATTACATGCAACAATTCAATGAATATTCTGTGAACCCAATCTATATTAAAAAAACAGGTATTTTAATCACAAGGAAATCAAATGTAACAATGAGCAGAAACTCGTCTCTCAAGTTCAATGCAAGGAGACTTCTTGACGTCGCTGGACCTGGAGGATGCCTACTTCCAGTTCCCCATTCACAAGAAGCACCGAAAGTTCCCACGCTTTGTAGTGTAGGGACGACACTACCAGTTCATGTCCCTCCCCTTCAGCCTGAAGTCAGCCCCCAGGGTGTTCACCAAGTGCCTGGCACCGGCGGCAGCCCATCTGCGTCCATGGGGGATACACGTGTACCCATACCTTGGCGACTGGCTTATTCGGACACACAGAGATGACCGTCCAGCTACTTATGGATCTGGGATTCGCATCAATTATCCAAAGTCCTGCTTGACGCCATCGCATAACGCGCTGTTCCGAGGAGCCAGACTCGATACAGTCTCCTGCCTACCATCGCCCTCGGAGGAGAGGGTAGCGGCCATTCTGGAGAAAGTGCAACAACTTTTGTCACTCAATGCCGCCACAGTGTGGACCATTAAATCGCTTCTCTGCATGATGTTGTCTTGCATCTACCTTAAGCAGCTCTGCAGGTTACGGATGTGACCTCTTCAGGAGTTCCTGGATGCTCGCTGGATTCAGGTGTCCGGAAGCTTCACAGACAAGATCCTGCTAGATGATGAGTTCCATTGGGCGATACAGTGGTGGGGCATTCACTCCGTCACCCGGGGCACAGGTTTCCAAAGCCCCCAGTACCGGGAGACTGTCACCACAGACGCTTCCCTGGAAGACTGGGAAGCCCACTCCAGACGTCAGCACGCCAGAGGCCTGTGGCAAGTGGAGGAGAAGGATCTTCACATCAATATCCTGGGGCTGCGGGCAGTGTTCTGGGGCCTCAAGTCATTCCTTCCGTCTCTGAAGGGCAAGGTGGTGAAGAACTTCATGGACAACACCACCACAATGTTCTACATCAGGAGGCATGGGGGCACTTGATCCTCAGCGCTCTCCAAAGAGGCGCAGGACTTATGGCACTGGGCCGTCGGACAAGAGATGTTCCTCGTCCCTTTTCACCTGGCGGGGGTCAAGAACACCTCGCCAACTCCCTTAGCAGTGACTTGCGCTCCTGCCACGAGTAGGAACATCGGCAGGACCAGGTGGACCGCATCTTCATCAAGTGGGGCAGAACCCAGATCGATCTGTTTGTGACGCCGTCTAACTCCAAATGCCATATATTTGCCAGCGGGTTCCACCAACTGAGGAGCCTGGGAGCCGCGTTCTCATTCCTGTGGGAAGGCCTGCTTCTGTACACGTTCCCGTCACTGCCTGTCCTGCTACGAGTGATCAACACACTCAAACGGTGCTGATGCAGGATGATGCTCATCGCCCCGGCGTGTCCGAAGCAGATTTGGTACCCGGACCGTCTCAGCTTTTGGGCGTTGCATACGGTCCAACTGCCAGTAGTCCCAGATCTGCTCACCAGAGAAGGAGGCGCAATCCTGCACCATGACCCAGGATCGCTGAACTGGAGGGCTTGGCTCCTGCAGCCCTAGAGTTTGGAGGATACGAGTTGCGGCAGATTGCAGGGAGGTCCTTTCCAACGCCAGAGCGTCGTCGACTCTGAAGTGCTACGGTCACAAGTGGAAACGTTTCACTACGTGGTGCCGGTCACAGCAGATCACCCCTCTGAGGGTCACGGCCCCACAGATTCTTCCATACTTGTTGTCTTTGGACAAGGCAGGACTGGTGCACGCCTCTATCGGGGTGCATCTGGCAGCTATCTCCCGCTACACCATGTCTCACCGTCTAGTCAAGGAGTTCCTCAAAGGACTGTTTCGATCTTTCCTGCCGATGAAGGCTCCTGCCTGGGGCATGGGAACTCAACGTGGTGCTGACAAAGCTCATGGCGGCCCACTTTGAACCTATGCATCATGCTACTCTCATGGAAAACTACTTTACTTGTGGCCATCACCTCTGCCAGAAGGGTGGGTGAGATCCAGGCACTATCCTGCAAACAGCCATATCTGACTTTCCACGAGTCAGGGGTGGTGCTGTGGACGCACCCCTCTTTGATGATGAAGGTTCAGTCAGAATTCCACTGCAACAAGCCTTTGGTGGTACCTGTGTTTTTCCCAAAGACTTCGTCATCGGCTAAAAGGGCCTGGCACTCGCTTGGACGTTGCTCATGCCCCGAAGTTCTACGTGACACGCACAACGAGTTTTCAGAAGACTTCTCAACTGTTTGTGGACTTTGGTCCTATGAACCATGGCAAGGCCTTGACCAAGGCCTCCCTCTTGAGGTGGCTCTCTGGCTGCATTATGCACTGTCATCTGTTGGCAAACCAACCACTACCCGGCCGTCTGAGAGCCCACTCCACCAGAGCGATCGCTACGACGACATCGTTCCTGTCTGGTGTGCCCCTGCTGGACATCTGCAGGGTTGCTAAGTGGAGGCCCACACACACCTTCACAAAGTTCTTCTGCGTCAACAGGGATTCCAGAGAGGAGTCCAGTGTCGGGCAAGCAGTCCTACGCAGCCTGCTTGAGCGGAGTCTGTTCCGGAGGCAAGAGTAATTGCTTCTCTTGAGCCTTGCCACCTCCTGTGGTTGTGTAATGTTGTACCGCTATGTATTCGTTATTCATGAGCATGTGAATCCATGCCAGACCCCATGCTAGAGAAGGAACAAGTTACTTACCTGTTACTCTTGTTCTCCAGCATGGGTCTGGGGTGGACACACATGCACACCCTCCCTGCTACCCCTGTGCGGCTCTTCTTGGTCATACTGCCACTTTACATCCTTACCAAATCTGAAGATTTCTGCCAGAGGAGGGGCTTGGGGAGAGGACTGTCATTGGCTGGGGCAGTATGACCCAGAGTACAGTGATTTGTTTAGAGGAGAAACACAGTTCGTAAGTGAAAGTGAAACTGTTTTTTTTACTGAGGATTCCCAGCCTGACGACTGGGAATATTCATGAGCATGTGAATCCATGGCAGACCCATGCTGGAGAACAATAGTTACAGGTAAGTAACTTGTTCCTTAACGTGGGCAGTGTGAGCAGCGGGCACACTCTGTGGTAATAAAGTAGTGATGAGAGGGGAGGCAATTGGAAAGTCGGGAGGGAGCTACTGAATACCATATACATAGTAGAGGAGCAGATGAAGCGGGCATGAAGGGTGAAGGGCTATAGAGAGACGAGCGGAGAGTACACATTGAGTTGCGGCAGGAATGTATAGTTGCCTGGGAGAGGCTCGGCAGGCATGATTGTAGTAAATATGTGGAAAGACTCCACGAGGGAGGAGACAAACCCGGGAAAATGTTAACTTGGTTATGCAGGGCGGAAGGGAGCAGGGAATTGATCAGTGCCATCAGAGACAAATGTGGCGTGGAATGGCGAGCCCAGGGGGAGATTAACAGTTTTTAAAAGGTTCTACCAGAGCCTGTATGAGGCAGATGGGACGGACAGAGCAGTGGACATTGAGGAGGCGTGGAGGGATATAGAGTTGCCCTGTATTGGACAGGAGCAAGTGGAAATTTGGATGCGCTGCTCACAGAAGAACTACTACGGGAGACCATAAGCACATTACCCATGGGAAAAACACTGGGAGTGGACGGGTTCCCAGCACAATTGTACAGGGACTACGCAGCGGAACTCACGCCCCACCTCCTGCAAATGCTGGAGGAGGCCTATGACAGGGGTTTATTGCCAGCCAGCTTATGGGAGTCTGTGATAATACCTATATTGAAGCCAGGGAAACCCCTGCTAGAATGTGGGTTGTGCAAGCCACTATTGATGATAAATCAGGACTGTAAAATACTGACGGCACTGTTGGTCGCCAGACTGAAGACAGTGGTTGGCATATTGGTGCACCCAGACTAAGGAGGCTATGTGCCCGGCGGGAGTACATTCTGCAACCTGCGCTGATTGCACCACATCATGGAACAAACAAAGAGGGTCAGGGTGCGGAGTATGTGATTGCCTCCCTAGATGCGATAAAAGCATTTTACACGCGGCTCTGCAGCGTTTTGGAGTGGGCCCACGCTTTGCTTGATAGGTGCAGCTGTTCTATACCCGACCATTGGCCAGAGTTAAGACAGGAAGACTTGTCTCTGAAGCGTGGGAACTGGAAAAGGGCACCAAACGGGGGTGTTCGCTCTCCCCATGCTGTTCATCTTGGCTCTGAAGCCGCTGACAGTCTATCTTAAAAGGTACTACAGGGAAGCAGGCATCCCGTTTTGGGAGGATATGCATGTGGTCTCGCTTTATGCAGACAATATGCTGCTGTAGGCACAGAACCCTGACGGGAACCTGCTGCATATATTTGACGTGCTGGATAACTTTGCACGGCTATCGGGAATCACCATTAGCAAAGAAAAATCGAGCTCGTTTCCACTGGCAGGCCTGGCCGGGGTAGAGCCTGGGCAGCTGCCGAACCTGGGGCTGCGATGGACGGTGGACACCTTCAGATACCTGGGGGTGAATATATATACCATGAACCAGACAGGGAACATGAGGTAAATACGCTGAAGGCTCTTCTTGGGGTTGAGAAGTCAGTGGATTTTTGGCAGACTTCCTCTGTCGGTAATGGGACGGGTGGCGCTCCTCAAAATGGTGGTGTTGCTGCGCCTATTGTAATATTTCGTAAACGTTCCCTATGAGATACCTAGAGAGTTCTTCCACAAATTGGACTCCACAGTGAGGGGGTTTGTTTGGGGTGGCAAGAGTTGCAGAATTTCACTGGATGCACTGCACAGAGACTATAAAGATGGCAGGGTCAGGGCACCACACTTTGAGGTGTACTATCTAGCCGGGCAGCTTCAGTTTGTTGTAGATTGCTGGGAGAGAGGGTCAAGCCGTTCTACTTAAAGGGAAGCGCTCTGGGTGGAGGCGGGAGGGCTGGATGAAGCGCCTCGGTTGGTGAAGCTGGGGCAGGCACGGGAACGCAGAATGTGGAAGCTGCTGGGATGACTGGACCCTTATTCTGACAACATACTCTTAGCTATGATCAGAGGTGTGTCACAGGAGGAGGTACACACCATCAGACAACATGGGGACCACAAGGGGTAATGACGTTGGGGGAGCAGACTCATGGGGGTGTGCTGAGGAGCCTACCTGACCTAGCAAAGCAGTATGGTATCTCCAAAGGGCAGTTTCTCACATATCATAGGGTGACCAAGATGGTAAGGCGTAGGTGGCCGGCAGTAAGGATGGGAATTACTGGGGATGACGGGCTAGACAATATATAACCTGGCGGAAGGAGGCCACGTCATCTCCAGGCTCTAAGAACTGATGATAGAACCATTGAGCAAACGAGGGCTCTGGGAAAGGGTCCAATGGGAACAGGATGTTGGGCACGACTTTACTGACGGGGAATGGGCTAGATTGCTGTTGTACACAAGGAAAGTGTAGAGAAATGCCAGATTCAAGGTGACACAGCTGTAAGTTACACATAGCATACATTGTCATATATGCTCTATTTCATTATTTCAGAGAGCGGGGCAGCAGAAATACCCAAGGTGCACAAATGATAAAGTGGACATACTGCATATTTTCTGGTCGTGCCCAGTAGTGGTCAGATTCTGGCAGGGCATTGCAGATTAAGTCCAGATAGCGGGAATAGACATGCATGAGTGGCCGCCGGAAGCGTGCTTATTAGGGCTGTTTAAACAGAAGCGCTCTGAGACTCCTATAGCCAGAATTAAAGATCTTATTTGTGTCCTGCCCAAATGCTGGATCGCCATGGCAGGGAAATCGACAGAGTGGCCCCGGCTGGAGCCATGGTGGGAAAACCTAAAGAAATGGTAGACAGCAGAGACTGTGGTGTGGTACAGGGCGCTTGCAGAGGGCAGAACGAGGCTAGTGATGACATCGCTGGGTGGAATGCTCTGGTCCTACAGATGTTTGTGAGATCAGACGACCTTCCCCTGTGAAGCTCAAGTTGTAGCAGACTGAGCATACAGGGCAGCGGGAATGAACAGGGTGGCAAACAGATTGGGGCAGGAATATAGAGTATGGGTGGGTGGGTTTAAGTGGGAAGCGTGCTTAGTTGGAAGGTTGTTTTTCTGTTGGGGTTAGGCGGCAGGTGGGGGGAATGAAGAGCATGAGACCGCTCGGGGGAAGGGGCTGCCACCGGGAAGTATATAGCAGGTGTGAGTATGTGCAGTGAATCGATTATTGGAACAGATGAGCAGAGAGCCTTTGATATGCATGTGTGACAACCTTTCTCCTTGCCAGTCTGAGCAGTTTGTTGTTGGTTGTATTACATACATGCCAATACAAATTATTTAAAAAAAGCAAATAAAAAATAATAATAAATCAGGACAGGCAGATGCCCTATTGAGGCTATGGTGCAAAGCCTCCAATTTCCCTTTTATTCAATGTTTTTCTTTCTAAAGTGGTAGGGCCAGTTAGTGGGCTAGGATTCGGACCAAATAACTTTATTTTGGAATTTTGAAGCACACCATTAGCTTTTGTTTGGTTAGGTAGGGATATTCCCTCTTAGCAACCTTTTTGATTATTTTATAAAACTTCTTGAGAATGAAAATAAAATAGAATGTGAAGTTCTACGGGTTCTTGACGTTGCCGTGTTCCCTTTTAATCTCTTTATAAACCACATTCAATTATTTGTGATGATGTTGCACATGTCCCCCATGTCGGTGCTTTGGCAATTTCAGTGTTGGCTAATGCTGACAACACAGTTCTATTAGCATACACCCCCTGTTCACTGCAGAAGCTGACCACTCCGTATACTGGGAGGATATGAGCTCATTAGATGTTTTGGTAATGCAGCTAAATTACGTGTATTGGCTTTTGCAAGTGCTAATAGACGTGTGTTTAAAAAAATCCACAAAAGATGGTCCCTTTCTATGATTATTTAGGCATCAGATTTGTACTTAACTTAACCTTTTTAGACATGTGGAAAAAAGGCAACTTGAAAGTTGCTCGGGCAAACCAGGAGCATTTTTAAATCTGCGACCCTATATGGTGGTGGGGGTATTTGCCATGAGGGAGTTGTTACAAAAAATACATATATTTGATTTTTGGGGCTCCCTACCTATGCGGTACATAACTAGTTGAAATCAAATATGTAGACGACCTTTTGGAATTTAAATCCAGTTCTCTTGCTGAATTCTTGGACAGTCCAGAGGCCGTCTTAATCCAAATTATCTTATCAGGTATATGGCATGTAAGAGGGCCCATGATGTTCTTTGGGTACATCATGTCAACACGGCTTGCTAAAATAGGAACACTGAACTGTCTACACGACCCTGGAAACGCAAAGAGCTCAGTGGGCACACAAATTAAGAGCATGCTATTAGCCCAATGTAAATCCAGCAGGCAACTAATCGAATCTACTAACCCTGTGAACAAACACTTTGGTGGTAACGTCCCGGGAGCCCGAGTTAAAGGCCCGAGCAAAGCGAGGTTGTTTAACGAGGACACTGGGACGTTACCACCCGTTCCAGCCCTTAAACAGGTTGTTAACGCCATTAGCACCTGTCCTAAAGCTTGGGACGGGGCTAATACAAAGTATTTTGTTTCCGTTCACCGAAAGAAAATACTATTCAAAGATGGCTGCCATGGAAAGGGAATGTACGGAGCCCGTCTTCTTATTCCATGGCGGCCAGCCAGAGCAGAGCTGAAGTGGGGAATGGGGGGGAGCGAGTAGGGGGAACAAAAAAAGGGAACAAATGGTGGGGGGAAGATGGCAGACGGAACGGCCATCAGGCGGCTTGGAACGCAGCTGAGCATGCCCGTCTCAGCCCGCATTCTTTGCCTCCGGATTGGGCTGCTCCCCCGGCTGAGGGTTCTAATAGATATTCTATGGTTTCTCAGTAGCACGAAACGCTGCCGCAACTTATCCTCCTTTAAAAATCAGGTTCTAGTCACAAGCATGCATTTTAATTGCTTGAATATTCTTTCACAGGACATTGGCAGGCAATACCTCTTCTGAATGCTTCTGTCGATATTGACCTTCTTACTTGGTCGATAATGCACTTTATTTTTCCCAAAATAGGAGATAATTTACAAAAAATCACTGTTTAAAAAATGCGAATTTATACCAATGCAGACCTGCACTTATGAAACTTGGGAAATTATGCACTTTTTATGCAGCACACTTTATATTAGTAAAAGCCACTATTAGGCTTCTTTATTACTTTATCACTGTAATTCGATTTATATATTATGATGCAATCAATTGCGATTGTTCGGATTGTTTGGTATTGTACTTTTGTGGGGTACCATTGCTCTGCAAAAAGGTTTACTGATTGACTTATTTGTGTGACAAAATTGTTACACCTCGCACATCTAATCTTTTTTTCTGAATTCTAACCAGCATTTTACTTTTTTTTACAGTTCTTGGATGATGGTCTAGAATCATGAATACTGATTGGTACACGCAAGAAGCAGCCACAGCTAGAAACAGTCTGCTGCAGATCAAGAGCCACAACAGAATATTTCAAACAATAAGATTTATTTTAAATAAATAAAATTATTCGAATGCCATACCACTCGTATATAATTATTCTGTTCGTTCTCTCTTGCCCACCTGCTGCTCCCTTGCATTCCTACTCTTAACGTTCTCAACACCTCTCCTAACTTTTCATTTTTCAGCCCAGTTGTTACTTCATCTTGTTCACAAACGTTCTGGCATACACGTTGGGCTTGAGCCTATACTCGGATGTCCTGCCTTCTGCAGAAGTTTAGTGTTTAAACTCTCCTGAGGCTGCTGCATTAGCTGAGGGATACTTGGGCTCTCGATCGCCTTATGAATTCATGGTTCAAGGTTGACTCTAGGTTTGGTGGTATTATCACATTTCTACTATGTGAACAGCAAGTAGACTCTTCGGGTTTAAGTTAGTTCCTCACATTGCTACATTGGCTACCAGTGTCAACAGGTAGAATTTAAAAACTATGTTAGTCATAGAGCATTTGTTTAAACTATAATGATAAACACTATTATGCAGGCGGACAGGGCCCACCAGCCAGAGCCTTGCAAGGTATCAGTGTTGTTACCAGCCCTGTGCACCCAACATAGCGGTGTTATTGCTGTTGGCACGCGGTGTTCCCTCCAGGGTGATAATGGCTCACTAGCGAGAGAGGGGGTTTAGATTATATTAAGAAGCCGGGGATCAAGTATTATGCATACAATCTTATTTACTCAAAACCAGCAGCAAAGATTAAATGTTGAAACATCCTGAACAAGAAACATTTTAAAGAAACAAAACTCTGCAAACGCCCACATCCACCCAATCCAAGATGGAGACCAATAAAGTATCCCTTAACCAATGAGCTTCCAGGTAACAGTATAAACACCTCTACAATAAGTCCCTCATCCTCTTCTGAATCTGTGAGAAAGTCTCAGAAAACCAAAACGCACTCCAGGTTAACAACGCAAATCCACCCGGACGGCGGACAGCAAACTCCAACAAAAACCTTTATCCGTCTTTGTCAAAACACTAAAAGGATCAGCAGTTTCTACCCCTCAAACGAAAATTGCAATGAAGATAAAGATACAATAAGGGAGGGTGGGAGGGAATGATATTTGCATCCATGTCTCTTAATTAAATCTAAACCTCTACTCACGCTAGGGATGGGGTTGGCCATTCTATGTCGATACCAGAGGCTTCCTGTTTGGCAAGTTTAAAGCTCTTGCAAAACATTCACCACATGCTCAATCTTTTTGTGATAAATAGCCTTACAAGTCGATTCCTTAGACCAATCAGTTGCACAGAATCTCATCCAATCTACCCCCCACGCCCACTGAAGAACAGACTTAGAAGCTATGGCCCCCATATCCGAAAGGGCCCCAAAGATTGAAACATCCACCCCCGCTTCCTTCATGACCCGTCGCACCCAGTGAGCCAAAGTGGTTGAGGGAACAGCCCTAAAAGGCTTCCTGAAGGAAAGACAGCTGAGCTGTGGTCTGATACCGGAACACACCAGTTACATCATTGCAAACATTGAACCACGCATAGTTTCTGATCCTCAGTGAAAGAAGGTTAAGAAATTGAGGTAGTCTTGTTCTGCGGGTGAGCTGAGAGTAAACTTTATCCACAGCCAATGCCTTAACATCAGACACCTTTTTAATAGAAAACAGACATAACAACATTGTTACCTTTGCAGATAATTGTTGAAGTGACAAATTCTCATTCACATCTCAGAAAAAATAATACTTATCCTTAGGCAGCACCTTAATCCGTTTTGACCGCATTCATTTCCTAACCAGGAAATGTCTACCAATAAATAGGCTTGCCTTTAACCAGGATATGACCTGCAGAAATGGCAGATCGAAAATGAATAGTCCTATAAGCCTCTGTCCCTCCCGCTGCCCCCCAAACAAAGAAACCATGAAGTTAACTACTTCCTCAGAAGGGGCAGAAATGAGAGAACCCCATCTACAACCAGCCCACCCATCTCTTCGACACTGATGAGTAGGAAGATGGAGTGGATCGGGACCAAGAGTCCCTGATGACCTGACACGCATCTCCCGAAAGGCCTGGGAACGCCCAGGACTCTCAGAATCCTCCATGTCATGTTGTGGCAATCCCCTCTCGGGTATGTAAGGAGATCTACCTCCAGCTTCACAAGAGGAAACCACATCACCCTCCATGGCCACAATCCCCTATCACAAGCCCAACCAGCCTCCCAAAGGACACACGGGAGCTCACGCGCCTATTAAAGATGGCCGGCCCCGCCCATTCAGCACCACATCGCAGCAGTCCAGTGCTCCTTTCAGCATCACCTTCAAACTCTCCTGATTGGCCTGTTGCTCAGGAAGACCCAGACATCCACTGGCAGGCGAAGCCAGCCCACAATCTAGGTCTACTACTAAGGCCCTTACCTATCTGGGCATGGCCACCTACCCTGCTAGCCCCACTATCACAACCTAAGACTCTCCCAGGGCAGCTTACCCATTCTGTGCAGTTTTTGTTGTGAAGGAAGACAAACCCCTGCTACGAGAACTTGCCGTGACGTCCACAACATTGAGGCCAGCTTGTGGTTGGCAGAGATATATATGGGATACGTCCCATATCTTGGTTGGTACACAATGGGGATATCGTTTCCATTTGTCCTAGAAAGACCATGGCCGGTCATGCGATATAACACAAGGTACATTTCCCTTTCTATGGTGACAGAGCAAGTCCACAGCTTGGTGTATAGAGGTCCACACACCGAGAGCAAAGTGGAGGAAAGCTCTCAACTCACCCACTTTTGGTGGGTGTCTCCCTCCTTGCAAGCAGCTGAATCACCCGCCAAGTTCCTCATACGCCCATTCACTTCTGTGGGCTCTCACCCGCCAAAAAGCAAATCGTGTGTTTTCACCCACCTTGGTGACACAAAAGGTTGGGAGCTATGGGAATCAGCGGAGTGGAGCGGAACAAAGGCGCAGATAGGGTGCATACATGCCAACCCTCCCAATTTAGGCGGGAGACTCCTGATTTTTAGATAAAAAAGATTGCTATTTTATTTTTTCTCCCTCCTGGAATAAGTAAAACCCCAATCCATTCCTATGGGAAATAAATTTTCTTCCGCTTTCTGGAGTCGAATCTCCCTCCTAGGTAGTCGAGAATGTTGGCAATTATGAGGGTGACCAGATTCAAAAAGTCAAAAACCGGGACAGGGCAGCTAACATAAAAGTAGGTTAACTCTTGAAAGTGGCTGTCAAGGCACTACACTTCAGTAGAGGTTGGAGGAGAAGGGGGTTTAAGTGTTACTGTTCAAATAAATGCATATTATAATCAATTTATCACAAATTAACACTATCTTAAGTTGTAAAATGCAGCATTTCTTCTGTGTCAGATTGTGCATTCATGCCTGTCATCTACAAATACTGGCTACAAAAAACTGGGACCACTGCAGTTTCCAATGGAAACATAATCTTGAGAAAGGGGAACAGAGCACCAAAAGCCGGGACAGTCCTGGAAAAACCGGATGTCTGGTCACCCTAGTTGCAGATCTGTACTGAAAAAAGGCGAGAAGATGCGAAGGACCGTGAAATTAAACCAGCTGAAAATGGCCAGTGGTGAGGAAAGCTACAGTGAACTGCAAGCCGTTGTGACCGACCAGTTCTGAGCTGAACGAAGTGAATGTGAACCAACTTCAAGCTAATGTTGGAGATCGGAGGGAGGCTAAGATATTCTGGGAGAAACCTGCTGTCAAAATCTTTGTGTTGCTGTATGAATGGAAGGGGACTCTTGCAGAACCTAAAAATGAGCATAGGTTGCAAAACAAAATGCAGCAAGTCTGAGAAGAGTAGACAAAGTGGTACTGAGGCGACAAGACAAACAGGTGGACCCATGTGTGATGGTCAGCTGACCAGGGAGTACGGCAGGAGCCTGGCCGCGATGGCTCATGTGATGCTGTTAATAAATAGAAGGGGAAAATCATGCCTAGGGTTCATTCCTTCAGTGTTCTAGCAACTGGCTGTGTGTCCATTCTTTGTGTCCCCAGCCCACGGGGGAGCCGGGAAACAACATTGGCGACGAGGTGGGATCTGAAACCCGCAATCCACATCACCTGCCGTGACACGAGCACGGCTGCACCCACATTGCAGCAGCGCTGCCCCGCCAAACACGCCAGCTCCAACACCGGCGAGTCAGGCGGACCGGAGCGACCGCTGGTTGCACAACGGCATGCCGTGTCCCATCCAAGCAACACTCTGCAGTAGCAGATGAGCGTAGACCTCAGGGAGTCACAGCACGGAGCCGGGTGTCAGCGGTCCACTGAAACTGCGGTCCACTGAAACTGCCACTCCCCCAACACACAGTATGCACGTGGCTACACACGCTAGGCCACCAGGGACACAGCAACAAAGCACAAGCGTTTGAAGGAGGGGGAGACATGCAAGAGCCTGCAATGCAGAGGAAACATTTTAAAAAAGGCTGAATCGACAGCCAGCCACACAGTCAAAGGATCACACATCACCACGCCAGAACACCGCACCAGCCAGGGGTCCAAGCACCGAGCAGGCATACAAGCAGTGAGGGACACAAACCGAAAACCAGCAAATAGACATGGCGTCTGACCCAGCTGAATCACTGGCCAGAGCGCAAGGCCAGGGACAGAACCCTGACACAAGCACATGGCTGGACACAACCCAGGGCATGTTTATGGAACCCTTTGGGCCCAGAGCAGCACTCCATTGGGAATATGGGTTCAGCAATTTGAGCTCAGCATAAAATAAAGGAAGATCACAGACGCAGAAGAGATGCAGACGTTGCTAATGCTCAACCTGGGCTCGATGATGCTGCGACTCTTCAACGCACTGCCCAACAGAGGAACAGAAGGCGATTATGACACGGCAAGGGAAGTGCTGACTAGGAAATTCAAGCCACAGCTGAGCCCAGACTTCGAGAGGTTCAAAATGAGCCAAGCACGACAGCTCCCCAACGAGAACATCAATGACTTCCACGGGCGCCTCAGAGAAATGGCCATCGGGTGTGACTTCCATGACGAGGAGTTTGCTGTCTAGCAACAAGTCATCCATGGCCTATCATTGGAAAAGCTCTGCAGGCTGATACTATCTGAAACCAACGTACCCCTCAAACAGATGCTTACCATGGGGTGCCAGAGAGTGAGAAAACCGACGAGCATGTGGCAGAGATGGAACAAATGATAAGTCGACTGCTGATCGTCAAAGAGAATCCAGGCAACCGCATGGCCACCATCAACGCACTGCACCAGGGGAGAAGCCAACAGAAACCCACACAAGGGAAACCCAGAAACTGTCTGTGATGCAGAGGACAACCTCACAAGGAAGAGCCGTGCCTCGCATTCAGAACCACATGCCACGAATGTGAGAAGCTGAATCACTTTGCAGCTGTGTGCCTGGCCTCCCGAGGTCCAAAAGAGCTGCTGACACCAAACTGACCCAGAGGCTGGAAAGGGGAGTCGCAACAGAGGAGGCCCCAGTCATACCGACAACAGGAACCACGACCGCGACGACAGCAGACGAAGACATACAACAGGTCGGGAGGACGAGCACGAGCAGTAGATGCCGAAGAAGTCGAAAGCAACAGCGAGGAGGATGACCAGTCAAGCAGGAACTCCTCCCCCAACCGGATCCCCCGACACAGGAAGAAAGAGAGAGTTCACATGATCTCAGCCGTCAAAAAATCCAGAAGTGAAGGCACCCAGAGCATGTGGTCACACTGTACATGTGTAGTGATGGCAGGAGAGATTCCAGTGAAGATGATGATAGACAAAGGCGCCACAGTAAATGTTATGCCGGCCACCAAATACGAGAAACATCTCCCCCTGCCAGTGCTTCGAAGAAAGATGGTACAACTCTTTGCCTACAGGTGCAAGACACCACTTCCTGTAAAAGGCTATTTCAAGACGAGACTCATATTTGGAGCAAGGAGCTGCAAAACACGCATATATGTCGTAGTTGCCAGAGTTGAAACTCTTCTCAGCTGCCCAGCAGCCAAAAAACTGGAACTCATTCTTTTCATGTTTGCAGTCCACTCCAGGGAAATTGACCGCCTACTGGAAAAACATACAAAGCTATTCCAGGGAATTGGCTGTCTGAAGGGACGGACGGTGAAGCTCCACATTGACCCCAGCATAAACCAAGAGCTGCCAGACATCGGAGAGTCCCCTTTCACATGAGGGAGGCAGTGGAGGCCGAGCTCAACAAACTAGAAAGCCTACGAATCATCAAAGACCACAGGGCTCACACGGTAGGTGTCACCCATGGTGGCGACAGTCAAGCCAAAGCAGCCCCAGGCAGTGCGCATCTGCATTGACATGCACTTACCCAACATAGCCATAGGTCGGGAGAGACACATCACCCCAACAATCGATGAACTAATTATAGACTTCACCAGAGCCACTGTGTTCAGCAAACTAGACCTGAGGTCAGGATACCATTGGATCCACCTGGCCGGAGTCCCACTACATTACGACTTTCATCTCACTTGGGACCGAGAAGGTACCGCAGACTCCATTTCGGGATCTCTGCCGCCGCTGAAGTTTTTCAGCGTGAAATAGGAAGGTATTACAAGGCCTCCCTGAGGTCACGTACGTGAGCGATGACATTTTAGTCTATGGATGATCCAATGATGAGCACGACTCACAGCTGGCAGCGGTACTACAGCGCCTGGAGGACTCGGGGCTCACCCTCAATGCGGGAAAGTGTGAGTTTGGCAAATCAACATTCAGCTTCTTCAGGTACGTTTTCAGCAGAAAGGGAGTGTCCCCAGACCCAATCAAGGTGGCGGACATAAAACACGCCCGGGCACCCACCCACGCCACGGAAGTACGCAGCTTCCAAGGGATGGCAACTTACTGCAGAAGATTCATCCCTGCTCTGACCACCACTGCCATACCCCTGCGAGAACTCGCCAGGAAAAAAAGGACGTGGGAATGGAATGAGACGCACAAGACAGCATTCCAGCGTATCAAGGACTCACTGTCCGGAGATGGCACATAGCACTTTTTGCACTAAACACTTTTTGTGACAGCGCTTCCATCATGACTCAATGAAATTATTTATAATACAAATGCTTATGCATCACGTTAAGTAGCAATAGACAGGTTATTTTCAGATTATTTGCCTAGTCTTTTTCCTAACATTTTTTGATAAAATTGCTTTGCAATGTTATGTAATTCAATGACTTTTAAGGATGTTATTGTGTGAATTTATTATGGATTTTTATGATATTACGATGTGTTTGATTACTATTAAAATATGAAGTTATAACTGCCCATCTGACTGAGCCTCTCCACTCATAACATTTAATTCATTAGTACTTGAAGAATGTTAGTACTTACCCATGTGACCACCGTTTCTGCCTTTTCGGAGATGACACATTGGCCTTCTTCGACACGTCTCGCAAGACAGAACTTCTAGTAGACGCCAGCCCAGTTGGACTAGGGGCTGTGCTGACCCAAATAGACCAGGACCTAACAGTATTCACCATCGCATTTGCCAGCCGAGCCCTAACTCTGGCAGACAGAATCTATGCACGCATTGAAAAAAAAGCATTGGCCATACTGTGGGGGTGCCGGCACTTCCACGTATACATCTTGGGGCACCCTGTGAAAGTGTTAATGGATCACAAGCCTGTGGTGCCCATCTTCAAAGGGTCTGCACCTCAGCCCCCAGCGACGATAGAGTAGTTTGATCTAGAGCTGCAATACAGAGGAGGGGCCGACAACCGAGCTGATTTCCTATCCCGACACACGAGACCAGTCACTGCAACAGAGTGCGAAGCCGCACAGGAAACAGAAGAGCACGTCTGCCACATTATGCCTGCGCTAGACCAAAAGCGATGCAGTTGGACAAAATGACAAAGGAGATGGACAAAGACACCTGTCTCCAGATTACAAAGGAAGCCATACTGTTGGGAGAGTAGAAGAATTACCTTAATGCGGTAGCCCGTCGCACCCCACAATCACAAGAGCCTTTTCAGAATATGGCAAGAGCTGTCAGTCTCTCCCGAAGGGCTGATACTAAAAGGACACCGAATTGTAGTGCCCATCAGCCTACAAGACAGAGCACTCCTAACTGGCACATGAAGGTCACCAGGGGATGGTGAAAACACAGGCATTTCTAAAATCAAGAATACGGATGCCGCAAATTCAACACAGCGTCATCGCGCAGAGTGAACGCAGATGGGACGCTATCAGCATTGACTTTTGCACCATCGCTAATGAGACTTATCTCCTGGTGGCCGTCGACAAATTTACAAGGTACCCATGGTTAGAACCAGTGCGATCCACTGATGCAGCCTCAATGACCACAGCGCTAGAAAAGATGTTCGACATTCACGGGATACCAGCCTCTATCAAGAGCGCCAACGGCCCACCTTTCCGAAGCAGAGAGTTCAACAGATTTCTCAACAACATGGGTGTATGACACCACCACATCACCCTGTACTGGCCCCAGGCCAGTGGGGACACCGAAACGTTCATGTCCTCGATCAACAATGTAGTATGCATTACCAAGGACAAAGGCCGACAATGGCTACCAGAGCTCTACCACTTCCTCGATCTTACAGGCAAATCCTTCACACTTCCATCCTAGTGAGTCCAGCAGCACTCATGTTCGGAGTCCCCATCCATGCTGGGCTACGCCTCCACCACACATGGAGTCCTCCACGACTGGACGGAGAATGGGTAGAGCAATGACGATGAGAACAAAACCAAAAAGAAAGCAGAGCCAGGTGAGCAATGCCACTCCCGCTACAAGTGGGTGACACAGCGCTGGTAAAGAACCACGCCCCTCCCAAAAAGATGGTTCTCCTGTACGAGTCTCACCTGTGGATCGTCGCACACAGAGAACATGGAATGGTGACTACATCACAAGGGCCTGAGACTGTCACATGGAATGTATCCCACTTCAGGAGGATACCAGCGACCCCGTGGCAAGAAGAGCCAGAGAATGTACCGACAACGACCACACCCTTCCTGAGGGACCAATCGCTTTAGGTAGACAGCCGAGAGAAATCACTTGGGCAGGAACCAGGGACTTGTAGTGAATCAAAGGATGAGCTGGCGGCCCCTAGAATGGACAATACCCCAAAGCGAGAAGGAGGAGAGGATACTCACTAGAGCAGCGACCAGTGCAGTACACACGACTGCACTGATTCATACTGCATGGGATCTACCGGCGAGCCAGTGTCCCGGCAGAGGGAGAGACAGTAAGATAGAACTTTGTTGTGTTATATGGGCCAGCAGACATGTCAGAGGACGTTACTGAGCTAGCAGAGTTGGTTTGTTTTGTTATTCAAGTTTGGGAGGGATGTGATGGTCAGGTGACCAGGGAGTACACTAGGAGCGTGGCCTTGACGGCTCATGTGATGCAGTTAATAAATAGAAGAGGGAAAAGCCTGCCAAGAGGTCTTTCCTTCAGTGTTCTAGCAACTGTCTGTGTGTGTCCATTCTTTCCTTCTCCACGGCCCACAGGGGAGCCGGGACACCTCAATGTGGAGCCTGTTGTGGGTCTCCACCCACCCTATGAGTGCGGTAGCCCCGGGCCCCCAACAGAATACACAGAGACATGGATATCTGGTCTAGGCTCTGCAAGTGCACTGCCGTGCGCGCGCGTGACACCCCATTTATTGACGCAGCAAAGTTACATCACTCCATCGCGTCGCTCTTAAAGGGGCACCACCATACTCCTTTTTCATAACAACGTCGTACAGAACAGAGTACACCCAAACAATTTGCCCCGTCTATTTGAATACTTAAACACACATGTTATAACAAGTGAACTGTTAGACATGGCACGTTCTTTATGCGTCCAGCACATAGTCCTTCAAATGGGAGGGCCTATTTCTTAGCTCTCGCTGAGGGTAAATTCTGATACCATCTTGGCCTTCCATCCTCTGCCAGCCCGGGATCGACAGGTTCTTGAGTGGTCCTTTGTTCTCGGCTCCGCCAGCGCCGTCTTTGTTTCCAGTCATCAGGGTGGGTCTGGCTTGACCACTCTCTCCTACCTTTCTAAAGAAGCTAGAGTTACAGGTTACTGTCACCTTGCCATCAGTCGCAGTGACCATGGACCTCTTCACCCCTACCACATCCATGTGCCTGGGGCTCATAGGTCAATGAAAGCTTTCCTTCAGGTTGTCGAATCCTCACCAACACCTCATCTCCAGGTGACGGATGATGAGGTTGCAAACCACGATGGACATTCTCACTTTCATTCCTGGATCTCCTCTCTTCCACCACGCTCTCATCAGTCCGTCTCATCACTAGGTCCGGTAACAACCCACTAGGGCATCTCCTGAACAGTGCCTCCGCAGGGGCAACTCGGGTTGAGCAGTGGGGAGTCGCTCTGTATTCCCTCAAGAACTGGTATAGCACCCTTTTCAGGCATTTGCCCTGGCCATGGGTAATGCAAAACATCTTATTTAGAGTCTGCATAAACCGTTCTGCCTCTCCATTTGCCCATGGCCACATCAGAGAAATCTTCCTGTGGTGTATTCAGCACTCAAACATGAATTCCTCGAAACGGTCCCATAGGAGCGGTGGTCCACTATTTAAACAAAGTTCCTTTGGGAAACCAATGTGGGGCAAATATCTGTGCACAAACACCGTGGACTCCACAAATTCCACCTGCGGATATCGTGTGCACTGACCAATGAAGACCAGAAAATGTTTGACCCGAAATCCATGTCTCCCAGGGGCAGCAACTTCTTGGCATGGACTCGATATGCGGTTCTCGTACAGGGGCCGCTGCTTGGCACCACACACAGCTCTTCACAAAGCCGTCAACACAGCTTTACAGCTTGGGGAAGCACGCCTTAAGTCGCATGCGTGCCTTGGTTTTGGCTGCACCCTGACGCGCCAGTTCCACTACCTTTCGGCACTTAACCGACAAAACTGCCATTTTCTGCCCTCTCAGTGGCAATCCCGACTCGGTGAAAGACAGCTCGTCCCTGACCCTCCACCAGTGTTAGAGCATCACACGGGCATCTGAGTCTGTTTATTCAGTGCCATAAGTATCCCTTTCCACTCTCCCTTGTGCAATGCTTCACTAAGGAGGCAGAAACACTTGTCCTCGCCTGATGCGCCCGCCAACTCCTGCACTGACATGGAGTTTGAAGTCGCTAACAGTATGAACTCCTTCACCTCGGCTACCTCTGTCTCTGGCCGACTCCCATTGCCCCCTGGATGCCTCGAGAGCTAGTCTGCAGCAGTATTTCACCGAGGGCGATATACCAGACACACCCCATATTCCAACAGGGCAAGCATCCAACACTCAGTCCGCGCAGGAGGTCACGACGATGATCCAGCCATGATCTGTATGAGGGGCTTGTGATTGGGGATCACAGTTACCAGTCTCCCCATAATGTATAACCTGAAGTGCTGTAACGCTTACCTTGTACCTTGCAGGAGCGTTTGGACCTTCTGGTGTCTCCCTGGTCTCGCTAGGCTGAAACACCCCACCCTGGAGTACGATGGAGCTGTATCTGCGGGCAGGCCTGTACCTTCCAAAACAAAACCACGTGTGTTAGGGTGTGTGAGCTGTCTGGACCCCCTTTCCCTCTGGACTCACCTTTCCCCAAGGAGACTGCTCACCTGTTGAATAGGGATAGGTGGCTCTCCTTCCTGCTGTCTATTGCATGCTTGTTTCCTTGCTTCATGTCTCTATTCTCTGCTCAGGTTGCCTCACTGGAGAAGCAGGCCTGCTGTGGCTTATTGAGAAAGATTGTCTTCAGTTGTCTTTTGTTTGTGGTTTTCCTGCTGTTCAATTTTCCTTTTAATGTCCGTAACGTTGTGTATTTATAACTATGTCCTTTCTATCATATGGACGTGCGGCCCGAAGGTTTCAACTGTTATGCTCTGCTTGTTCTAACTGCCTTCTTTATTGTCCTTCTTTCTTGCAGGAGCGGAGTCAGAGCGTAGAGGGAACTGCGGAGCCAGCAGACCAGGAAAAAGCTGCAGGGCTGGAGAGGGAGCAGTGGAGCCGGCAAACTGTGAGGAAGCAGGGCCAGACCAGAGAGGAAGCTATGGAGTCGCCGTATCGGGAGGAAGCTGCAGGGCCGGACCGGAGGGGAAACTGTGGGCTGGTGGAGTAATAGAGGAGCACTGGAGCTTGGGTTGCAGCTGATTTGAAGGTGGCGGCCGCATGCGGTGAGGGGTGACACAACAGGTCAGCAGGTCAGGGTTTATTGGGGCTCTTAGAGGCTTCCTTCACTGACATTTTGTTTTCTTGCAGATGCTGGCGTGGAGCGGAGGATCTCGGTAAGAGATATACTGCTTTGGCAGAAATAACCTCGAAGCACGGAAACACGTGTGGGTGCGGCTTAAATAGCACCTCACCCACGCGTACTAGACTGAGTCCAATGAAACGTGCTGGCCAGGCTGTCAGCCATATTGGAAGAACTCAGATGCAATCACTTGTATGTCAGTTGGCCGGCCCGAAGACTGGCAAGCGCACCATAAGGCGGTCCAGCCTTCCTTTTCCCTCGCCCTACTGGTCCTCAGTGTGAAGTGGGAGTGTGTGCGGGAGCGTGTAGTGTGCGCACATGCAAGCACAATCCTAGTAGTCATGACAAGTGCTAGCACCCCCACAGCACCGCCAGAGCCCCTCCCTCTATCTGAGAGTACCGTTCTGTCTGCGACAGAGCTCTGCTTGCAAACGTCACCAGTCTTACATTGCCACTTGAATCATGTTGTGTCAACACTGCACCCAAGCCAAATGGGCTTGTATCCACCACAATCTCTGATGCCAGGCTTGGATCAGAAAAAAAGCCATGGTTCCATTAGCTGTGAGCGCTTCCTTAATCTTGTCAAATGCTGCCTGTTCCATCGGGCTCCATCGCCACAGCATGTCCTCCCTGTTCAGGTTCCTCAGCAGCTCTGACAATGTGGCCAAGTTCTTAATGAATCGCCCACCGTATGTCACCATTCCCAGGACGCTACGGACTTCCGACACTGTCTCTCGGAGGTTTCGCCTCTTTGATGTCCTTCACCTTTCCTGGGTCTGGTGAGACACACACTCTTCCTGGAACACAAACCCAAAAAAAATCAATTCTCCTCTGGAAGAACTCACATTTGTCTTTGTGTAGTGTGAGACCCTGTGACTTGATCCTCTCCAGGGGTCTTGTTTAGCCTCTCCATGTGTTCCATCTCTGATTTAGCATAAACCAGAATGTTGTCACTGATATTCAAAACTCCATACAGGTCTGCCAGCACCCCTCTAATGATGTTTTGAAACACCTCAGCTGCCGCAGAGACCCCAAAGATGAGCCGCCTGGTTCAGTATAGGCCCCTATGAGTCGTGAATGCTGTAATTACCTTGACTCAGGGTGCAGGACCACTTGATGCCGTCAGATTGAGTTTAGAGAAGAACTTTGCCCCCGTAGGTCCGCTACGATGTCATCAATGGTGGGCGTCGGGGGGTGTTCTCTCTTAATGGCCTTATTTGGTAGGTGCATGTCCATGCAAATGCAAACTGAGTCAGGCTGTTTTGGCTTCCTTGCCACCCCAATAGGAGAAACCCACGGGGTCGGTCTTTCCACCTTCTCAATAAGGTCTAGCTCTTTGTTGACCTGTTTCCTCAGATGAAACGGGATCCTTCTATGTTTTAGGGCCACTGGACGGATTGAGTCGTCAATGTGAAGCTTCTTAGGTTCACCCACCAGCTTTCCAATTCCAACTAACACATCTGCAAACTTTTCCAGAACAGCCTGAATGTCCTCAACATACAACATAGGTAAAAGTCCCAATCTTCAGCCCGTCCGCTGCAGCGCAGCTCAGCAACTTTGTGTTCACTGAGGTCTGTGATGAAAAATCTTGCTCTAATGGTGTGAAGTCCATGATCAACGTTCAAGATGAATGCCCCTTTTAGGGGAATGGGTCTGTCCCCACCAAACGTGAAAATTCGCACCCTTGCCAGCTCAGTTCTGGATATCCAGGCAGCGGCTTCTAATGTTTCAACATCATAACATTAACAGAGGCACCAGTGTCGACCAGCACAGGCTCTTCAGACCCATTGACACTGAGCACGCATCTTGGCTGCCTCTTCTTATTGGCCGTCAGCTTGCATACACTGGAGATGAAGAAGACATCTTCCTCCTCCTCATCCTCCTCGATTCCTTGACCTCTTTGATCCTCTTCTATATCCACCTGGATCACATTCCCGGGACGCCTTTGGACAAGTGAACCCATTCTGACCGATCCCCTGGGTATCAACACAGGGATTGGAGCATGGCACAGGCGCGCAAAATGGTTGGGAATGCCACACCTTCCACACGTCTGTCCCTTTGTGGGGCACTGCAGCTTGTGTAGAAGGTCATACCCACACAGCATGCACGGTTCCGCCATATCCGGTCCTTTTTCCTTGCGAGGACCCACACTCCTCGCCATCTAGGCTCCTTGTTGGTGCCCTACTGCACACACATCAGTCGTATGTTGACTGTATCCATCTTAGATGCCCTAGTGTCTGCCAACTCATGGGAGCGGCCCATCTTGAGAATACGCTCCAGGGTCAAAGCAGGCTCCCTCAGCACCTGGAGTCGCATTTTGCCTGATATCCTGCCTTAATCAACTGCTGGCGTACCATGCTTTCTTCATCACCCCTCGCACATGTTGACGCCAGCTGCCGCAGCCTGCCATGGTATTATCAAGAGCTTCATTGTCCTTCTGTTTAGCTGTGCACTTCACTAACCTTTCATAGTCCAAATTGACTAACGGCATGACATATACTCTCAAAGCGTTTTCTGCTGCCACGTAAGAGTAATCAACTGGCCGTAATGTTTTAAATATCTAGACCAAAGTCGACACCTTTGCTTCATCATTAACCTCTCCCATGGCTTTGAATTACATCTCCAGGCACTCTACCTATAGATTCCACCTTGGGCCTAGACCAGAGTATGTACTGGACACATCAAACTCTGACATAGGAGCCAAAGAACTATGCTGTCTGGGCCTCTATACAGACCTGCAGGGTCTGCACTGCATTTCCTTGGCCTCCATCCATGTCTCTGCTGACCAATTTCCTGCTGAGCGCACAAGCACCCTCCCAAAATTCGAGGGCTGCAAATCAGCAGCGCATGCCCCTTTTTGTGCAGGCACACTGTGGTGGATCCACAGCCAGAACAGAAAAATCGCTCCACCGCCTTTACAGACTTCACCAGGGCCAGATAAATGTTCTACACACAATGGGCGACATATGGAAGCCAAAACACTGTCCTTTCCTCCTGTCAGATGAGAGATAAATAAAGAACGCAAGAAGAAGAAAAAAATTGATTGTTTTTTAAATGTCAATTCGTGCCACGCAGTTGCACCACAAATTAGCCCTAAAGGTGCAAATGCACTCCCCAGAAGTGCTGAAACATCTTGCAGGCGGTCCAGGGTATGGCTCACCTCCGTATATGCAATGGCACTGCGGCCGATGTGTTTCTCTTGACAATGCAATGGATGCCTGCAAGCACCGGGAATTACTGCTGCCAGCCCAAACACATAGGTCCTTGTCAGCAACCTCCCTGTTGCCATTGTTGTAGGCCTCCCCCCGGCCTAGGAGTGCTGTAGCCCAGGAACCCCCACAGAAGACACAGAGACACGGGTATATGGTCTGGGCTCTGTGCGTGCACTGCCGTGTGCACGCAGTGATGCCCCATTTATTGACGCAGTAGAGTTACGTCACTCCATCGCGTCGCTCTTAAAGTGGTACCACCATAGAGCCTGATCAAATCAAGAGTGAAGTAAACTACTGTCAACATTGAGAGCCTTGTGGTTAAGCTTGGGGAAACTAGGCCATTCAGAGAGCATAGGGGGCTTTGGAGTTCTACTTCTGGACACTGGACCACAACATATATTGTGAGAAAAAACAGACTAAATATGAAAAGGAAGACATGAAAATTGGCATATCGGAATTGTAGTAATGTTATCCAATAGTGTAAACAATATAAAGTGAACACAGACTACCCCGCCTTAGCACACATCAATGGGTAGATATAAGAATCCGATTGTACTGAAGTGATCGTCTAATCAACACACATTGTCAGACAGGATAAACAAGTGAAACAATGTATTCAAACATAGCAATAAATCACAATATCAAAAAACATTCTAAACTAAAACAAATCACACGTTTAGTACATCGACAAAACATCAACCACTACTTGCGTATCTGCAGCCTCTGGAGGCAGATGTTCTGAAAGAACATCAATCAACTATTTCCAAAACAGCTAATAGCTGGCATAAATTCCACTATAGATCTTATCTATAGTGGAACCTATGTCACACTGTTACTAACCTCGCCCATATTCAGAGGATATGTGCAGCTATTATGATTCTTATATCTACCCTTTGGTGTGTGCTAAGGCTGGGTAGCCTGAGTTCACTTTATATTTATACCTTTTGTTCCCTCATGAGACGGGCCCCCCAGTAACAATAAAGAGGGATTTGCCCAGTTTATATAACATGCAATGTTATCCAATACATCATACAGAAAAATAGGGGAAAAAGAAGACTTTTGTGTGAAATAGGTAATTAATATTGTATGCTGAAAAGTGTAGAAAAAGTACACAAAAATCAAACACATTGGCCCAGTTAAGCAAAGATAGTTATTGGAGCAAATAGGGGGGATACCTGTGAGTAGTTCAGATTTGCACCTGCTACCTTATACTTGATTCACAAAGCCTAAAATGGGATCATGTCTGCAGATGTCTGGGGCATCTCTGAGATGTTCTTGAGCAAATCTTTGTGAATTATATTTGCAGGTAAACCTCTCCAGATTTGCTCAACTATTAAGCTTTGTAAATTAGGAAATCGGTAGCAGATGCAAATCGGAGATGCTAACTGGCATCTCCTCCTTTGCTCCAGTGCAAATCTTTATGAATCAGTGCCCATACTGTGAGAGAAAGAGACTTCATAAATGACAGAACGACTTGACACTGCATTCTGAGAAACAGAGAGGTACCAATCTGGACCTAAATTATGGAATAACATACCGCAAAATATCAGGGAATGTGAGACACTTGTTCAGTTCCGGAAGGCTCTAAGAACGTTTTTGTTTAAATAACCACCTACCTATCTGACAACCCTCTGGGACACAGTAATGTACCAACTATTCTAGCAACCTTTCTGTATCTTTTCTTCTATATTGATAATTCCAACTGCGCCCCTATACGGTTAAGTCCGTCGTGGGCGGGTTGCAAATATAAAAAAAAATCAAATCAATCGGTCTGACTTGGCCTCATTAAGAGTCTGGTGGTAATGGTGAACAGGTTGTATTCTGAATAATGCCTGTTATAACCGACTACCTGACAAGTTGAATATACAATGCACTAACCCAATCACTACATACCCCTCAGATAGACCCCCTAGCTTGTCCAGGAGGATGTCAAAGTATTGATATTGGCGTTCGTTGGGGGCATACGACAACACTAGTGTGAAGAGTTGTCCCACCAATATATATGCAGAGATCCGGAAGATAGATATTTAAGGATTAAATATCTATCTTCCGGATCTCTGCATATATATTGCCTAGTGAATCTTATTCCCTTACCAATAAAAACCGCTACCCCCTGTTTCTGTCTTCCACTTGAAGAATATCTTTGTTTTGGGTACTCCCTATGTTTCAATCTCCCTTCATCCTGTTCTAAGAGTTGTGTTTCTTGTATTAAAGCTATGGAGGCCCTCAATTTGGTTGATCTTTATAATGTCAACCGTCTTTGGGGGGGGGTTAAGACCCCATACATTCAGGGTCATGAATCCAAGGTCAGCCATTGACCCTTAATCGTATCATATTGCTCCGACATCCCACCTCAAAACTCAGGCAAGATGTCTTAATTTCACTTCCCACCCATACATGTCGACCTAAAAGCAAACCATAATTCAACTTGAACTAAAACATAACTTGAACTGTCCTATCCTGGTCAGAACGTGACATCCAAGAAATGTAGCAGCAATTTCCCAGAGTACTCGCCCGCCCAAGCACCCCATCCCCCACCCCCCACACAATGCAACATTACAATCTGACTTAATGAATTCGCAAGACCTAACCCCTCAATGGAGTTAACCCCATAGCCATCCCTGAACTATATCTTCTCACAATTATTAAATATATTTTGTTTTGCTGAACATGTTATGTTTTAAAAAATGTCAATAACAAATCACATTCTCTGTACTCAGCCCAAGCTTTGGCATCTCAAGCAGAAATAGATTCATATTTGGATCAGGTGGGACTCTACTGGTGCACAGGGGAGCAAAGGGAGTGGTTAAGCCGTCCATTGGCACTGGCGGAGGTGCTGGAAGCAATTGGAACCTTACCATCTGGGAAATCACCGGGACCCGACGGGTTCACGGCTGAATTTCATAAGCATTTTGCCAATAAACGCACCCCTTACCTACTGCAGGTGTACCATCAGAGCTTGGCGGGGGGACAATTACCAGAATCCCTGAGGGAGGCAGCAGTGGTAGTGCTGTTGAAACCAGATAAGCCGGGTAATGACTACTCCTCCTACCGCCCAATTTCACTCATTAACCTCGACAATAACATTTTGGCCAAAGTTCTAGCGACCCGTCTATCACCTTTAATACCAACAATGGTGAGAGTGGATCAGGCCGACTTTGTACTGGGAAGGTCCACTTCATATGGACTCAGGAGGATGTTTGGGCGGATGGTGGCGGTGCCACAAGAGGACACCGTGATAACAGCCCTGCTTGATGCCACTAAAGTGTTAGATTCAGTTGAATGGTCGTTTATGTTCCCAGTGATGCGCTGAATGTGTATAGGGGAACAGTTCATTGCCTTAGTGTCACTGCTGTATAACAACCCGGTAGCCAAGGTAAGGGTGAATGGACAGGCAACATCAACTATAGCGCTGGAAAGGGAAATGCGTCAGGTGTGCCCCCTCTCCCTGCTGTTGTTCGCCCTAGCGATAAAACCGCTGGCGGCAAGAATAAAGGATATGCTCACACACCAAGGGATCCAACTGCACATGCGTGATATCACTGTATGCAGATGATATGATGCTGTTCATACGAGACCCAAGCACTAACTTGGACCCGGTCCTGCGAGAGGTTCCACTATATGGGGATTTATCGGGGCTAAAGTTCCAGTACCAGTAAGTTGGTCATGTTCCCACTAACAAAGTGGAGAAATATCAAGATGCGTGGGGGTTCCAGTGGCACATGATTCAGACCCGCTACATGGGGATTAACATAGCAAGGGATTTATATAAGGGTCTTGGAACAGGCTAAAGCGGCTATGTCCAGATGGAGGATCTTCCCACTTAATTTATATGGCAGGATAGCCGTGATTAAAATTACACTGCTGCCCAGTTTTATGTACATCTTTTTAAATGCCCCTATAGCAGTACCCAGGGAATACACTTTCAAGAGTTAAAGCCGACTGTAGTACAATTCATAGGGGCAGCCAAGCAGGCAAGGGTCTCTTGGGATAAACTAACAGTACCCATACAGGAAGGAGGCCCATCACTGCCAGATTTCAAAACTTACTATAAAGTGGCACAGGCGCGGTTTCGCCTATATTGGTATGGTATGCGAGGAGACCAATGACGTGTAGATAGAGAGAGCAATCGCAGCACTGGCACTGTTGCGATCCGTAATTCCCACAGCACCAGGCAGGGCAGATCGGGCACATAAAATGGTTGATCTGACCTGCAGGCCATGGGTTCGTATAGAGCACAAGACTAAAGAAGAGGTTCTTTATTCAATCAGGCTTCCGATTATACACATCCCTGGTGTCCCTCTTAATGGAGAGGTAGGATATGTGTCCTTGATGAAAAGATTGGGGGTGGCGCACGTTGGAAAGCTTTTTCCCATCGGGATGTTTACAACCTTGGATCTGTTGAAGGAAAAGGGGGAGCTATCCACACTGGACATGTTCCTGTATTAGAGACTCAAGGTAATCCTGCATCGGCTGTTTCCCACTTTCCCCGAGCAACCCTGGGACACGAGATCCAGTGGAGCCTTGGCAGTAGGGTGACATTGGGTCTATATACCATGGTCTTCAACTCAAAGTCAGAGGCCACAGCCTCTCCTGGAAATCATGGAAGTGGACTCTGGGTCGGGAGGTTTCGGAAAAAGTGTGGAAGTACTGCTGTGCGATGACTAAAAGGGGGGCATCAACACAGGATTCAAGCTAATTCACTTCAAATACCTACATCAATATTATTACACACCAGCTCAATTGAAAGAGTTTTCCCCATTAAACTCCAGTAAATGCAACAGATGTGATAATTCATCGTCAAACTTTTTCCATTCGCTTGATGTTGGCCAGACATTCAACAGTCCTGGGAACAAGTGTTTGAGCTGATTAGTGGTATCACTGGGCAAGAGGTGGCACAAGACCCTCTGCTGGACCTACTGGGTTACACCAAACCACTACCCAAACACACTAGAAAACTGGTGGGACTACTCCTGATACTGGCTAAACGAAGAGTGGCAATGATGTGGGGAGGGAAGCAGAGCCCGAGGGTAACTCAGTGGAAGGCAGATGTTTTGTATTGTAAGGACATGGAAAGCAGATGGGGCACTATGAGTGCTAACCGGTGTGGTGACAGGCACATGTGGGATGCATATGCAGATGCTGTCTTTTCAAGCACTTACGCAACTAAGTTAGCCGCCCTGCATCTTGGGTTTGGCAACATCTATGTATGTATGTTTTTGCAAGCACTTATGTAACTAAATAAGCTCTCTGTAACAGTGCTGTGATGCCTGAGGGCTGTTGTGTGCTTTATAAATATAAATAAATATGCAATTCTTAATCAGACAATCCGATGATGATGGGGCAGACCATCTTGTACCCTGATTGGCATCAAGGGAGGAGAGGATCAAAATGAGACGAGCACACATGTATAATCCATCTCAAGAACCAACTTAAGTGTAAACTACCAATAGAAACTGTATCCTGAGAAAAACAAAACTCCTCTTTATGTTTTTAAATAAGATTAAGCAAAGAATGTACAATGTTGAATGCAGATATGTACCAGGAGAGTGGGCGGGGGAGGTATTAAACTCATGTTGGCACGTGATGCCGGTTGTTTTAAATGCCAATAAAGAGACATTAAAATTAAAAGAAATCCCATTCTCATCTCACCCGGCAGAGTGATCCTTCACCCTGGATTTGTTCACCCATCCCCACACCATCAAGGACCGAACGATCTCTCTTCAACCTTCCTTTCTCAGGGATTCTTTTCTATTGTTTTTCTCATCCCTTGCCTGGGGAATGGTCACCCCTCAGGGTGGGGCCCACCAAGTCCATTAGGTCTGCCACCTTTTCCTCCTTGGTGATATTGTAGGCTTTCACTTCATAAGCCCTATTCGACTTAGTTCAATCCCTGTCCACTCCCAGGGCAGGACACAATGCAGTTCCCCGTCTCAGGAGCTATGTGACTCAATTTCTACCTTCTTTGTGACAAAAGTTGCGACCATCTGAGACAACATAAAAACTGAGTCGTAGTCGGTTACACAGGTTTTGGCCCCTGTGACATTTCCCCCCACGACAGGGTCCTGGTCTACTTTTCCTCTTTTCTCAAATTCTGATGTTCTTTCTGCTATTCAGAAACTTAAATCAGCTTCCCCTGCCGGTGCCATTCCTCTGGCTCTTTTGCAGGAGACATCTATTGATGTAATTAATTACATTACTTCCGCTGTTAACATCTCGTTTGCGACAGGAGATATACCTCGCTCCCTTAAACACGCTTTGGTCATCCCTCTGCTGAAAAAGCCCTCACTTGACCCTGAGGTGTTGGCCAACTTTCGTCTAATTTCCCTTCTACCATTTTTGATGAAGGTCTTGGAGGTGCTGGTATCTCCTCTTCTCTCAGCATTTTTAGAATCCTCGCATTTTCTTGATCCCTTCAAATCAGGCTTTCGGCCTGGTAGAGGCACTGAGTCGGTCCTAAATTCAGTAATGGAAGACCTGATGTGTATGGTTGATCAGGGCGGTGTCGGGGCAGTCCTGCTATTGGATCTCTCGGCTGCCTTCGACGCCATTGACCACTCTCTCCTTATTTCCCGGCTCTCTGAGGCTGGGATTTCCGGCCAAGTGCTTGACTGGTTTCCAGCGTTCCTTGTGGATTGCTCTCAATCAATTTCCCGTCCTCCCTTCCGTTCTGCCCCTGCCCTTCTATCTTGCAGAGTCCCTCAGGGATCAGCATTATCCCCTATTTTATTTAACATCTATATAAGATATCTCCTGCTCCTCTTTGCTGCACATGGGTTCCGTTTTTACTCCTATGCGGATGATACCCAGATCCTGTTCGCCCTTGATCTAACTAAATCTGAAACGCATCCCGTCTCAGACACTGCCTTGAGGAACTGGGAATTTGGATGTCGCAGAGCTGGTTGAAACAAAATGGAAATGGAAACTAAATGGAAGTAAAACAGAGTTCCTTGTTGTGGGCACCTCCAGTCCTCAACTGGACTGCTGATTTTTGGCCCTCTTCCCTCGGTCCGCTTCCTATACCTGTATCGTCCGTGCGGAATCTTGGTGTACGGATCTTGGCCACACTGAGCATGGATGAACAGGTCAGTGTGGTATGGAATTCCGGTCATTTCAAACTCTGGATCCTCCGAAAAGGTTCTCCCCTCCATCCCGACAGCAAACCAGGCACCAGTGGTTGCGGCTCTAGTGCCGAGTGTCTGTCATGATGCCTACTCCCGGGCATCCGGACCAAGCCCATCAGCACCGGGAGCAGGCATCCAAGTGCTTACTAAAAGCCCAGCAGCCCCGGCTAGGGGCTGCCTGGGTACAGTCCTGGCGCCTTTGGTGCCTGGCTCATAGAGGAAATCAGTCCTGGCGCCATAGGCGCCAGGCTCATGTACATTACTTACCTCATGCAGACCATGCTGCAATGATGTCAAGCCAACGTGAGGTCTGGATGGGACTACTTTGCTTCAGGGACTATTTTTTACTCGGGTGTGGTTCTGAGGGAACTTCTTACCTGGGACTACTTTGAAGGCTATTTAAACCACGCCCGAACAGCAGCACATGCTTCGCGTTATTCTGCATCCAGCATTGTAACGCTCACCGTGCCTGCAGTCAGCATCCAGTCTTCAGCCACGCCCGTCTCGAATCCAGAGCTCCTAGCAAAAGAGGAAAGAAGAAGGAAAGGTTAGAACACAGACATTATTCAATCCTTACCTGATTCCGGATCCATCACGTCTTAGAACTTGAAAAGGACATTATTTCTGCACGCGTTGCATCGCCAGCTGCAGCGCAGCGCCATTCTCACCAGTCCTCCCAGCATTTTTCGATCCGGCGCTGCCTCCATCATTTTCTTCGCCGAACTCCAGCATCTAGGGGACAAAAGAAACATAAGGTGAGCCGAGAGAGCCAACAAATACAATCTCTTTTTACCACCATAGACTTACCTGATTTACCACCGGAGGCATTATTCTTTAACAAACCGCAACTTCTTACGCCGCACCTGTAAGGAGAGAGAAAACAACAAGTTAAATACACGCATCTTTTACCAGACCGTGTTGGGTGATACAGACTCTTACCTGAATGCCATCAGCTGCCACAAGACAATCTTCTCTTGGACCCAGCTGCAACACAAGAAGGGAATGAACAAGAGTGAACATTGGACATATTGAACTCTTTGAACTTTATACTCACAGGTTCTCGCCTGGAACCTCGGAGTCAATATTCATCCGGAACTCTTCCAACGCCTTCGAACCAGTGAAGTAACTGGTATCTACGCGGCCCTGCATTCCACGCAGGATGGAGAGCTCATCATTTCAAAACATAAGGTGGGATTACGGAAAGTGAATATCAGAGGTGATTAGTGGGGAGAACAGTGGGGGGCCATTACTAGAATCCAGGGGTGGCTAACTCCCTTTCTCCACTCGCAGGAGAATACTTCTACGGGTCAAGCAGACGAGATTAGGCAGTCCAGTCCAGTCTGTCATCTCTGCACCACGCTTCACGTTGGAGGAGGCTGCAGCTGTCCGAGTCCGATCGACACCCCTGTGGGAGCCAGGTGAGCGTAACAGTGTCCTGGATTACTGCAACTCACTCTATCTGGCACAACCTGCCCATCTGACTGGGCGGTTGCAACTACTTCAGAATGCCGTGGCCAGATCGATCATCAACCCTCCATTCGGTGCTCACATGACCACTCTGCCACGACAACTATACTGGGTCCCCCGTTGCTCAGCGGATTATGTTCAAATCCATGTGCTTGGTGCACAGGGCCTTCTATGGCACCGGAGCTGAATACCTGCAACCCAAATTCCCCCGTTACCTGCCTACCCATGCCCTTTGTTCACAAGGGGGCTGTTGGGTGATGGTACTCTGCTTTAGGCTGGCCCGCAAAGGCGGTCACGGTTTTTCGGTAGCAGCTGCTAAAGGGTGGAACAATCTGCCCCTTTCCCTGCGAGAAACTTTCGATCATCTTACATTTCGGCAGAACCTGAAAACTCTGCTCTTCTAATAGTGGCTCCCCTGTGCTCTACTCCTCACTTATCTGTCTTTTAGCGCCATGATGCCCTTGGGCGAACGTGCGCCTGACAAATACTAATAACATAACCTATTCGAATATTAGCCTTCTTGGGTGTGCCCATCTGTATCTTGCTGTTGGTGTTTCTTGGAGCTTTCTTGAGCCTGCATTAGGCTTTTGATATCGTGCAAATGTGGTTCCTTCTGCTTTGCAGGTGCTTTTGCCATCAAGATGTGACCTGTAGTTCCTCTCCTGTAGCTAAATGCACTCTCTCTCAGTCAGTCCACTATGCCCCCCGGACACCCATCCGAGGCCAGGCGGACGTGAGCTGTAGCGCTTAGCCTGCCCAGTGTAACTCTCTGCAGCTCGAGCAGTGAGACACAGCTCTGAGGTCAAACCCACCCGCTCCATTCTCCAAAGCGTTCTGTAATTACTCAAGCTCATCGAGACTCCCTTACTGTTCCCCTCACCTCCAAGTGGCCTCAGAGGGTGGGAGCTTGGTACTCTGGCTTTGCTGTGCTTGATTGTTGTATCCCGCTGGGGAGGGTGGGATGGGGGTGAGAGTACTCTCATATGGTAAAGGGGAGGGTGAGACAGTGGACCCACTCACTCACCATCTCCTCTAGTGGTCCTTGCTTCTGCTACGCTGCACCGGGAGCAGGACACTACAGTGCCATCTGTCCTATTGCATATCACGTCCACTGCTCCCTGTGCTCCCAATCAACTAGAGCATGTCCTTCTCAAGTAGTCCGTATGGTGGGAGAGGGTGACGCAACCCCTCCTCATCGGAGTGATCCGCAGCAGTGTCCGATTATCTAATTCCCATCAATCACTCGGTTCAGAGTGCTCTGTCCTGCGGGTGCCATTTTGTTACTCTGCCTCAGAGTTTCTTCCTCTCACACAGCGGGGGCTGGGACCAACCCACTCAACCAAACCTGCCTGTGGAGTCACCAGAGAGGTCCCTAATTCATTGCTGGGAGCAGATTCAGTGAACCCTCAATTTGGCAGGGTCCGAGGCACCGGATCGGACTCATGGAGCTCGCAGGAGAAGTGTCCGCATTGCTTCTCTTCCCCCGGCTCAGTCTCTTTTTTTATATTCTTGAAGAGAATATGATGACTAGCATGCACCAAACTCCTTCAAAACCTGGCATGGATTGTGGATCCGAGGATGCAGTGCAAAGTACATGGAAATTGGGACTGCAAGTACCACAATGCTCCCAGGCCCAATGTGCAAGACTCTGTCTGGAGCAGGAAAAACTGACTCATTACCCAAATGTAAATATACTGGACTTTCCCGTTCAGGCACTCAATGGGGCACCAAACGCCCACCCCACCAATCCCAGATGGGCTACAGGGGAGGGGCGAGACCAGCAGCAGCCAAACTGGAACAAACGACCAAATGGGAACAGGGGAGGACCAGGAGACTCACCAAGAACAGGAGACAATCAGAGAACAAACGGTTCCTATGACCACATGGCTGGCTGGAGGAAAATGAGACTGAAAAGGTGGCCGGGATAGAGCTTTTTTGAAGACTTTGAGGGGAAGTCCCAGCCCTCAAGAGTATAGATCAGGTAGAGATTGTCTCAGGGTAGCAGCTGACTCAGGGAACCAAGGGGAGCACCTACGCAGGAAGGGAGGGATCTATAAGAAGTGAGCAGATTTAGTTCTTTGACCTCGCTCTGGGGCTTTCTGAAAATAAAGAAAAACACATGCGAGAATCGGAACCAAGAGGTAAGGCTTGAGGTAAGGGTCTACAAACACATATTCTGGCACAGGAGAGAGGGACAGGAATTGGGGGTTTTCTTACTGGGTTTTCCCTTAAAGCTAGGTCTGGCTCTGGATTGCCCCCTTCAACTTCCACCACCCATAAAGGCGTGCTCTTACCCCCATCCTGGCAAGATCAACCTCTTGGACTTGACACACACCTCCGCCCGTTCCTCTGACTCTTCTCTGTGGCCCCGACAGCTGGCTGTAATAGCTCCCCCTCCCAGAAAAAAAGTTGTATAATCCCTTGAACTTCACTCAGACAGCAGTCAAATAGTGGGAAATTAGTTTCCTAGTCGCACCTCCTCCGGGTGTCCGGGCCTTATGATCATGGGCATCTGGGCCCCATGATCACCCGTAGCGTTAGGTTAGCTTGGTGGTAGAAATCAATGTCCCCATGAACACAGACAATCTGAATGGGAGTCCTGGATGTTATTTTGTCCCAAGTGATCAGGTCAGACTGCCCAGCTGACTTCTTGCTTCCAGAGTCCTGGAGGGCTCTTGCCAGAATACCTTGGTTATCCACAGGGAGATAACATTTCTGGCCCATCTCCTCCATAGTACATTCAGCCCTAGCTTCTGGGTCTTTCGTCTTCTTTCACAAAGAGATCGTCAACATATACAGGTCCATTTCCTCTTAGACTACCAGATCTGGTCTCCGACGTTCGGCACTATGTTTCCAGCTGCATGGAGGAGACTGATTTCAGTCGACTCCTCTTTGCGTTTTTCCGGGCAGAATCTGCCTCAGTATCCAGGTTCCCCACAGGCATACCATTTTATCGTTTAGGGTGTGGGGGGCAGCCCTGGTTTCCTATGTACAAGAGCACTGGAAAGCCGCAGTGGTAGTGGAACGGACAGGCTGGGAAGTTCCCCACCCAATGACAGAAATAGTCAAAGTAAATGGCAAAGGCCTGTTTTATTAACAATCCATATAAAACAGGCACAGCAATGAGCACACAAGTCTCAACGCTCTCTTGCATCTCCAATATGAAACATCAGGTTTTAACCACAAAATAGTTTATCATTGACATCACAATCTTGGTTACAAAAATCTACGGGGTTTTGGGATTGGTTAGGGGAATTGTCTACATATAGTTTGTATACAAGTTACTCTTTTCATTGGACATGACAATCTGATGGCCCCACCTTGGACCACCTCTAAATTGATAAAAGCAAAAAAGACGTCTTAGCAACAAGGAATTGGCTAATGCCACAGTTACAAGGCAGCATCATTTGAGAGTTTCGATTGGTTGACATTGGCCTTACCAACCTGGAACATTTGGCAGGTCATCAGCACATGAGCACAAATACTGATAAGGGAGTGACATCAAGAAACTGCGTCCTTTGTTTCCTTGACCACAAGCCAGGGTCTTTAGCTTTGAACTTGGCCTTGTCTAGCATCTCTCATTTGGGAATCTGTGGGGAGTTGAGGCAGGTGCCTATCTGTCTGGAGCTTAATGAATGGATACTGTTCTCCAATTCAGCTTGGCTTTTATTAGGATTTTAGCTCATATTAATAAGGTTGCTATTACTCTCTTTGGCCACTGGAGACCTGGTCGGGCTACACCTCATGCAGTATTTAAGTTTTTAATTAAAAGGCACTTGGCATTGAAAGGCTGTTTATTATTTTACCTAATCTAAGGAGAATACCTGATCTAAGAAGAATATGCCTAACGCTTGGGAATTATTATCTTCTGTTCCCTTCAGAACCATCCAAACCTCCCTTTTCATTGCAACCTTGGAGGAGGCTGTGCAGCCACTGACTGGCCTGCACGGATCTTTGTTCTCAGGTAATTCAGCAAATAGAATCTTCCTGCAGCTTCAAGGCTTCCCATTCACTCTAACGTGGCTTTGCTTTATTCAAGATTGCCCCTCGTTCCCATTGAATTTTGTACGTTTAGCAAGCTATATGCGTATATTGTTTGTCTTGCATTTCAGTTTATGCATGCTCCACGTATAATGTGAGTTTGCAGCTCATTGTAATACTGGCAGACTTCTCAATTGCAAAGGCTGCTGCGGCCATGGATTGTTCACAGTGAAACGGCCTCTCATCTCTGGATCTAGAATCCAGCTGTCATAGGCTAGTAGTTTGTGTCCTAGGGTGCTCTTCGGAGTAATAACTGCTTTCATTACTACTCCATTTGAATGGGAGAATAGGAAAAAGTCTGCACTGTAATCAGGGATACATAGAACGGTTGCTGTGCATATTGCCCCTTTAAATTCATCAAATGCTTCTGTCATTTCACTTGTCCATGCTATGTCACTGTCATCTTTCTGAGGTTCCTTGAGCACTTTTAAGAGGGGTCTGACGTATGTGCTGTAATCAAAGACCCATGCCCTGCGGTAATTGCAAAGGCCCAGAAATTATTGCATCTCCTACTCTGTCTTTGGTTGAGGTATTTTTGTGATTTCTTCTGCTCTTTCATGTGTCACTTTTCTTCCATCCTGGGATATCAACTGTCCTATGTACAAAAAGTCTTCTTGGCAATATTGTAATTTCTCCTGGTCTACTATGTACCCCTTCTCTTCCAAGACTGTAATCAATTGTATTGAGTGCCTCATCAGAAGTTGGGCGCTGAAGTGAAAATGCAGCGGTAACAGAGTTACTGCCGCATTAACGCACCTCCCAATCACAAGTTTGGGGGAAGTTTGGAGGATACGCTCTGAGCTGGCGGTGAATGCGCTGACATTTTGCCCATTTTCAGCACAATTACTGGGGCGCAATTGGACTCAAAACAAATGTGGATTCACACCGCAACCGCCACTTGTGATCTGGCAGTAATACTGCCGGATCAAATGGCAGTAATGGTAATATCATTGGGTGGTAGTCCAGCAGATTTACTGCCGGTATACCGCCAAACTCCTAATGAGGCCCTGAGTCTTTTCTGCACTGTTCTTCTGTCTCGCTGCACACCAGAATGTCATCTATGTACTGGATCACTATACTGTCAATGTGTACATTCCCTAGGTCCATCTGGAGCACCCTGTTAAAGATTGATGGGGCCTCACAGTACCCTTGGGTAAAAGTGTTTCCACTTTGGATTTCTGTTCGAAAACGAGGTCAAGTCTTGTGACTCCTCATGAAGGGGCATTGAAAAGAAAGCATTTTTTAAATCGATTACAGTTAAATATTTGGCTTTGGATGGAATATTACGCAAGATTGGATTGCATTCGGGACCAATGGAAATTCTGCTTTAACAATATTGTTTGTTTTATTATTTATAATGCACGCCAGACCCAGGGGTATCAGGGCGCAGCAGTTACAAGACAATGCAAAGCTTAGTTACAGTGAGTCAAAGTGTGAAACATTAATTGCAGAGCAGGATGATCTGCTATTTACAGAATTTACAGGCATTATGTACAATGTTATAGTTATCCCCATGGGTAACATGTATTAGGTCATGAGGTAAAATGCATTTCTTACGGTAGAAGAATGTGCAGACATTTACAGTATTGCGGATGTTATCTACAATGAGCGCCAGGTGGGGGTTGCAGACTAGGGAAGGGCATTATTGGTTACAAATCGGTAGACATCATGTGAGTTAATGGTCATTGGCTTTCAGCCACAGGATGGTGTTGGATCTAAAGTTAAGATAGGATTGGTCTATTCTCAGTGTAGGAGGCAGGGAGATCCATAGTTTAGCTGCTTTAACGGGGAAACTATTATCTCCGATCATGGATAGTTTAAATTTAGGGATGGACAAGCAATCCCTGTTTACTGATCTGGTGGGTCTTGAGGAAGTCTGTTTATGGAATCTCTCAGAGAGGTAGATAGGGGCGGCATTATTGAGAGATTTGTGGGTGAGTGACAGAGTTTTTAGCTGGATTTTATCATTGGTTCGCAGCCAGTTGTTCTGTCGTCTGCTCTCAGAGATATAGTTTCTTCTGGAAATGCCTAATGCCGCTCTAAGGGCATTGTTTTGTAGGGTTTGGATTCTTCTAATTATATATTTGTTGGAGGCGATGTATAGGGCGTTGCAATAATACAATCGGGATAGGATAAGTGGTCTGGCCAGGATGGTACAGCTGTTAGTGGAGAGGAATGGCTTTCCTGTTCTTATGAGTTTACACCTATAAGCCGTAGAGGATCCTAGCGTATTGACCTGTTTGGAGAATGAGAGCATAGAGTCTAGATAAAAACCTAATGTTTTTACCTCTTGTGCTACCTTGATGCAATTGCCGTCGATTATGAATGAGGAGTAGTCAGGTCCCAGTTTCTCTAAGTTAGTGCGGGTACCCAGGATGATGAGTTCTGTTTTATGATCATTCAGGCATAGACCATGTGTGGCCATCCATGCCTGGATGATGATGTACACTCTATTCACCAAGGCCAAATCCTTGTCATAATCCCCTGAAAGTGGGAGGAGGATCTGGGTATCATCTGCATAGTTAGTGTAGGTGATACCAAGATGGTCCAGATCATCAAAAAGGGGCTTGGTAAATATGTTGTACAGAGTAGGCGAGACTCCTGATCCCTGTGGGATGCCGCAAGTAATCGGTATGGGGTCTGCAGCTGCAGAGGGCGGGAAGACCTTCATAGTTCTGCCACTTAAGAAAGATCTAATCCAGGTTATAGCATCCTTGGAGAAGTGTGCTGCTGTGTCGAGATGATTACATAACATTGTATGATCCACCAAGTCGAATGCAGCTGAGAGGTCCAGGAGGAGGAGCAAGGCTGATTTGCCGCTGTCTCTAAGCTCATCGACTTGGGTCTTGAGATCAATAAGGGCAGTTTCTGTTCCGTGTTGTGGGCGGAAACCTGATTGTCTAGCTCCTAGAAGGTGGTGAGAATCGAAATATTTTTGTATTTGCATGCAAGCCACCTTATCTAATATTTTTAGAAGAAAAGGGACTGTAGTGATAGGCCTGTAGTTGGTGGGTGTTAGGGGATCTAGCATAGGTTTTTTTAAGAGTGGAAGTACCCAAGATTGTTTGAGGTTGGTAGGTATGGTGCCAGTGGTAAAGGAAGCGTTGATAAGCTTGGATATGAAGGGTGATAAGTCTCGGGCTGTATCTTTAATGAGCTGTGCAGGGCAAAGCTCGCCCTGACAGTTGGATGGTTTAAGAGACTGGATAATTCTTTTGACCTCAAGGATGGATACTTTGGTAAAGTTAAATCGGGTAGGATGGGCTTTGGCTGTGTTCCTAGGTATTTTGGGAGATAGTAGGTTCCTTAGAGAGTCTTTTTTAGGGATATTTTGTTTTGTAAGGTAGCTATTTTATTTCAAGTGCCTGTTGGATGTCTGAGCACCATTTTTTATCTTTGTTACATGTGTCTGGGATAGCGATGGGGGTCTCTAGTTCTTTGAGAATAGTAAATAATTCTTTCATATTGGAGTTGGCTTGTCAGATTCGAGTGTCGTAAGATACTCGCTTAGCTAGGCAAATTTCGTTTTTGTAGAGGGATGAAAGTTTAGAGAGCTTTGATTTGTTAGCTTCCGATGGTAGTGATTTCCAGGCAGCCTCGCAGTTTCTTTTTTGTTGCCTTAGGTTTTTTGGGAAGGGTGTGAACCATTTGTTCAGGTGGTTTTTTGGCTTCCTTGGTCTGAGTTTGAGGGGGGCGATCTGTGTTACGCTCACCTGGCTCCCACAGAGGCGTCGATCTGGACTGGACTGCTGCGGTCTCCACCGATGTGACGCGTAGGGCCGAGATGACGGACTGGACTGGCCCACCTAGCTTCGTTTGCTTGTCCCGTAGGAATATTCTTCTGCAAATGGAGAAAGGGAATTAACCACCCGTGAAGTTGAGCATAAATCCCCCCACCCCGCTGTTCTCCCACTGATCACCTTGGATGTCCCCTCTTATAGTCTCACCTGATGATTTGAAAAGATAAGCTCTCCATCCTGCATTGAGGGGTGTGTAGATAACCAGTAGCTTCACTGGCTCGAAGGAATTGGTGAGTTCCAGGACAATATTGACTCCGATATTCCCGGCAAGACGCCGTAAGTATGTAGTTCGTAAGAGTTCAAATGCCTGACTTTCACTCATGTCCGATTCCTTGCAGGTTGCAGCTTGACCCTACTGAAGAGTTCCTCGTGGCAACCGGTAATATTCTGGTAAGGATTTGTATTATCCAACACAGGTCGATAAAATAATGTCCATATGTAACCTGTTGCTTTCTCCCTTATTCAGGCGCTGAGAGAAAGTATGAAGTCTCAGGGAATAATGCCTCCGGCGGTAAGATCAGGAAAGTCTTTTGTGGTGAGGAGGGTTCCCCTTGTTAGTCCCTTTGTTTCACCTTGCTGTCCTTTTGTTTCCCCTTAGGGGCCGGGGTTCGGCTAGGATGCAGTGAAAGCTGCGCCGACCCGTGATGAGGGATAGTACCCCCGGTGGTCAAATCAGGTAAGTCTATGGGGGGTATCCCTCTGTGTATTCCCTTGGCTCACCTTGCTGTTCTCGTCTTCTCCTTAAGTGCCGGAGTGCGGCGGGAACAAGCAGGAGGATGCGGTGGAATGTGAAGATGCTGCGAAGGCCGGTGAGTTGAGCGCGGCGCTGCAGCAGGCGAGGCGACGCGCATAAAATAACTTCTTTCTTCCAGCTTGAAGGCACGAAGGATCGGGAATTCAGGTAAGGATCAAAGGTATTGCTCTTGTTCTAACCTTTTCTCCTTCTTTCTCCCTTTTTCTAGAAGCTCCAAACTCGAGGCGGGCATGGCAGAAGACTGGATGCAGACTCGCAGGCACGGTGAGCGTTACGCTGCTGGATGCAGAATAACGCGAAGCGTGTGCTGCTCTTCGGGCGTGGTTTAAATAGCCTCCAAAGTAGTCCCAGGTAAGTATTCCTCCCCAGCCCCACACAAGTAAAAAATAGTCCCTAGGCAAAATAGTCCCTTCCAAGCCTCTTTTGGCTTGGAGCTCTTGCAGCATGGTCTGCATCAGGTAAGTTTTAATCTATGAGCCTGGTGCCAATGCACCCAAATAGCCCTTAGCAGGGGTTGTTGGGCTTGCTTGGGGTAACTTGATGCCTGCTTCCGGGGTTGCTGGACTTGGTCTGGGTTCCTGGGGTAGGCATCATGACAATCTGGTCCAGGGAAGAGGCCATAATTTTGTTGAACTCCTCGACGAGACTCTGAGGGTCGGCGTTGTCGGGCAGTGCATTGAGGGTGGGGAGTAAGGCAGGGATGAACCTATCTGCTGTGATACTCTTTTTGTTTCTGGTGAGTGTGGGGGGAGCCATAGGGGTGGGAGTGGGTAACGGTCTAATGGTGGAAAGAGTAAATGAAAGTAGGTAGTGGTCGGTCCAGGCTAGCGGTGAGATGGAGAAGATGTTGGCGTGGCAATTGTGGTCTGCCACCCAATCTAGTATTCTACCTTTGTTGTGGGTGGGGGTAATACTTCTTTGGGTGAAGCCTAATTTTGCTAGAGTATTTGCTGTTGCCATGGCAGGCAGATCCGAAAGGTCATTGAAACCCAGATTAAGGTCACCTAATAGTAATCCTTGGTATTGTTTAGGCTGAATAAATCTTCATAACCCCAAATATCTTTTTACACTGGGTACACTGCTGTGTTACATGGGGATTCTGATGGCACTAATATTCCCTGTTGCACTTGAGCAGAAATGGTATCATAAATGCACTCATCTGCTTCCTTTGACATTGGATAATGCCTTACTCGTGGAAAGATTGCTCCTGGCTTTAGTTTGATTTTAACTGCACCTCCTCGCTTCAATAGGCCAACGTCAAGTGAACTGCAGGTCCACAGTATAATTGGTACCTGTGCCAAATCTTCTCAAATAAAGGATGGTGTCTTTTTTATCAAAGCTATCCCCTGTGCCACTTCTATATTCTCAATTTTCACCCAATAAGTGAGGCTTCTGAAGAACACTACCTCACATATGAACCATTGGGCCTCACTACAAGTTAGCCGGTCCAGAATCCTTTGTTTCCGTGAAGGCGGTGACACCAGTTCCGCGACCACAAGCATGCAGTAATCAGGTGCGATTACGGGTTGTTGGTCGCGCATACCAGACCACTGCGGAAACGGTGACACCGCCGTAACGCTAACACCCACTGAGACGGATGCACCGTGTAACATGGCAGCGGTACATCCGTATCCGCCCCCTCTGTCCCGGATACAGAAATACCGGTCCTGGAAACACTGATCGCGAAAACCGGACAGGGAGCAGCAGCCATTACGTAAACCACAATCCACTGCCATCCTCGGCAACCACTGGGCCTTCACCTACTGTGACTTGCTCCAGCGAAGCAAGATGACAACCCGCATACCAGCCACCCGGCAGCGCAACCCCCGCTTCAGCGAGGCTGAACTAACAGTGCTGTTTGAGCACATTGTTGACAATGCACCACTGCTCTTCAGCGCCGATCAAAGGTGCAGCACCGAGCAGCGGTGCAAGGAAATTTGGGCAGCCGCTGCACAGAAGTGCACAGCAGTCGGCGTGACAGTGTGCACTGTCAAAGACTGCCACAAGCGCTGTGATGATCTGCGGCTGCATGTACGCAACCTTATGGCAGCACACCGGCAGCACAGCACCAGCACAGGAGGAGGACCTGCTTCACCCCTGAAGCTGCAGACCTGGGAGGAGAGGTGCAGCAGTGTCATGCACCTCGAGGGGATCGAGGGAGTTGGCGGAGCAGAGGTCGGAGCCGGCACACCTGCCGAGGCTGGTAAGTACACAGAGTGCAAAGCCATGAGAGCGAATTATGGAATCCATCCAAACCCCCCAGCCAGGGCCTAGAGGCACACAACACATCCATCAATGAACCACAACCGCCCTCCCCAGCCAGGGCCAAGAGGCACACAACATATCCACCAATGACCCACAACCCCCTCCCAGCCAGGGACTAGAGGCATACAACACATCCACCAATGACCCACAATCCCCGCCCCAAGCCAGGGCCAAGAGGCACACAACACATCCACCAATGACCGACAACCCCCCCTTCCCAGCCAGGGCCAAGAGGCACACAACACATCCACCAATGACCCACAACCCCCCCACCCCAGCAAGGACCTAGAGGCACACAACACATCCACCAACCCACAACCTCGCGCCCGCCAGCCAGGGCCTAGAGGCACACCACACATCCACCAATGACCACACCACACGCAACACAGCCATGTGACGACACCAACAGGACAGGCAGACGACGTGCAAATGTGTGCAAGCCATGATCCACACACCTGAGTGCATCACCCATCAAATGTGTGTACATGCAAGTGGACAGAGTATGAGGATTGTGTTCCATGTGATAGCCCCATTCACATCCTGCCACACAACTAACAGCATACTCTACATTCCCCCACAGGCACATCATCCGACAGTGACTCAGCACAACAGCCAACGACAAGGGTGACTGCATGTGGCCATCGTACACAGACATCCCGGGATGCCACTGCCTTCACTTCTAGCACACAGCCATCTGTCACGCTGATGGTGGCTATGGACACCTCCATCCCCGCTGCACCCGAAGTGCAGCACGTTGCAATCGAGGACACACCTGCTGCCCTTCCGTCGCACCCATCAGTGAGCGAGCAACTCAAAGTGACAATGACGCAGCCAGCGTAGACAGTGCGCCGGGGGAACAGGGCGCGGATGCACCCGACAATGTGGATGATGGGGGCAACATCACTCCCGAACAGGTGCCCATATTCGGCGCCATGGGACCCCACAGTCCATTCCGCTCCCCCACACCTTCACTCATGGAACTCAGCGCCCGCCTCCTGCGCATTGAGGCGCACTAAGCAAGCCTAATGCAGCTTGTGGAGCAACAAGTCCAGGTGGCGAGGCTGCAACCGGAGGAGGTCAGACTACAACGCGAGAAGGCTAGACTCCAATGGGAGAGCAGTGCCACCTCAGTGCACCGGCTATCACGTGCAATCGGGCGATTTGCAACAACCAACATGGTCCTATCACGGAGTGTCGGGGAGGGCAATAAAATAATGTCAAATATCGCTGAGACAATGCCCAACAGGCTTTCCTGGGTCATGTGCCACCTGCGGACCCGGCAGTGCGATCTGCCAGCAGCACACCCTCCAGTTCGGTGGCCAGTAGTCCCCGGAGGAGGTCTTCATGAGTGTCAGGACCATTTTGAAAGGACATGTACGGGCACAAGCATGGACGGAAATAGAAAGTGCATTGTTGAACTGTCGTCCAAACAGTTGTGATGGGGTCGTGGTTGGTGGGTGTGTATTTTGGGGAGGTGTGGGTGGTCCTTAGTGGGGTAAGTCAGTTGGGGCCTGGTTGGTGGGTGGGTACGTTGGGGAGGTGTGGGTGGGCCTTAGTGGGGTAAGTCATTTGGGGCCTAGTTGGTGGGTAGGTGTGGGGGTGGTCCTTAGTGGGGTAAGTCAGTTGGGGCCTGGTTGATGGGTGGGTATGTTGGGGAGGTGTGGGTGGTCCTTAGTGTGGTAAGTCAGTTGGGGCCTGGTTGGTGGGTGGGTACGTTGGGGAGCATGTGTGTACTTGATTCCTATCCAATTCCCGTCACCCCTGTTTACTTGTAAATACACTGTTGTGAAAAAGCAAATGACGAGTGGACAATCTTGATTCCTTGTGTCTACAAACCGTTTAATGTTGTGCCGCCACATGAAGTGCTGAATGTGCATGAGAAGTGTATCAAAATAAATTGTGGATGAGTGCTGCACATGCATGCTGTCCATCAATGGCACCCCGGCCTGGCAGTGCACCCATCCCATCACCATCATCATCATCGTCATCATCTTCAGCCTCGATGTCCGGGGGCAGTGGAATGTTCCTGCGTATGCACAGATTGTGCAGCATCGCACATGCTATTACTATTTTCCCTGTCTTCACTGGGCTGCACAGCAATGAGCCACCAGATTGGCTCAGGCAGCGGAACCTGGCCTTCAGTAGTCCAAAGGCACGCTCTATCATGCCACGTGTGCATATGTGTGCCCTGTTGTAGGCCTCCTCATGCCTGTTCCTTGGCCTTTGTATCGGCGTCATCAGCCATGGCGTGACTGCATATCCAGCATCGCCTGTATGGGAGTGTAAGCAAGGGCACATGTTAGTTTCCGTGGTATTACTGTCTGATTCAGATGCAGTACAATGATGCCCCGTTTGGTAATCTGTTGTGTGATTCATTTGTACAGCACAGTTGGATCACATTACCATGCAGGGGTCAGTGATGGTCACATTCGTGGACTGATATTGGGCAGCGACATGTTGAGCACATATCAATGCCCATGGGTTCCGATGTGGTGGGTGACTATGGCATTGTGATGTGATGGGCAGAACTGCATCAGGCAGACACAGGTCACTGTAGAGATGTGAGCAATGCACAGTGCACGGGGAGCGCACATCGTGTGCATGGAGGAGGCACATGCACATTGGGCGGGGGAGGGACTCACCTCCTCATGTCGATATTGCATGTAGTGCCAGCCCATGGCTAGGGTCTGCATGGAGGTAGGCAGGGCATGTACTTGCGCGCTGTGGCAATTTAAAATTCTACGCATTGAACTGTGTGGAGTCTGTGCTTGTCCATTACATTGAGCAGGGGTCATGCATTGGCAGTTATACTCACCCAAATGCCTGGGACACTGTGGCCCTTCACTACCCCCACCCCCAATACACAGGGGCCATGCATTGGCAGTTGTACTCACCCAGATGCCTGGGACACTGTGGCCCTTCACTACCCATCCCCCCCAATACACAGGGGTCATGCATTGGCAGTTGTACTCACCCAATAGCAATGTGTTTTGTCTAGCATAGTGTTCCATGTAGCGTGGCAATGTAGAATACCGCAAGACCATGAAGTCTTGTGTAGACCCTGGGAAACGTGCACAGCAATGGGGGAACACTTGTCTGGCATCGACCATCATTCAGTGAGGGGAATTGCTTCCAATTGCGGTACACCGCCTCGATTGCATGTCCAACTGTCAACTCCACGTGCGTGCAGTCTATGGCATGGAAGGCCAACTTGGTGGCAATGACCTGGGAAGGGGTACGGGGTAGGGAAATGTATTCTGACGCATGCAGCGCATCCAGTACCTGGACCAGTATTCTGGAAAAACAGGGTTGTGATAGCCCGTGCAGCTCCCCAAAAATGTGCCGATATGTCCCGGTTCCGAGGAAATGCAGTACCAAGACTACCTTCAGCAGGGGACGGGGGATTCGAGTCCGGATGCCAATGCGGCTGCTGATGTCCCCTTCAATCAGGGTGACGATGGATATGATTGAGGCCCGGTCAAGCCTGTATAGTGTGTGGATTTGACCTGGGGTCAGGTTCCAGGGTGAGGCCCTGTTACGGCGTATTTCTGGCTGCCTGCGGGGTGGTTCCTGCTGCACGTTTGGGCACAGGTTGAAGTTTTGCCTCCTACGCCTCCTCCTCCGCCCCACTGCTGCCACGATGTGCACTGCTGCTTGTACGTTCACTAGCCCAAATGCTGCTACAGCAGCTGACAGCATGGTTGTGCTGTGAAGGTGGCCTGTGTGTGGCCCTTTTGTAGACTCCCAGTGGCCTATAAGGTGCAGCTGGCCTCATTTTGTACACCTGGGGCCTGATTCAGCTCACCTGCCACTGTTCAACGCCATGTCTGCGGTGGCGGCGATACTGGCACGATGTTCAGTCTTTCCGCCACGTTTGTGGCAGTGTTTTCGTGTCCGTGCTACTCATAATGTGCGCGGTGTTGCGCATTGCCGGTGACTGGGGGTGCGCTGGCGAGTAGACGCGCTGTTTCTGCACACAGAGCTACCGGGTGCGTTGTCACGCGGGGGTCGCTTTGCGGTGATGGTGTTTCCGGGATCGCTGGTCGGAATGAGCTGGTCCGGTAAATGGTGCCGTACGGTTTTACCAGCACCATTAAATCCGGACCGGCCTACTTGTAATGAGGCCCATTGTCTCTAAACAGTTCCTCATCTGTCAAATCAGTCAGTCTATGTCCTTCGTCAAGAGCTATCACTGCTCGCCATGCTTTTCCCTTGTCATCAGTCCTGTGAATAATCACTCTTTCTCCTTTCACTATGACTGCTTATAATTCTAGTGGAAACACGTGTCCTTCCCCCCCCTCATCTATAGGTACTTCTGGTCTAAATACAAATTCTGCAGGTAGTTGCAATATGATATTTTACCGCTTATCCCGTTAAGCTTTGCTAGCAAAAGGTGTAACCCATAAAGAAATACTTCGGGATCCACCGGCACGCCCCACTGTGCTCTTTGGCTGAGAAATACTGAAATGAATTCTCTTGCACTTACATAACAAATCTCTGCAATAGAGCATACTATCCCCTGGTCAGTGAAAGATATGGTTATGTTGAGCTTGTCATCAAGTCCCATCTCATTATATTAACTGGTGTCTTGAGGGAATACAATAGTGGCATAGAAAGGTCATGCTCCCCTACAGTGATAGGTAAATCGTCCGTGAAAGGAACCAAACTTGTAGCCCCAGAAAAAACATGTGAATTCATGACAATGCCTGACATTGAGTGCTTCCCTTCCCTAACACAGGACCTACCCACCCCTTTATCTACAAGGAAGGAAAAGGTCTTGTCACCTATGGTCACCCCGACCAGTGGTTCCTCTGGTGGGTCTGGTGTAACGGATAGGATTGAACACATCATGTCACTCTGTGGGCTGTCCTATTGTGTGTGTAAATTCATCCCTGTCCCAGAGATGGGGATTCCTCCCACTACGGTCACACTCCCTGTTCTGGATATAGGCCTCCGTGGTCCTGCACCAGCTTTCAAAGTTGCTGTGGTGTTTTGATGTACCAGTGCTTGTGGTTGCATCTGTGCTTTCTGCGTTTGTATTGGTGGCTGTTGTGCTCACATTGGTGCTTGTTGTGCAGGTTTTATTTGCGGCGCATATATCTGATACAGTGTGTGATCTTGGGCATAATACTCTGGCGGCTCTGAACTGTATAGTAGGGGTATGCTATCCCCCCTCTTGGATCTTGCTAAGCTTGTGGAGCTTTAAATTCAATCGCTCTTGCCCTAGGTACACCCCGTCTTCCTCTGGGCCAATAATCATACTCTCCCATTCCTGCAAAATTCCATCGAGCCATTGGCTGTGTGTCTTGTGCGACCACTTCCTCTCCATTCGTCAACACAGCTCCTTCCACTGAACACTTTGACAGCTTTTTCTGAACTAACATTGCTTCCTCCAGTTTTCTTTCTGGCTTTCGCCTGCAATAATCGCCAATGGTGAACTATAGTTAATTGGATCTCTGGTCATGATTGCACTCATGCCTGATATATCGGGTTATTGCACTCTGAGTGCTCTCCACACATCTGCTTTACAATTATTAAAATGTGCTCTGTCATGTGCCGTATTTTGAGCGGTCATCCCGGGGCAACCTGCTTGTTTCCAAATGTCGTCGGCTCTCTCCCCAGTGGTGGCAGCTAGCAAGCTTTTTATGTCACCCACTGCTAATGTCATCCCAGCCGTCATTCTCTCTAATTCATGAATCCATTTACCCACTCCTGATGTCAGAGATGGTAACTTCCATCTCAAATTATCCTTGTATACTGTGGCCATAGTCCCCCCTTTTCGAACAATGGGAATTGCTTCAACTCTGCCCCACGTTCAAATCCAGCTACGCCCCTTGTATTAATAACAACAACTGTCATGCTTGTTTTCTTTCCCCCTGGTAATGTTCTCAATCTGTTTACATATGGGATTGTTTCTTCCAGACTACGTGATCACTCTTTTGGATGTTTGGGGTATGGTATAGGTTCTGGATTTTTCCCTTCTGGTTCTTCCAGATCAGACCACACTATCTCCTTAGAGAGAACGTATAGAGGCCTTGCACGGGCCTCCTCTTGCTCATTTTCATTTCATGCCTCTCCTCATCTGAAAGCAATGTCCCTCAACTTCCATCACTTACTTCATCTTCTCTCTCCTCAAAGTCTAATCATTTTAGGGGGCTCATTCCATGCAATACCTTCATTGCTTTTTCCAATAAGCTCTCATCTCTTTGTGGGGTCCCTACTACACTTCTCTTTATCTTACGAGTGACACCACTGTACTTCCTGCTTCTGTGCAAATTACCAATCCGTTGCATCGCTGTGCCCTCATCTTCTTCTGGGAGAGTAGACTTTTTGATTATCTTTTTGATTATCTCATCCATTTCTCTAATACGGCTTTCTAAACTCCTTTCTCTTCCCTGCTCCCGTTCCTCACTTTTATCCTTTTCCCGAAGCATGCGTTCCCTGCCAATCTCCTCAGCTTCTTTTCGCCGCCTCTCTTGGCTTTGTTCCATCACTCGCTCTATCTCCCTCTCTTTTTCTCTCGCTTTCTCGGCTTCCCTTTCTCTTTCATCCTTTTGTTTTCTCACTCTTTCCATTTCTTCTCTCTCTCGCTCCTTTTCTCTTTCCTCTAACTCCCTTTTCTATTCATCCTTTCGCTTCCTTTCTTTCTCCATCTACTTAACGTTGCTTTTCTCTTTTCTTCTCTTCATCAATTATTCTGTCCCATTCTCTTTCTTCCTCCTCTGTCACACCTTTTCTTACTGGCGCCAGCGATCACTACACATAAAGTGTAAGAAACCTGAGGGTCTCCTCACATCTACTCCCCTTGCATCCCCTTCTCAGGTGGTCAGGGAAAGGCCATCACTTTTGGATCCTGTCCCGGGGGGTGGAGGAGCAAGGGGGGATCCCCTGGGTGGAGGGTCCTTGGGGGTTGGGGAGAGTACATCCCTGAGAGAGATCTGGTATTCCCCCTTTCCATTCCAAGGATGAACCCAAAATCCCAGTAGCAGTGTGGTTAACCTTTTTCCTATGGTCAGAGTAACATCCTTCAGAATTATAAATCCTGGAGACACTGAAGGAGGGTAAGAGAGAGGAGGTGGCCCAAAGGTGAGACTTGTTAGCCCCCTTTCCCTGTTGATGGACAATCTAGCCATTCCCTTAGGCTACTGTAGAAGAGCTCCCCTCATTTCCCCACTTTTGACATTTGAAAGTACTGGGATGAAGAAGAGGAGACAGAGTAATGAACACTACACCTTTTCACTACTTTGGTACTGGGACGAGGAAGATGTCTGAAAAGGACTGTGAGGGTCAGGCAAGTCTGATGGTGACTCCACACCTGCAACCTGTTGAAGAGTTACAGGTGTATAATGAGAGGCCAGTGAAACAACATGGAGAGAGACATGGAGATCTGTGTGGAAGTCGCCAGTAGGGGATGCGTGTGAGAGGAGGCAGCCGTGGTGGGGCCTGGGAGGAAGCAAGGACGCCAGCCAAAGCCCAGGAAAACCGTGGAGTCCCCAGGCCAGGTGGGCCGTTGGATTGCCACAAGAATGGGAGCCTCCGTGCTGGGCTGCATGTAGCAGCATCTGCGAGCAAGCAGAAAGAAAAGGACACAGTCTGTGTCCGTGTGGAGGAGGCAGAGATGCCGGCTGGTGCTGCAAAGCACCAGAAGTGCGAGCGGGGCTCGCAGGGGCCGGTCTGTCAGCCGGCAAAGCAAGAAGAAGGCAGCCACATCGGAAACCGAAGACCGGTGAGTGTCGATGGAGTCATTCGGAGCCAGAGCACCTCGAGAGCACTGCGTGTGCTGGTTAAGACTTATTGAACGCAGTGCGGGGTGACTCTTGAAACAACGTTGAACTACATACATTGAATATTGAATTGAGTGCAAAATTTGAAACAATACTGAAACAAATATATTGAATACCGAACTGAATGAAAATTGGAACTTAATCCAAAATAGTTATATTGAATACAGAACTATGTTTTATGGGCAAGAGGAAAGGGCCCATTTGAAAAGCATTATGCAGAAAATAGTGCAAGTGTGAAGAAGTCTAACAAAAGATGGGGCATAAACCAGACCACCAGACAGTGAACTTTATAACTGGAAATAGTGTGACAAGGGCAAAGCCTGGCAAGAGAAGTGTGACAAATGGGGACAAAGCCAAGAGGCTAACTGGGAGAAACCAGGAAAGTGTGAAGCTGCCCCTTAAGTGAACAGGCTGAGACTTGGCAAATGAATGTGAATCTGTACAAAGGAACAAGTGTAGATTAACTTGTGAGAACTGGAGAGCTTGGGGTTTCCTGGTTGAGCGCCCTGTGATGGGTGGACCGTGTGGTCTGACTACTGCACCAAGACCAGTGAGGCCTAAATGAGGAAAACTAAAATACATTGCAAAAGAAACCAAGGAGAAATACTATAAGCAGACTGGTGAGGCTAACCAGAGGATGCTACATTGAAGTATTGGGGAAGGGAACCTTGGGACTTGGTAGACTACAAGTGCTGCCTTAAGAACGGAGCCTCAAGACCCCTCTGCCTTTGAACTGTGTTGCTTGAGACTTGGGGAAGGGAGCCCCAAGGATTGTGTGGAACTGTAATGCATTGAACTTGTAAAAGGTAATCTTAAGACTGTGAACATTCTTGAACTTGGGGAAGGGAAGCTGAAGAAGAAGCTAAGAGCTGGACAAAGCTCAGAACTTTATGTTGAACATGATCGCCCTCATTACAGGTTTGCCGGTCCAGAAACAAGTGCTGTTAACAGTTACCGGCACCTTTTCTGGACCGGCAAACTACAAGTCTGCCCGTATGGACTGTTAACTACCGGCAGGCCTGACCTGGCCGGTAGTTCAGGCCCCTACTGGCCACGTTTTTACTGATGCACCGGCAATGTTACTAACGGTTCCGGTGCTACATATCCTGGTATTACTGGGATATCAGGCGGCGGAAACGATAAGGCGAGTCTGCCGGTAACTCGCCGGTAGCACCAGCAGGTTACCGGGAGACTCGTAATGAGAGCCCCTGCCTTTCAGTATTGACATCCCTAGGCATTGTTTAGCTTTAGTTGTAAGGGCAAGGATAGGTTTTGGACACAGACAGACTTTTCAGTTGAACTCTTTGACTCATGCTGTCCTTAGTTTTGTTCAGGTAGGGAAATCCCACCTTAGCATAGGGCAAGTTAGGCCTTCTACCATCCTGACATTTCATTTAATATATTATCTTATTTTGAACTTTAAATCTGTTGTCGGTGTCTTACTTCATGATGCCTTCACAATAGGTGCACCTTCAATATAACACAACAAAGCCCCACAGCTGTCTTCCTGCCCTCTTGACAAGGTATCCTTATCTTTTAATCTTTACCCCGGAAGGGGGCGCAACGCCCTCTTCCTTGACCTTGTCTCTTTAGCTTTAATATCTTGCTATACCTTGTCACAAGGTTTAGTGTGTCACCTTCTATAACCTTGTTACAGGTATCCTCTCATAATTAAATTCTTTTACCATCTTCACAATTCCCCAATATATGCATACAAAGCCCTCCCTCCTTCGTTTGCCAATTTGATGCTTTATACTTACCTCCGTGGATCAGCCGAGGCCTTCGGTATCAATCCCCCCTCAATTGGCCACTCCACCCTCAATCTGGAGGGCTTCCATGGGGACTGGGCAGGATTTTCATCAAGGGGGCTCCTGTCAACCGTCTCAGCTCATGTGTGATTCACCGTTCTCCACAGGTCACTCAGCAGTTCTCCAGTGCAGACACTGCTATTCGGCTTAGGCGATGTCTAGAAGATCTTGGCTCATGGATGCCGACCAACTGGCTGAAACTGAACAGATCCAAGACTGAGGTGCTGGTGGTAGGCACCTCTAACTCTCTTTCCTTCTGGACCCCTGAGTTTTGGCCGGCTTCGTTAGGCACTTGCCCCACGGCGGCTAGCTCAGTCAAAAATCTGGGAGTTACATTGCCATCCTCCTTATCCATGGCACCCCAAGTGGGTGCCGTAGGCAAGTCTGGGAACTTTAAATTGTGCATACTACGCAAAGTGCTTCCTTTTGTTCCGGCTAAATACCATGCTCCTGTGGTGGCTGCGCTGGTGCTGAGCACCACGGATTACTGCAAATCCTTTTACCTGGGTCAGCCATGCTACCTTACCAAACGCTTCCAGCTGCTTCAAAATGCTGCTGCCCGCTCAGTACTTCGTCCCCCTTTCCGAGCCCACATGACTCCACTTCTTGGGCAACTGCATTGGCTGCCCATTGAGAAGAGGATTCTTTTTAAATCTATGTGTGCCATGCATTGTGCCTTCTACAAACAGGATGCAGAATATATCCAGGCTAAATTCCCCCACCATGCAACATCTCGTCCTCTTATGTTTTAGTCTGCTCTCCTGATCTCTGTCCCTCGTGCTAGGCTCTCTCGCATTGGCGGACGTGCATTCTCAGCGACAGCTGCAAAAGCCTGGAACAGCCATCCACTGTCTCTTGGAGCGGTCGACGATCACCTGTCCTTCTGCCGGGCTCTTCAGACTTATCTCTACTAGGTTCCTGCTTACTGCTGCTTGCCTCTTGCTCTACCTAGCGCCATGATGCCCCTTGGCGTATGTGCCCTTTAGAAATAAATATAACTTAACGTAGCAGGGGTATCGACAATCCGAGAGTCTGGACAGCATCATACAAATCGCTACTATATGTACAAGAGCACTGGAAAGCCCCACTGCTAGCGGAACAGACAGTCCGGGAAGTCACACACCCAATGACGGAAATAGTCAAAGTAAATGGCAAGGGCCTGTTTTTTATTAACAATCCATTTAAAACAGGGAAAGCAATGAGCACACACGTCTCCTATGCTCCGCTGTCTCTCCAATAAAAAACATCAGTTTTCAATCACAAAATACATCATCATTGACGTCACATCACAAGCCTGGTTACAAAAACCTATGGGGTTGTAGGATTGGTTAGGGGAATTGTCTACATATAGTTTGTATACAAGTTAGTCTTTTCATTCGACAGGACTATCTGATGGCCCCACCTTGGACCACCCCTAGATTGATAAAGGCAAAAAATACATCATTTTAGCAACATATAATCGGCTAACGTGACAGTTACTTTTTTTTATTGTTTTAGTTGAAACAAGTCAACTTTACAATTTTTATACAATTTCTATAATATAAAAAGAAGAAAATTCAAAAGTAATTACAGATAAAAACACAAAGCAGAACACAGTAATTTCAAAATCAAAACAAAATAGAATGCTTTTCAACACCCAAGGTAATTATATAAAAAAGGAAAGCAATTTAAAATTTTGTAAAAATTATAGTTTGTTACAGTTCATTTCGACTGGATATTTAACAGAGGGATGCTTTTCAGTAAACAGATAGCACCAATCCTCAAGGATAAAGAAAGACCAGACATAATCATTAACCACAGGGTATCCGCATTTACATCACTGTGTTCTTTTAGTGGTGGTTTAAAGTGAGGAAGTCTTTCCTTACATACAGCATTACATTCAACCAGTATGTGTCGTAAAGTTTCTACATCTTTATCATTTTTACATAAACGGCAGAATTTTTCCTCTGGTGGAATGATTTTACGTTTTACTCTCACTTCCTGGCTGGACCATAGATTTAATCTTAATCTCAAAAAGTCTGATCTATGTTGCATGGAAGGGGATCTGATCATATAAGGTTCTGGGAAACAACAAACATTTTCGAAACTAGCTTATTATTTGCCATAAATACCGGGCATACAAGGAGGTCAACCCCAGTTCACTTCAGATAAGCACTATTGGTGTACAATTTGGGAGTCTAAGGACTTGTTTCCAAAATTTTGCTTCAAATTTTTCCCATATAGATTCAGACAGGATTGGTAAAGTTTCTGAACCGTACAATAAGATTGGGGTAACTTTTTGTCTATAAAAGATTAAAGTTGGGATAATTGAACATTTTCCAAATTTGGCTTGGATTATTATTGATTGGGAAATCATAGTACTTAGCTTTATTTTACATTTCAACATTTGCGCTGTATTTGTAGTGCCGGAGATAGTAACGCCCAAGTATACATATTCATTTACAACATCAAGGTGTTTCCCCTGTATAGACCATTTGTAGTGCGTGTAGTTATTTTTCATCAATACATTACATATCATTACCTTAGATTTATCCAGGTTGATTGTTAGCAAGTTTTTTTCTACATATGCAGGGAGTGAATCGAGGAGCTTTTGTAGTCCAATTGGGGTTTTTGACATCAAAACTAGATCATCCGCATATAAGAGAGCAGGTATTTTTTTGTGATCTAGTTTTGGTGCGTCTTATTGGGTTGCATTAAAGTTCTTACATATGTATGCTATAAAGAAGCTAAACAGTGCTGCAGCTAAAATGCAGCCCTGATGCAACCCCCTATAGGTGTTAATCGCTGTTGACAGCAACCCTTCAAGATTCAGTCTCACATTAATACTAGTTTGACTATGTAGGGCATGGATAAGTGATACAATATGAGGTGGGCAGTTCTCTTTCACTAATTTCTTTAGCAGTAATTTTCTCGAGACAGAGTAAAAAGCGGCTCGTAGGTCAATGAAAACAATGTATAACGATTGTTTGTTAGCTTGATAATGTTTTATGATTGCTGCTGAATTTACCGAAGTTCCCAGTCCTGCAATGAATCCTGTCTGGCAGGGGTCACGTAAAGAGCAAGAGTCAGCCAATTGTTGAGGTCTTGCAAGATAAAGCGGGCGAAGATTTTGCCCGGAACATCAAGAAGAGCGATCGGCCTGTAATTTGATGGGTTTGACTGATCACCCTTCTTGAATTTCGGGACAATTACCTACCTTCGCCAAGAATCAGGTATGATGTTGGTTTCTAATATTTGCGAGAAGATATTAAACAAGATCTTCGCCCATAGCGATGGATGCTGCTTAAGTGTATAAATGCTAAGGCCGTCAGGTCCAGGTGCTCTTGAGTTGCTTGAATGATTAATGAAATGTAGTATGTCCTCTTCTAGGATCTGCATTTGTTGAAAACTTTGGGCTGGGTCTTGTATTGCAAAATCTTCTATAGAAGTGTTAAAATACAGAGTTGTAAAATGCGATATCCAATCGGCTTCCAGGACACAGTTTATTTGGACCGGGTACTGGGTTTGATTATTTGCTAGGTTCAGTAGACCCCAAATCTCTGTTGATTTCTTAGCGTTTATAGCAGCTAGCATAATTTCCCCATTTTGTTGATATAGCCAATTCATGTGGCTTCTTGTCCAGTTCCTATACGTATTTTTTATAACTCGAAGAGCCTCGCGTCTTTGATGAAAGGGAAGTTGTAATGCAAATCTTTTATCGTTCCGGAATTGTGTTTTTTTTTGTTGCATTTCCTTATTAAAATTACATCTCACAAAATGTTTTCCTTGGGTGTTACAATCATGTTTTTGTTTATAAAAGTGTAGAGCTGATCTATATGTGTGATCTTCCCAATTTGAGTCTGCTTTTATTTTCAGAAGATCATTATGAAATTTATCTAGCATATTTCCATTCCAGCGAAATCTAATTTGAGTGTTGTTTACAGTAAGATGTGGTGTATATCTCGTGTTACACTCTTCTGAAGATGTTTCTTTTTTTTTAGGGTGCCAATATGTAGTTAGCTTATCATGATCGCTATCCGGGCAATGAACCACTTCGAATTTAGACATCAAACTGAAGGAATTGCTATCCACGTATATATAATCAATAATTGAATTACTTGTACCTCGCTGCCAAGTGTAATGTGCCGGAATATCGCTTTTCATTGAGCCGTTAAGCATTAGCAAATTGTGACTTTTCATGGTTTCCTCCCGTTTTGGACAAGAGTTATTTTTCTAATCTAATGTATTTGCTAAACAATGGAGATTCAGATCACCCACAATAAAGGTATTTCTTACCTCAGGAGATTGTGATATGATATTAAGGAGTTTCTCCAGTTCTACAAAAATTATCTTATCTGATAGCCCTATAGGGTTACGGTAGATATTTATTAAGGCCAATATATAGCCTTGGAATGCTATTTGGACCAATTGCAAGTAGGAGTTTGGTTGAACCCATGGGAAAATTCTAAAACCGGCCTTTGTACTGACAGCTACCATAAGTCCAGACGTGGGTCTACCTTTTGCCCCTTTAATTGCAGGACAGGGGAGAATTTCATAACCGTTCCAAACCGGATTGGTCGTAAACCAGGTTTCTTGGAGGGCTATGATGTTGTATGTTAATAAGTGTGAGCTGTCCTTTAACAAATGACAATGGCCACAAGTGTTCCAATTTACAATCGAGAATGTCAAGCACTTTCTCTCAGGCTCTAGTTATGAAGCATGGTAGGTAGAATGTGAATTTCCTTGAGCTATTTCATTAGTTATAATTCTCATTTGAGCTACATAACTTAAGTTCTCGTTTTGATAATGGAGGGGTATTCGCATTGCCTTGGTTTATTTTGTTTTCATAAATAGTGGGATCGATCGCTAGGATGAATCCCATGACAAACAAATCCATGCGAGCCTCCCATAAGACATTCCGAACAACATTAGAGCTTATCCATAGCCGAACTATAGAAAGAGATGAGTCACTTACGAATTCAACCTGTGTAATATCATTTGAGGTGATATCACTCAGTGCGGGTATATTTTCAAAGATTGCCATGACACTTGCTCGAGATAGATCATATGTTTCAAACGGAGCATCTCGGCACTTTAATATAAATCGATGATTTTCATTTTGATTAAGCATGTGTCTTGACAATTTATTATTCGAGGTAGGATGTTTTGGTTGTAGATTTTATTTTTTGGATCAAGATAGGTTTCTGATAGCGAATTGCTAGGATTTTCTTTTTGGTATGTGTTTGCAACCACAACTTTTGTCTCACTTTTGTTTGGGCAGGACTCTTTTTTTTTAAAAGTATTCGTCCATTGCATGACAAATTTCAGTCCTAATGTTGATCGGTAAGTTTGCGGTAGCATTGTATTTCATCACCTCTTTCTCAGTCGAATGAGTGATCATTTCAGCTGTTGGAGGTTTTGGGGTTATATTCGGTTCAAAATGTTGTTCACTGATTAAACGGCTTAAAGATTCCTTTTGTCGAGGTATTATAGTTTCAATTTGTGTATCTTGATGTAGGGATACAACAGGTTTTGAATAATGGAAAGTTATGTTGGATTGTTTGAATTGTTTATATTCATCCAATGACCGTCGAATTTCAGCTTGGACATCTTTTAGAATGTCATCAGGTAAAGAAGATTTATTAGTACCCAAATGTGTTACATTTAGAGTACTAGGTTGTGATATTGATGTCTTATCGGATGATTTTCTTTCAATCACAGAACATTGTGTAATAACAGGCTCACTGGTTGCTTTTCTTAGCGAGTTTTTCTCGTCATCAGAACCACATGTAACACAAGAAATACAGCTAGCAACAGATTGATTTGATTTCATATCGCTGTTCTCGGGCATCAACAGAGTCTCTATCATTGTAATAAGGTCATTTAATGGAGTATATTCCTTATTAGTAACCGCATTTTTTTTCATATGATCTTTTTTTATTTAAGTATTTGTATTTATTCTGTAACACTTTCCTTACGCTCGAATTTGAAGTCTTTACCGAGGTCAGGTGTTATACAAACTGTTTGACATTCAAGCTACTGTTTGGTCTCACATTTTTTTGGTTCTTCGTTATTTTCATAGAACTTTTTATCGTAGTAATTTTATTTGAATCGTTTATTGTTTTTGCATTGGTGTCAAACAGGTTGTCAACCGGGCCAGGTCTAACTGCAGATTCTAGCGTTTGTTGCACAGTAGGTTGAACAGACACGGCATTCGTCGCCTCGTCACAATTGATAGGGCATATGATTTTTTCAAAAGTCGGAAGTGGGCAATTTCCAGACCGAGTAGTTGGTTCCTGGAATTTTTCCTCAATTGCGGGGCATGATAGTTTCGTATGCTCAGTATCATCAATGCCCACGGAGTTACGTTTTGATTCAGCATCAGTGTCAGTTTTGACTTTGTCCTTGAGTTTTTTGTCCCAGCCATACATCCACTTAGCAATCTTATCTATTTTCTTAGACTGCTGCGTGATTTTGGTGCCTTGAGATTCAAATAATGTTATCAAGGACACAATTGTCGAATTCATAGCATTTAGGGTTATTTCCATCAAGGGATTTTGTTTATTTAACACCTCATTCGACTTGGGGGACGTTTGAGGAGTGCAACTTGAACGTTTTTTTCATGGAGTAGGCTGAGCAAAAGAAGACTGATTATCAGGTGAGGAAACATTTGAATGATTTAACAAACTTGGTGACTGATATAGACTTATTACAGCTGCCTGAGAAGATAGGTCAATGGGCATAGATAGTGCTTTAATAACTTGCAGTTCTTCGAGGTTACTAGGTGGGATTTCGTCATCCAGTTCGGGATTTTGACATACACTAACTACAGAGATGTTAATTCCAGGCGAGCAATTTCTTTTTTTTGTGTTACACAAAGGGCTAGAACACATGGAAGACCTTAGCTGATCACTATTGTGGGTGCGATTTCTCGCCGTCACCATAACCAGTACAATGAGGGACCCTGCAATAACTCAGACAGAAAAGAGCCAAGTAAACATTACTTTATTAATGCACAAGCATTCGCGAATGGGCCGCAAGTTCAAACGTCTCGCTAAGCAAGTCGTCGAAGTGCCGCGCCTTCCTCTACACATCGTGCTCATTTATACTTTTCTGTTTACATTGCCTTGCACATAGCACACGTCCACCCCAGGGCGGATCTCCAGTTGGAGTTTATCTGAAGTATCCAGTTGGAGTTTAACGAACAACCATTGCACATTTGCTATTGTGGTCTATCGTGGTTTCCTGTTATCCCGGTCTTCACATTCTTTCGTGCCCCTTTGTGCCCGTATCTCTGTGCTCGAGGCCATGCTTACTCATTCCTTCCCCCCACCCGTATTCTGCAGATAGTTTTAGCAGGCTCAGTATGCTTCGACATACAGTGACCAAACACAATTCTTCTGTTAAAAACAAGTTCTTGCCGGGTCAGCAGGTCTTAAACGCTGCCGTATAAAAGAGAAGGCCTCTTCTTTTAGCAAAAAGTACATTCATTTAACGCATATGGTGATTAGTACAAACTCCAAGTGTGAGCACAACGTTACATATGCATGCGTGCATGCGTACAGTTGCAACGAGGCAGACGTGATCATAAGACGAGATGGCATGCCAGTTTTCAACGTGTACCCGGCACCTTTGTGTGACATTAAGTAGGGCTACTACAATTTGCCAACACAGGAGCTCGCACTTTCAGTTATCTTTTTTTTTTTTTAATCGCATGGGGTCAGCAGCGAGGAAAAATAACGGTTCAAAATTGCAATTAAATTAAGTCGCTCTATGCTGTCACCTGAACAGCGTAACAGCGACTTCAGAAGCGGCTTACTTGAAGCGCGCGTGCAGAAGCGCACGCACAGGAGCGTGTGCTTGTTGCTTTTTGAGGATTTCCGGGATAGTGTGGGCTGGATTTACCTGAAAAGGTAAAAAACCAGTATATTTTAGAGTCTAATAAGCCCTTTTAATGGTACAATTCAAAGGGGGTAAAGGGAAGTCCTGTACCGCGTTGTAAGATCCGATGAAGTCCAAAAGAATCAGCTGGCATCCAACAAGTATCCGGGAAGGCAGCGTGGTTGCAGCGTAACAGCGAATTCAGAAGTGACTTACTTGTGACAGTCACAAGGCAGCATCATTTGAGTTTGGAGTTGTTGAACATTTGGCAGGTCATCCGCACATGAGCAAAAATGGTGGTGTGGTGAGTGACATCAAGGAACTGCGTCTTCCAAATAAATAAGAAACCATCCCTTATTTCCTAGACCACATACCTGGTCCTTTAGCTTTGAACTTGGCCTGGTTTGGCATCTCCCGTTCTGGAAATCTGTGGGGAGTCGAGCCAGGTGTCTGTCTGTCTAGATCTTAACGAATGGGCACTGTTCTCCAATTATGAGTTACGTGTGAGGAAACCACGTTTTGAATTATCCTACTCAGCTTTAATTAGATTTTAGCTCATTTTAATGCAGGGTTTTACTCTCTTTGGCCAGTGGAGACTTGTTCAAGCTACTCCTCATGCAGTATCTAAGCTTTTAATGAATAAGCGCTTGGCATTGAAAGGCTGTGTATTCTTTTACCTAATCTAAGAAGGATATGCCTAATGCTTTGGAATTATTATCTTCTGTTCTCTTTGGAGCCATCCAAACCTCCCTTTTCCTGTCTAGCCTGCATGGATGTATTCTGAGCTAATTCAGCAAATCAAATCTCCCTGCAGCTTCGAGGCTTCCCATTCACTCAAACGTGGCTTCGCCGTCCATTTTATTCAAGATGGCCCTAAGTTACCGTTTCATTTCTATGTTTAGCAAGCTATATGTATATGTCGTTCATCTTGCTTTTGCAGCGTATACATTGATTGTTCTGTCACTTATGTCTATATGGTGCAGGTAATGTTCTTGATATCTAAATGCACGTTTGACCTAGTGTCTGCATTTCTTCATGGTGAGTGCATATTTGCTTCATGTCTATTGTATCTTCATGTGTCAGTTTAGCTGTGATGTCAGTTTTGCTCGTCATCTTCAGTTATAGCATGTTCATTTCTTCTAGAGTTTGCAGATTCATCTCTTCTTTCATTGTTCCAGGATATGGTCGATAGGGTTGTCTTAGTGAATAGTGTTTTGTAGAGAATAGCATTCAATACATGTGCTGAGCCGCGCGCATCGTCACGCGATCCCCTGCCTCACTGTTATCATTGGAGACGGGAGTTCGCGTGACGAGTGCGACGGTTGACTGAGAGGGAGAAGGAGCAGTTGTGCCGGCGGGCTCTGTTATAATAAAGAAGTATAAATCTTACGTTCATCCGTCTCTGCCTCATCCTTACAATTGGCGACGAGGAAGAGGACCGCACACAGAGCCCGCGACGGAGCACGATCCACTTCAAAGCCACACGGTTGTGAGCTCTGGCGCCTCCTGTGCCTCTGACTGGGAGGGAGCACAGTGCCAGGTGCCGGCAGAGCCTGTTAACGGCTTGCTCACGAGTGGCAGCAACTTCAGGAACCCTGCCCCGCTCCCCGGCCTTCGATGGCCGACAGGTGAGGAGGGGCACTGAGGGAGCGGGGAGGTGAGGGAACGGCACGGCAGGAGAGTGATTGCGGCGGCACTGTTTACAGCGTAAGCCTTGCTTCCTGTGACACGCCCACGACCAGAGACAAAACATGCCCTATTGCCACACGAAAAAAGAAAAGTAAATAAACGGGGGCTGTTCTTCTGATTGGAACCGAGAGTAAAAGTTGCAGTCGCACAGAGAAGGAGTTAAAATTATGCAAAATAAAAACAGTGGAAAAAGAAAGTAGAAATATATCACTGTATTGTCTGCACTGCTCCAAAATAAAATGTACATACTGAGTGGAAATTTGGGGCACCGGAGCTTCTCAACATGGCAGCAGCTAGCATGGCCCCACCTCCACCCTTCTTGATGGAACCTGGTGTCCCACCAATAAGATGGGACAGGTGGAAGAAATTATTTGACACTTACTTAGTGGCAATTGGAGGGGATAAATTTGCTGCGTCCAGAAAAGAAGCAATACTTCTACATAATTTGGGCACAGAGGGTCGCAGTGTATACGATGGTCTCCCTCAACCTCCGCTAGAAGGCCAAGGTGAAGTGGATCTGTATACCTTGGCAGAAAGAAAACTTGAAATTCATTTTGAAGCAGAGAAAAACATAACGTTCGAGAGACACAAGTTTTTCCAGAGAACACAGGATCCCAGTGAACCAGTGGAGAATTTTATTGCAGCATTGAGGTCTCTTGAGTCACACATGTGAATTTGGTCAATTAACAGACTCGCTGATACGAGATCAATTAGTGAGATGCACTAGAAACTTGAAAATACAGGAGAGATTGTTGACAAAAGATGCATCTCTGGAGGTGGCGGTGGAGACTGCCAGAGGAATGGAGCAAACACATAAATACATGGCGACCATGAAAGGAGAAAAACAAGATGGCGAAGTGGCAGCTGTGAGAGGAATCCGTAGAACCAATATGAATAAAGAAACCAAGTGCTACAAATGTGGCAGCAATCGACACATCTCCACGAGCGCATTTTGCCCTGCAAGAAATGCTTTGTGATTGAAATGCAATAAGAAAGGGCATTTTGCTACAGTATGCAGAGGTGCGAACCAAGTGAACTATATTGAACCAGGGATGAGAGTACCTGAACAAGAAGAAAGTGAAAGTCCACTTCAAAACCTACAAACTAAACATGTGTTGGAGATAGCGGATATATCAAACAAAGGGAAATCTCCCACCAATGTATTCTTGATAAATGGAAGAGTTGTCACACTTAAGGTGGACAGTTGCTCACCTTGGACTTTAGTATCCAAAAAGATTTATGAGAATTGTCTGCATGGCTCAATCAATGATCTTAAACAGCACATCATAGAACCATATGCATACGGCAACGTTAAAATCGAGATTTTAGGAAAATATCAAGGCATAACTGCTACTGTAAACTACACTAGAAACCGAAGATAAATTATTTAATAAAACACCACTGTTCAACGCTTTATTTGACATAGTCTTTTAACCAGATAGGTTTAGACCTCGACCTGCCTGTTGTAGAGAATAGCATTCAATACATGTGCTGAGCCGCGCGCGTCGTCACGCAAGCCCCTTCCTCACTGTTATCATTGAAGACGGGAGTTTGCATGACGAGAGCGACGGTTGACTGAGAGGGAGAAGGAGCAGTTGTGCCGGCGGGCTCTGTTACAATAAAGAAGTATAAATCTTACGTTCATCCATCTCCGTCTCATCCTTACATGTTTCTCATACTTGTGGTATAAAAGAGGGGAAGGGGCAGACTCCATAAATGACGTACTCCTCACGTTTCAAACAATATGGAGGTGGGGGAGAGGCTGATGCCATGAGTGGCGTATTCATCTGTCTCTCGACATTTCCAGCCTGTTATAGTAGGTGTACTTGGCTTACTCCCGAAGAGGAGCAGGCTGCTGGGCCTCGGCCTCTGGACACTGGGACTCTTGTTTTTTCCTTGTCCCATCATTCTTGGTTCACTTGGTTTTTTCTGGCTCTTTCCCAGTGCCCTTAATAGGACTTCCATCTTTGTATGGTTGGAATCTCTGGTTTGCTCAAAGTCACTGGAAGAAAAAGAAGTATTTCTTCTTTTTCTGAGCTAGTAGGATCCCTCCACTGTCAAAATGTACTATCTCCGACAAGATCTAACAACCCACTCCCACTGGCTGATCATTGCTCTGGTTTCTCGTATTTGTTCCAAAATACTTCTCCTGGATGCCTCTGCCAGGGTGGTTTTCTCTTCAGGTGGAGAAATCAGGACGGGTCAGATGCCTACCTTTATCTCTGCAGGGACCTATCTTTCTTTTGGAACAGGGCCAGGCTTAGAAATTCTAATTCCACTCCTATCTCCCAGACCTCTCCTTCCCAAGGTTCTTTACTGGCGGTTATGCAGGAGTAAAAACAAAGAGGTGATGGCTGGAAGGTTTAGAATTAATCTTAACCTCTGGCATTGCTCTGGACAACCCTCCAGACCATTGTTCTTCGCCTGCCAAGCCATTACAGAATGGGAAAGACCACATGCAAATCGGGCTTGGTCTTCATGGCAGTACCTGACTGATTTGCATATGGCTGGACCCTTTTTGCAATGGCGCAGATGGGCTAAAATACTGTGGTGTGGAAGGTTGCCCAGAGCAATGCCAGTAGTTAAGATTCATTCAAAACCTTCCACCCATCACTTTTGTGGTTATGGTTACGCAGGAGTCCCTGGTTTGCGATGTCTAGACTGTGTTCCTTAAGCATAGGTCAACCTATGTGTCTGTATCTATTGAATCCCACTTCTGTTAACATGTATCACAGTTGGCACAGAAAACACTCAGCCACTGAGACAGTTCATGGTTTGTATTTTCTTTGAGGGACCTGGGGCCCTCCCTCTGTCTCTCTTGTCTTGCCAAAACACTCCTCCTCAACAAAGGTATCTGTAACCCCTGGTTATTGCTACCAAAGGTTATCCCTTACTTTCTAATTTTCTGTCTTCTGATAATGGTGACTCCCTAAATGTCCAGCTATCTGGACTCCCTCAGGGATTTTCTAACTCACCCTACTGTAACCACAGGTTATAGTTCTAATGGGAGTTTGTATAGTGCCTTGCAATTACTTGTTTGGATGCAGGCTAGTTCGGTCACACAGACTCTTCTTCTCTTCTATTCTGACTACCACTCCCTCTGGCTTACTCCTCCCACCAGTTCTCTGTCCCTCAGATGTTTCACTCCTCCTACTCCTCACCTCCACCCTTTGATATTACCAGTCCTACCACTCTACTATTCCTCCCCTCTACAGCTACTATCCCTCAACCACTACTGCTCTCTTCCACCCACTACCACTCTCCTCCGCCCACTTCTGCGCTACTCCGACCACTACTGCTTTCCTCCTCCCACCACTGCGCTCCACCTCCCACCACTTCTCTCCTCCCCGGCACTACTCTTCTCCTGACTATTACACTCCCCCCACTACTACTCAAAGACCCTCTTTCACCTAGTATCATTCACTCCACATTCATTTCTTACAATAACTTCTACTTAATCGCCACACAAACATGCACACTGAAACTGCAGAACCACTTTTTATTTCTGAGTCAATGCTTCAGGTGCTCAATCTCCTCCACAATCCGCTGCCAGTGTTTTCCTCTTGCGGATCTCTCGATTGTCCTCCACCTCTGACCTCACCCGAAAACTCTACACTTCCTGCTTTGTGTCCCCCTTTTAATCATCCCTTGCCTGTTGGGATTGCCCACCTTTCCCTATCCAATCTGTGCCCTACTTTCCTCCCCACTGTGTGCATGTGCAGGGAAAGTCTTGAAGAGGGGGCCTATCCCCGCCCACTGTCTCCACGCCGCTTGCTGCATAATGACGATGGTGGCGTAGCAAGTTTGTTGTCTCAGTTTCTGTTTTGGGGTCTGTTTCTGTGGACCATTAAGGTAATTTTGAGGCAGGATCCCCCTTCTATGTCCCCTCTCTTTGCCTGGTGGTCTAGCGGACCTTTAATTAATGGTGCAGGCTTGCCGACGGACTCCGCCGGGCTTGCGACACGGGTATCCTCACTGCTCTGATGCAGCAGATGTGTCTCTCTCTCTCTCTCAGGTAGGTGCGTAGAGCTGCTCAGGTCACTGCACAGTTGTGGTGGCTCTTCTCAGCTTCTCTTCGCTATTTTGAGCGATCTTGGCTCTTTCGCTTGTCCTCTGTTGCTCTTCAACCTCACTTTGGGGCTTTCTGAAAATAAAGAAAAACACTGATGAATATCAGAACTTGGAGGTAAGGCTGTAGATAAGGTTCTTCAAACGCACATGCTGGCACAGAAAAGGGGGACAGGAATTTGGGCTCTCAGTGCTCCAGTTAGGATTTTGGCATGTGAGTATTTTAGTCCCAATATTTAGAATTGGAGAGAAAATCCAATTTCAAGAGAGTAAAAAAATAGGTTTCCTCCTTCGCACGAGAGTAAAAAAAAGTGCCTGAAAACTATCCAATTTCTGTGTAAAATTAAATCTGTGTTTGAAAACATTACTGACAAAGAACTTGTTGATGTGTACTAAACAACTTCTTCTTCATTATACTTGAACACTAACACTCTGTTGAGAACTACTACTGATGCTAGCTAGTTACATCTTAAATCAAGTCCCTCGTTCTACCAGCATCACTTCTCTAACTCTTGGGCCTACTGTTGCTGCCTGGCACTACCTGCTTGACAGCCACTCCAGGTTTTTGCTCCATCTCTCCTTTCCTTTGCTGCTCTGTTTCCCCTGTCTCTCACTTTCTGATGCACTGCCTCTCACTCGCAAGTGTTGTTATGCCACGTTGTAAGGTCTGTTGCTCTGTCACTCTGCCTCTCCGATCTCTGCATTCTATTATTGCTGTTTCCCTCCTATATTGTGCTGTATTGGTTGATATAACTCCTCTTCTGCTCTCATGTCATTACTCTGGCTATATCTGTTTTTTCATTTTCTCTGTTGTGGTCACTACTCTTTTTGATTATCTTTCTTGCACTGCGCCTCTTATGTTAATGGCCTCCCTTTCTCTAGTCTGGATTTTCTATTTCCAGCTCTTGCAGTCTGCTGTTGATCTGTGTTTTCCTGTTTTACCACTATGTCTCTTTCGCTCAGCTTCCTTCCCTCCCTCTCTCCTATTGTGTATGTGTCCTATTATTTACCACGGTTTCCCTTCTCGCTTTTTTTGTTGTTCTTCCTCTTGCTCGAATTCCTGTTTTGGATTGTCTAATACATTCTTTGTTCTCTCTGCCTCCCCTTCAACCCCCCACTTTGTTCTCCTGTATTGCTTAGGCTCAGAGTTGCTCTTCTTCTCTTTTTTGACTTTTGTCACAGCACCAATAAATATTATTAATGCTGACAATGCCTTTTCTATTTACAAATCTAGTGCAAATCTTATCTAAAGCACTGTGAGCCCTAATTCAATGTGAAAAGCAAGTTCATGATTCAAAATGTTTTATTAACACTGTAACTTGCAAAATGCAAGCAGTTGAAGAAAGTGAACAAAACACAAATTCCCTTCTGCATTACACAGAAAGTCTTATTGTAATAGAATTATTAACAGAGAAGAGTGTTGAAAATATAAACAGACCAGGACTCCTCCCATTTGCTTTCTTTCAAGGAACTGTGTGGACTGCTAAAGTAAAGTGTGGATTTACAAGCTGCTGCTGGCCAGGCTGTCACCAATGAACTCCATGATGTATGGGGGTGCTGCTATCAATAGTCTGTGTAAGCTGTATGCAATGAAGAATTAAAATGGCTGCATTATCTGGAGGGCTCTCTTTACTGCGTTTCCCTTAAAGGTAGGCCTGGCTCTGGATTGCTTGCTTCACATCCCACAACCCGTAAAGGGGTACTCTTAGTCCATCATGACAAGTTGAAGATCTTGGCCTTGTCACATTTTGCAGCAGCAATCACTTGCTGGTAGAAGATGCTGGGATACAGATAGGCGATGTCGGGTCAGTGGAGCTCGAAGACTCAGCAGGCCTTGAATGCGGAGAAATGAAGACTTGCCTTCAGCACTGAGAGGGCTCAACGTGTTCCACACAGAGAGTTCTGGTATGACCGCTGCAACAGCATGGAGCCTAAGGAGGCTGCTGCCTACAGTGTTGAGTCGGGACGCTAGAAGATTCGTCAGGTTTAAGATGAAGATACAGGGGAGCTTTGTTGTTAAGGTACCTGGGGGATGCATGAAGTTGAAAGGGGCTGCAGAGGGCCCCTGCAGCAGCTTGAATTGAGTCAACGGCACCTAAGCCAGCAACAAAGCAGTTCGGACATGGAGGGAGAGACCGGGCACTTTCTCAGTGTTTTGGTTGCTGTTCAACAATGGGGTTTATCTTTACCTTGGGGTTTAAACAACAAAGGTCTTTGGTTTTCCATTTTCCAGTGCAGACATCCATTCTCTAGCATATTTTCTCACTATATAGTCACTCACAGTGTTGATGATTTAAGTGTCACTCCTTTCTTGGCTCTTCCTTCCATTTTGCTTCTTGCCCTTGTTTCGTGGGGAGACCACTCTCCTGGGTCTCAGGGCCCTGCACATGTCTGAACACTAGGCTGGGGTAACTGCAGAAATCTGGGCTGGGTGGTAACAGTGTTAAACTCCAAAGCTTTAGCCAGGGGGCTGTACAGATCGGCTTCTCTACAGTTGTGGTTTGGCTGGCCTCTTCCTTCCCCCTATATTGAGGTACTAACATTATTCCCCTAAACCCCAGTCTCATCTACCTCCACAATGCATTGCAATCAACTTGTAGGAGTGTGTCAGGATTCGCCCCAGAAGTCAGGAATGTCGGAATAAAACCACTTTCCCCCAAACAGATGCTGCTGCCACATCATCAACTGCTCGTGATGCCATCGACGCGAGCAATTCACATTGTGTTTTTCCTTGGACTCGCTCTCGTTTCTTTTCCACTCACTCCGCAAGGTTGCTATGGCGTACGTCACATGACTCAATCTCGGAGAGGCGGAGTTCGGCAAGTTCGTGGTGACCCGATATAATGCTTCCGTGTTACCGCACTCGCCGCTTCTGATTTTGTTCTGGAATCTAGGCTATGCTCATGAGTACCTATTGGGTACTTTCTTGTCTTTGAATTTATCGTCCCATTCCCTCCTCAAGTCTTCCTGTTACCGACCTCGGCCTGTGTTCTTACCTGCCTTAGCCTCATCCTCTGTACTCATTTACCGCCAGCACGCTGCACGACTTGGAACACTTATGACCTGTCTTCTGTCCCACAAATTGGATACCACGCTGCCCGCAACAGAACAACTGTAACGAACCTCGACTACGCTTTGCCTCTTGCATTCTAACAAACACCCCGCTAGCAAGTTGCCAGACCCGGAACGTTTGACCGCTCTCTCACCTTGCCGTGTGTTTCCTTTTCATCAGTGTCACCATCCTCACGCTGCATCTTGGATACTAACATCCGAAGCAGGAGGTCCTGCACGTGCCCACTTCACTCCCGTGCTGTGGACAGTGCTGTAAGGAGATCATTCACTTACCAGAAAGATACTGCTTGACCCACTATATAGCGCTGGGTCTAAAGACTTGCATCATTGGCGCTAGAGTCGACAGACGTCCTCGTTCCGTCGGGACAGGCACAGGACTAGCGACCTTTCGCACACGCTTAGGCGTCCTCGTGCCGTCGTGGTTTTAGGGCTAGATTGGGTTGCAGTAATTCTTTCTGGAAGAAATTCCTCCTCGCACTATTGGTAAGTTGCTCTTGAACTTTGTTATGAAAACCTTGTACTTGTTTATTGTTATCCCGTAATACGATCCTAAGCCTCTGTGATTTTTCTAGTTTTGTGATCATCAAGTACACTATCCTACTCTGCATTCTATGCTGTTCCTGTCTCTTCGGAAGTCCGGCCTGGTGTTCCATCTTCTGACTAATTGGCCCCTTGGTACTTAATTTTGGAGGTACAAAAGGGCACATTGGTAGGGAGAACTCAACTACTACACTACGAGTTCAACTATCGGTTTCTTGATACTTGACAGAGTGCTCTCGTGAACCTCCTGCTGTCTCCTCTACCTTTCCCTTCACCTCCTCGACTCATCCTAACATGCTTGCACCCCCCACCTCTACACTTTCAGGCATGTAGCATGAATGTTCTCAACTCCTACATCATCTGTTCTGCTGTTTCTCCACTTCTTCCTGTCCCTCCTCTCCGCCTACTTGATCTTCAGCCACCTCCCTAATGCTTTCCTCCTACTTCCTACTGGCGTTTTCTTCAACTGCCTCCTTAGTGTAGTCCACCTCTCTCCTTTAAGTATCCCATCCGGTCACCTCTCCAGTATACTCCCATCGTCTTCGCCCTTATCTCATCCTCTTGCACCACTCTCTTCTTGTGCTGTTATCGTTTACCGCCTCCTTCTTGCAGGAATGTCTAGTCACCAAAATGCCAGAGGTAGCGGATGTGACATCATATACTCAATGGCATTGTATGGAAGTGGTGTTACATGATCTTTGACTCCAATGACATAACTGAAACAGATGCCACCTGCCCTTTGGTGACACACCTAAAAGAGCTGTTGTAGGTGTAAAAACAACAACAATAAGCTTACAAATATGATAGTTACTCAGGCAGACAACATTTAGTTATTTAGTTACCAAACATATTTTAACTATGATGGTGCCTTGATATGTGATGGATGATATGACAGGGGTACACCCAACAGAACCAACATAGGCCAGGGGCACTGCATTCTTATACCAATAAAGTTGCATTGGCCAGTAACTGCCATCTTATGCTAGTTATAGTCTCCTACAGCAGGTATAGTCATTAGGTGTTTAATACAGCCCTACAGCTCCAAGTGCTACCTGTCACAGATGGCTCAAGAAACATTCCAATACTCAAGAACCGTTCAAGGGTTTTATTGAACTTTCAATGAGCCTTTGGCTGTCACTCTATCATCTGAAAGCACCTCCTCCCTTATCCAGGCCACCTTAGCCCCCCAGTTCGCCCTCAGTACACTAATCGTCTAACTGAGCTGCAATGGCAACCTAAAGGCCAGTGGCCTTACCTCACTAAACTCCCTCAGGAACTGCATAACATTTCCTACTCTACCTTGTGGTTAGTGTTCTAAGGGATGTGGGATTGTGCCTTGCAGACAAGCTGCTTGATTCAAACTTTTCCTTGCATGCTCACTTTCGCCTCGGCTCTCTTCTACGTTCTTTACCACAGTCATCCCACCTCTCCTCTATTCCTCCCCTGTCCCTCTGATGTCTCTTGTACATTCTAAGCATCACCCACACATACTGATGTTACTCCTTCCTTCACCATACTACTTTCTCCTCTACACTACTATACCCACCTCCTCACTACCACTCCTTCCTCCACTCTACCACTCCCTCTTCCACACTGATGCTCCTCCCTCCACACTACTACTGCTACCTCTTCCATAAAACTACAGTTCCCTCCTCCACACTATTGTTCCTCCCTCCACACTACCAATCCTTCATCCACACTGCTAGTCCCTTCTCCACCCCACTACAATGCTTTACTCTGCACTACTACTACCACTCCACCCACCACTAACTGGGACACCATTCTTTTACTCATACAGTCACTTCACATTCACCCCTGCTCTCCTTCTGCTAACTACACTTGCCACACTTTCACACAAACTCACAATGCAGTACCACTCATACTCACGAGCCAATAACTCACCTACTCCAGAAAATCGCCTCCACATGTTGCTCCTCCTTCCTCGATTCTGCTAGTCTCTTGGACTTCCAACTCCTCTGACCTCACCCGAATAAACAACACTTTGTGCTTTCTGTGGTCTCCTTTTATTCCCCTCTCCCCCTCTCTCTCTCTGGATTGGTTCTTTGTCCCTGGGCATTCTGGCCCAGACTTCTCAGCGCGAGACATGTGGAAGGAACAAAGGTAATAAGTAGAGAGCTAACCCCTGCCTACTTACTCTGCACAAGCTGCCCCAGGAAGATGAATGTCCTTGTTTATGTTAGGGGCCTTGTTCCTGGTGCCCTTACGCACATCTTATGGTTGTAAGGGGGTGGGTCCCTTGATTAAGTCCCTATTGATCTAGGGTACTTGGTGGGGGCTATGCTGGACAATGGCTGAACTCTGATGTTACTAGCTGTTTTCTCGCTCTCATGGTTGGTCACTGGGAAAAATAAAAACACTTGCAAGCATCTTATCTTGGAGGTACGGCATGAGCCAAAGGTGGAATGCTCATGAATAAACTGGCACAGGGGGCATAAATTGGAGCCCTCTCAACTGCCACCACCACCTCAGGTATGGGACTGGCTCTCAATTTCTCCCTGGTAGGCCTCACACCCGCACGGAAGGGGGGGGCGGGTTCCTGTCCCCTCTTGACAAGGCCAGCATTTTGGCCTTATCGTACACCATACTATGCCAAGCATAGCCCACTATATACAGGTGCTGCCATATTATGCCTCTTATAGCCTCACATGCCAGTATGTCATAATTAGCAGCAATTAATCTACAACTAGTCAAAGGAGCAACCCAATCGGCAGGGCATACACTTGACACAATCTTCGCGAACAAACAACTCCTTACCAAGGCACCCCCAATTCAAATACTCTGGAACGACCACCTCATCATCCCCTTCGTAATCAAAATGACCACTCCAGTAAACAATCAACCAAACAAACCACCGATCACCATGACAAGTAACTGGAGAACCATCAAAATCTCCAACCTTATTAAACTCCTGAAGCTCAGAAAACTACACCCAACATTTATGGAAGAAGATGACAAAAAGTAGCCCTGCTGCACTCCTGGATTATAACAACTATAGACAACATTGCCAAAGAAAAACCTTTCGCTCCTTCTCATAAACGGGCAATGGGAAAATGGTTCCCCCCACTACTCAGCACCATGAAAAGGAAAAACCAAAGACTAGAACTTGATCTGGAGAAAACAAAACAACATTGCGAATAAGCTGAAATTCCTACAACACAACTGCGCATACAGAAAGGAAATACAAAAAGCGAAGAGGAAACAGTATGACAACCGACTCTTTGAAGCACCAAACACCCCAAAAGAACTCTTCAAAATTATAAATTAAATTAAAATCCTCTGGGATACAACAACACACCAACTCTGTCTACGAAACTATGCAATGACCTTGCAGACCACTTCAAAAACAAAATCACCACCATCCAACAAACCATAAAAAGCAGACCACCCGATCTGACTACGACCCTCACATACACTCAGGAGGAACACCCGAACAAACTACGAAGCTTTCCAGCAAGATCAGTGGAGACATTCATCAAACTGGTGAATGAAAGCAATAACTCAGGGTCTCCTGAAGAACCCCTGCCCGCCAAACATATACAAATCGATTCTTAAACAAGGAACGCCCATGGAATATCACAGGAATGTCCTCAACCTTTCAATCGCAGCGGGGACACAAGCCTTCAAATCTGCATACATCAGGCCACTACTCAAAGACACAGCATGAACCGTAGAGGACCTTTCCAACTACAGGCCCATCTCCAACATCCCGTACACAGCCAAGGTGCTCGAAACATACATATACAAAATGACCCGAGAATTCATAGAAGAGCACGGCCTACTAGACCAGGCACAAGTTGGCTTCAGTCCATTGAGAGGAACGGAATCAGCCCTCCTCTCAATATGGGACGACCTAAAATGAACACAGACTCGGACAACAGCACACCCTAGATACTACTAGACCTATCAGCAGCATTCGACACAGCTAATCACGACACCCTCACAACGAGATTAGAAGGACTTAGAATAACAGACACTGCCCTACTCTGGATCAAATCTTTCCTAACAAACAGAATGGCAACCGTATGGATGAAACCCTTCAAATACAGCCCGAGAGATTCCACCTGCGGAGTACCACAAGGATCACCCTTCTCCCCGCTACTATTCAACATCTACCTATATCTACTTATCAGAATCAACAAAAGTCACGGCTTCACCTGCTACAACTACGCTGATGATACACAAATCATTTTCAAAATACAAGACAACCTGGCAGTAAACTCAACGCTAGAAAACTGCCTCTGCAATGTATTTATCTAGATGAACTCCAACTGCTTCAAAATCAACCCAGGCAAAACAGAAATAATGATTGTGTCAGAAAATGGAGGAGAAAAACACTTCATCCCTTGGCCAAGGGAACTCGGGACAACCCCAGCACCCTCACTGATTATGAAAAACCTGGGGGTCCCAATGGACAACAATCTGACGCTAGAGCCACAAGTAAATGCTTTTCTCAGGAAATGCTTCTTCCTCCTGCGATCGGCAAAGAGGATCCTACCATTCGCTAATAAAGCAACCACCATCATCGCCCTCGTCATGTCCAGAGTAGACTATGCCAACAGCCCATACATAGGTATGCCTGAACGACTTTAAAAAAAACTACAACGCATACAAAATGCGGCAGCCAGACTGCTTCTGAAACTACCCCGAAGAGAACACACCACGCCAGCACTGAAAACACTACATTGGCTACCAATAAAACAACTAATAAAATTCAAAACAATGTGCATCACGCATAGAGCAAAACACAACTAAGGCGCTAAATTCCTGAGAGACAAACTGCGTCTACATCAACCGACAAGAACACTCAGATCAAGCATTAACATCCGCCTGGAACCGAAACCCTACAACAAAAGAAAACTCGGAGGATCTTCCTTCTCTCACCAAGCGCCGAAAACCTGGAAAGACCTTCCAAAGCACATACGTAACACAAGAAACCACTTACTATTCAGGAAATTACTCAAAACTTGGCTCTTCACATCATAACTTGAAAGACCGGCCACAGGGGCACACTCACAACTAAAACATCGATGGACGAAGAGACAGACCCTGATCCACACTAAGCAATTTACAGAAAAACCCTAAGGAAAAATCCCAGGACATACCAAACGACTAACCGAAAGACAGCAGTATTAGGACCAAAGACAGAATACATAGCAAGACGAAGCAAGACGAAGTCAGAAACACCAGGACAACTCATCAATAGGACCCTAAACTATAGCCATTCCCAACAGACCTAATCACAGCAGACAGCTAGGGAATTGGAAATTCTGTACCATTAGCTCCAATCCAGAGGGTGAGAAACAGAATAAGCACCCACTTTACACAATGCACATCACGATACAGCGGGAAGCACAATGAGCCATCACGCACAAACTACAACTAAACAATAGCGCTAAGGAAGTCACCCCATGGAAACCAAAGAACTAACTGAAAGACAGTCATGATGGGAGGAAACTAACGACGGAATACACAGGCTGAACAGACGGACGCACTAGGATGCCTCGTCAACAGCTTTCTGACCCTGAACCATTCAAAGCTTCAACTGATCAGTGTCACATTAGATAACAAGAGAATAGATGGTACCAACCCAGTTCCACACGCGAAGAAATGGTTCAGACACACCTATCACCCCATACAAGACTCACTATGATACAGCTGGAAATGCGCAGCACCACCACAGCGAGACGGCCCATAAGGAACTAGCAACAACCCCACCCACAGGGATATAGCTCAAACGGAACCAGAAGTGTCTGAACCATGATACAGACCCCACTAACCCAACCCTCAATTTTCTGCATACTCAACCCACACAAAACTCACGAAACCATTTCTCTCCCAACAATCTGCACGCACTTTACCACACTGCATCAACACATAGACAGCACCTACAGCACACAATGTCTCACCCAATTCGATACTTGCACCAAAGCCCAGCACTCGGTGTATACTGAGCTGAAGCTGCCAACAGCAAACAGCCTCTCCCACTCCCCTCCTCTCGACTAACCCTACCCGCCCTCCTTCCTGTTTACAGATCCGCCAGAGCGCCTTGGGACCAATTCCGTTGGTGAATGTGCACTATATAAGTACCTTTAACATAATATAATATGTGCGGTATAGCTTAATATGTACAGGTGCTGCCATCATATGCAAAGTGCAAGATTATATGATTTGTATTCACAATGTTCCTTTATACCTCAAAATCCAAGAATGATGTCAATTACCAATGGGCTCGGCATCCTAGCCTTCAGCAAATGACAGAATTAGTGCAGCAACGGTTTTGGTGGCCATGTTGGAGGAAGCGGTAGCAACCTTGTATCACATTATTTGACCTGCATTCAAGCTAAACCTATGAATGGTAAACATATTGGATTACTGGTACTACTGCCTAGGCCAAGAGCCATCTGTTGTAAAATTTCAGTGGACTTCATAGTGGGTCTATCAACAAGACCATGAGAGTTATTTGGGGAGTTGTAGATTATTTATTGAAGATGGGTTATTTCATCCCATTACGACAGGTGCATTTTGCAACAGAATTGGCATAACATTTCTTAAAGGAAATTGTACATTGCCATAGTTTACCGTCAGTTACTTTGGCCAACCATAGCCCTCAGTTCATTTCAAAGTTTTGGAACACATTACTGGTGGAGGGGTAGGGTTGCAGGTTCACAACTCTTCTGCTTTTTACCCCAAATTCAATGGACAGGTGTAGTGAACCAAAATGACGTTAAAACAATACCTACACTGCTTTGCGACACAGCAACATACCTAGTCAAAATGACTTGCTCTGGCTAAATATATGTATAACAATCTATGTAATGCTGCAATCCGGGTGTCTTCCATCTTCTGCTCATATGGTGATCATCCTGGATGCTTCCCCTAACGTGGGGCCCTTTGACAGTGCCAGGAGTGAGTACAAGCCTTTGTGCTATTCGTGCTGTGCAACGTTCCACAATCCAACATCTGTGCATGGCTACATTGGCATACAAGGCTTATGAAGCCAAGAAGCATTGTACTGGACCCATTTACCTGATGTGGGATAAGGTCTGGTTGGCCACAAGGCTCATACAGATTCCCCGCTATGATGGGAGGTTTAAGTCTCGCTTTTTGGGACCTTTTTTCAATCAGTGTGTTAATCAATCCGGTGGTGATTCGGATCCTGCTACCTACTCTTGGGAAGATACACCCCATGCTCATCTGCTTCACCTAGCAAGCTCCCATACAACTGTTCCATCACCAGAGAGGGAAGTAGGTGATTGGCCGGCGATTGCAGTTCCTGCCATTTGTCATGAGCGTGGTAGCGCAGGAGCCATCAAGGTCCACACCCAAGGTGGTGTGCTGCACTCAAAGAGTATGCTCTCAACAAGATGCCGAACACACCTTCTAGAAGTGCAGGAAGTGTCCCGGCTTCATAGCAGAACAGGAAGAGAATACATTGGTTCCCCAGTAAGTTGCAGGTTGGGCTTTTCTTCTCTTTCGAGTTGCTGATGCCTTTTTTCCCCCTTGTTGTTCTACCCACATCTGCTCTGGGCCACACTGATCCTGCAGCTTGCATCCACATCTCTCCTCTGTCTGGGCTGTCTGTTACCTCCTGCCTCCTTTGGCGCATCTCTCCCCAAAAATTCTCTTCACCACATGCTGCCATCACCAAAAGATCTAGCACCTCAACAGCCTCTTCTTGGCACTATCCGTGTGCCTTTCTGGTTCCCCCTGATGTCAACTGTTCAACGCTCTTACTTCTGGCTTTCCTGCGATAGGTTCTACACCTCGTGCCATGCTGTGCAAGTATCAGGCTCTTTGACTGTGAACAGAAAAAACCTCTAGTGGCATCTACTCGCCTGAGAGTTCTTTTCTCCGATTGGGTTTTTCCTCTTGGGTTTGGCCCTGCCTGTGGTCATACTCCTACCTATCCTGTGCAGGTGGAAGAGTGGCAGCTCAAAGAGACGGCCCCTATCTCTTCTCTTCACTGACCGGGTCATATCTGCAGGTAAGACCAGTCGCTGACACCATTCTATATTCCTGATACTGCCGGGGTCTCTTGGACTGGGAAGGGCACAGCTTTGTCAATCGGTCTTGGGAAACCTGCTTCATGTTTCCCTGCTTTCAGGCTAGTTCACAGGTTTCATTGTCTATGTCTACTCGAACCTGGACCACAGGAAAGTGGGAGGCATTTTCCAGGAGGGAAGCAGGTGTTATTGTAGCTGCAAAGTACGTTACTTGTTTCCACTCTAAGGTGGCACTTAATGAGACAGGAAATAACTCTTCCAGAATGAAGAATTATTTGAATAACTAGGAAAGAACGACTGATTAATGTTGCCAGCCAACAAGCATGTTGCAATTGCCTTTTTTTACGCTTCCAACTTCCGTCATCTTGATGTGCCTTCTACTCCTATTTCGGATTCCCCTTTTCAGGCCAAGTACCTTAATCATGTTTCCTAGTTCTTCCCGGCCCTCTCTGCCAAGGAGTCCCCCCCCCTTCTCACCTGGGTCTGTTCTTTGATGGAGTCTTTGGTCACTGCCTTCTTGCGGATGGTCCTGGTTTTAACTAAGGCTGCTCGAGTCTCTTTCGACTCCAGGGCGCGTTCAGTTCCGGGAACGCGGAATCCAGGAATCCAAGGATCTAGGATGAGTGCAACTAGCACACGAGTCCTGGAAACAGGAAGAAAGGAAGGGGTAAGGAGCGGGTAGGTGCACAAGGACAGAGAAAGAATACCGCGAGCTATGGATCACACGTCTGATGGCTACTTGCAATAGCATTGAGATGCGCGGAGCCGCGGTCTATAAATAGAGTATGTTACGTCCAGCGCATGGGGCGAGAAAGGGTCTTAGCGCTGGGCGACCATGTTGGGAGTATTAGAGAATACAAACCCCGTTGAGACAAGGACCAGGAGGTCCAAAAGGGGCGTGTTCTGAAGTTCATGACAGCATGCCTCCTCCGAAGACCTTTTCCTCCAGGTTTGCCCGGGTGTATGAGGTGGAATCTTCTGAGCAAGCGAGGGGCCTTGATGTTAGAGATAGGTTCCCAGGTTCTTTCACTAGGAAGGTATCCTTTCCATTCGACCAGGTATTGAAGCTGGCCCCATCTATACCTGGAATCGCAAATTCGGGACACCTCATATTCCAGTTGATTGTCGACCAGCAGAGGAGGAGGTCTACTGGATTTCCGGGAGGACAGAATGTAGGGTTTCAGTAAGGATGTATGAAAAACTGGATGAATTCTTTTCCAGGAGTCGGGTAGCTGAATCTAGTATGAGACAGGGTTAATAATTTCCTTCATGGGAAATAGCCCATAGTACCGTGGTGCCAATTTGTTTGGTTGTAGGTGTCGGGGTAGTAGTTGTGATGACAACCACACCCGGTCACCGAGTGCATAAGAAGGGCCTGGTCTTCTTTTGGAATCCGCATATCTCTTGGTCTGTGATCTGGCCCTTTCTAAGTATTTCTTGGCCTCCTGGTGTATGTTGATGAGGTTTTCGATCCAGGAGTCAACAGTAGGTACTGGTGTAGGATGAGGAAGGACAGAGGGTAAAACCGATGGATGGAACCCTTGACTACAATAAAAAGGGCTGGTCTGGAGTGCTGAATGGTCGGAATTGTTGTAAGCGAATTCCGCAACGGGTATCAGGAGCGACCAGTCATCCTGGAGCTTGGTGGCGAAGCATCAAAGATACTGTTCCAGGGTCTGATTCGCACGTTCTGTGGCTCCGTTGGTTTGAGGGTGATATCCCAAAGAGAGGGCACGTTGAATTCCTAGAATCCGGCAGAGATGTTTCCAAAATTGAGAAATGTATTGAGGTCCTCGATCAGATATAATCTTGGAAGGAAGTCCATGCAGGCGGAATATGTGTTCCAGAAATATTCCAGCTAGTTCGGAAGAGGATGGTAGTTTACAGAGCGGCGTAAAATGAGCCATGTGAGTGAACAGATCTATGGTGACCATAATGGTAGTATATCCTCGGGACGGTGGTAATTCTACTATGAAGTCTGTGGCGATGATTTCCCATGGCTTAGTCGGCAGTGTAGGATGCAGAAGAAGACCCGCCGGTTTCTTGTTATCATGCTTATTTTGAGCACAGACTACACAAGTTTGGACGTAGTGCTGTACGTCAGATTTCATTCTAGGCCACCAGAAGTGTCTCTGTATGAGACGGAGGGTATTGGTGATGTCACGATGCCCGCAGTGAGGTGTGTCATGACAGAGGTTTATTATTCTCTGTTGTAACTTCTTTGTAGGAATGAGCAGTGCATTGTCCTTGAATAAATATCCTTGCTTGGCCTTTAAATTCCACTGGTTTTTCCTTGAGATGTTGTTCCACAACCCAGAGGATTGGGTTTGCGTTCCAATTTCTTCCAGGAGGTTGACTGCTTGAGCTACGAAGATCGTGGGGGAAAACATCTTAGGATATGCCTTATCTTCAGTGGTTTCATAGTCAGGACGTCGAGACAAAGCATCAGCAATCAGGTTATGTGATCCAGGGACGCGAGTGATGTGGAACTGGTACTGGGCAAAAACGTAGGCCCAACGCGCCTGACGACTATTCCTACACTCCAATGACTGTAGAATCTGAAGGTTCCGATGGTCCGTATGGACTTGGACAGGATGTCTAGCTCTCAGGAGTAGGTGTCGCCATTCAGTGAATGCTTGGCGGATGGCTAACAGTTCTTTTTCCAGGACGGAATAGTGTGTTTCACTTGGAGTTAGGGTTCGTGAAAGATAAGCAATGGGGTGTTCCAGCTTGTCCTCTAATTTCTGTTTTACTACTGCTCCTATAGCGTAATTAGAGGCATCCGTCTCCACTAGAAATGGCCGGCTTGTGTCGGGTTGGGCCAAAATAGGAGCTTTTGTAAACTCGGCCTTCAAACGCTGGAACGCAGTGTCTTGCGGTGTTGACCAGATAAAAGGGGAGTCCTTCTTTAAGAGAGCCACGATCGGTTGAACAATCTCGGAAAAGGTGGGTATGAATTTCCGATAGAAATTGGCTAGTCCTAGGAAGGATTGGACTTGTTTCACGGACGTGGGAGCTGGCCACGCCAAAATGGCTTTTACCTTTGATGGATCCATTCCAATTCCCTCTGGAGTAAGGATGAATCCTAGGTAGTGAACAGGAGTAACGTGAAACAAGCATTTTCCAGGTTTGGCTAAGAGTTGGTGTTCACGGAGTCTTTGTAGTACTGCCTTTACATGTTCTTGATGCTTTAAAGGGTCCTTGGAAAATATCAGTATGTCGTCCAGATAAACAATGACGAAGAGAAACAACATGTCAGGGAACACCCTATCCATAAAACGTTGGAACACTGCCGGGGCACTAGCTAGTCCAAACAGCATGACCAGGTATTCGTAATGGCCAAAGGGTGTTCTAAAGGCGGTTTTCCACTTGTCTCCTTCCCGGATACGGATCAAATGGTAGGCACCCCAGAGATCCAACTTGGTGAATATTACCACGCCTCTCACGGCTTCCAAGATATCCAATATCAAGGGTAGTGGGTACCGGTCTTTGAGGGTGGATTGATTTAGGCCGCGATAATCAAGGCAGGGTGTGAGTTGCTGGGTATCCTTCTTAGGGACAAAGAATAACGAAGCACCTGCTGGAGATTTAGAAGGTCTTATGGTGCAGTTTTCAAGGTTGGTGTCCATGTATTCTTTGAGGGCCTTTTTCTCAGGTTCTGAAAGGATAAACATCCAGCCGAAGGGAATCACTGCTGAGGGATCTGTTTCAATTGCGCAGTCTTCAGGTCTGTTTGGGGGTAAGGCCTGGACTATGGCAGACGAAAATACATCGGCGTATCCTTGGTAGGCCTCAGGTACATGTATGATATTGGAAACCATAAGTGGTGTTTTTTGATCTTTAGATGGTTCCTTAGGGGGTGTTGACGAAGGTTCCAGGAATAGACAGTGAGTCATACAAAACTCTGAGCCTAGGTATAGTGATCCTGCTGTCCAATTGATATACCGATTGTGTTTCTGTAACCAGGGCATACGCAATACCATGGGGTAGTGGGCTGACTTAATGATATCGAATCTAATTAGCTCTTGATGATGATTTATTGAGAGCCGGATCTCCTTGGCCTGCAGGCTTATGGGCCCTGAACTGAGGGATCTTCCATCGATGGCCTCCACCGGCTGCATGGTACTTCGTGCCTCGTAAGGTATTTGGTGACTGGCAACCCACTCTTGATCAATGAAGATCCCCATAGCTCCGCAGTCCACAAGGGCCAAAATAGAATAGGTCTTGTTCTTGGAGGGTGATAGAAATGCCTGGAGAATGACCAGTTTGTTTTGTCCAGGAGAGTTCAAGGATGGAATTGATGTGGAGCAAACATCTCTCTCCCGAAGCTCCGCTCCATCTAGGATCGGAAGCTGGCGTTTCCTGAACACCGAGGAGGTGCTAGAGGACATTCCCTAACCAAATGTTTGTCCGAAGCACAATACATACACAAGCCCGTATGGATCCTTCTCAACCTTTCTTGCGGTGATATGGGTCCACGGAAGGCTCCAATCTGCATGTGTTCTGGTTCTGTGACTGAGCTTGGGTTTGTGTCCGTTCTGACTGTGCTTTCACAGGACATCTTGGATGAATTCCCCTGGACTTCTTCTTTTCAGCCTTCCTTTCCTGGATGCGGAAGCCTATTTGCATGGCTAGGTCCATTAATGCCTGGAATGAGTTTGGTCGAGCCCATCCTTTATCTCATAGTTCAGTCCTCTCCTGAACAGGGTGAAACTCACCTCAGAGGACCAATCGGCTTCCTTGGCCAATTGTTTAAATCGGGTCACATAAGTGAGCATATCCTGGGAGCCCTGTTGAAAGTCTAACAGACGTTCCTGGGCACTATAGACCTGCTCAGGATGGTCAAACATGTTTTTAAGGGCCTGTATGAACCCCTCATAATCATCCAGGAGGGCATCGCCGGAGTTAACGAGGGGTGTAGCCCAGGTCAAAGCATTGCCGGAAAGGTGGGATATAATGAAACCCACCTTAGCCCTGGGAGTCGAAAAATAATAGTAATAGGGCTTAAACGTAAAGTGGACCAGGCAAGAATCCAGGAATCCGCGAAGGGTTTTTGCCGAACCATCATATTTGTCAACAATGCCGCCCAACAGGACCCCTTCTTTAGTGGCAGTATCCCGGGATAGGACCAATTGTTTCAGTGCAGCGTTTTCCACCTTTAGGTTTTGAACCTCGGTTGAAAGTTCCTGTATGCCTCGCATCAGGTCCTGAACGGCGGCCTCCATGCCGTTATGAAGTTCGGTCGGGTGGCGTCTCAAACTGTCAAGGAGTTCCCCCCTTCTCACCTGGGTCCGTTCTCTGATGGAGTCCTTGGTCGCTGCCTTCTTGCGGACGGTCCTGGTTTTAACTAAGGCTGCTCAAGTCTCTTCCGACTCCAGGGCGCATTCGGTTACGGGAACGCGGAATCCAGGAATCCAAGGATCTAGGATGAGTGCAACTAGCACACAAGTCCAGGAAACAGGAAGAAAGGAAGGGGTAAGGAGCGGGTAGGTGCACTAGGACAGAGAAAGAATTCAGCGAGCTACGGATCACCCGTCTGATGGCTACTTGCAATATCATTGAGACGCACGGAGCCGTGGAAGGCGTGCTCTATAAATAGAGTATGTTACGTCCAGCGCATGGAGCGAGAAAGGGTCTTAGCGCTGGGCGACCATGTTGGGAGTATTAGAGAATGCAAGCCCCGTTGAGACAAGGACCACAAGGTCCAAAAGGGCCGTGTTCTGAAGTTCATGACACTCTCCAGCTTCTGAGCATGCTCCTGCATCTCCAGACCTTTGAGGCATTTCCGATGCTCCTGCGCTTGCTTGGCCATTAAGAGGGCTCAAGTGAGGAGAGGGGAGTTTGGTCCATGCGGGGAAACCAGTTAACAGAGAAACCAGCAAAGTCATTCCCACTTCCTACATATTTGACCCCATTTCTCATTACCAGGGAAACACTCATGGTCCAATTCAAGGTTCAGCACCTACAATCCACCACAACCACCATTGTCCTGCCCAACAAGTTACCCTTGGACTCCAGAGTTCCTACTACAGTACCTTAGATCAAGAGCTTGTGAGACAGAATATCAAGACGAGTGAGCAGAGGGTAGAGAAGAATCGGGGGGAGGTTGCAAGAATTGCTAAGAGAGGAGAGGAGTACATTCAAGGAGAGTTGGAGAAAGCTGGTGAGAGAGGAGGAGGAGGAGGAGGAGGAGGAGGATGAGGAGACTGTAGGCAAGGGCCTTAGGGCTGAATATGAGAATAAAACACACTTTAGTCTTGAAGTATAAGAGTAGCAGATGTGGAGATATGAGCTAATTGTGAAGCATCGAGTAGGTTAAAGGAAAATGAAACCAGGGAAACAGAAAAGTCGTGCATTGCAGAGTAGCGAGGGGTTCCCTTAGGAGCGAGGAGGTTTTGGAGCCGAAGGGAGTCAGAGGAACCAAAGTGGAGGGGAGAAGAGGTAGGTGCTTTAAGACAGGGAGGGACTAGGATACCACACATAGCCTCCTCCCCAGCCATTCCTCTTGCTTCCACACACCGCAAACACCCGCTGAGAGCCCTGAGATGATGGTGCAAGATCTCTAGAGAACCAAACAAACAAGAAGAAACTGACAGCTAACAAAGAAACCAAGAGATAAAGAAATAAGTACTCAAACTGAGCGACTGGATTATCTCCAGGAGTAGACCTTGGAGTGAGAGACTGTTTTAGAAAGAGAACTTTGTATTACGCAGAGACATTTTCCAAAGGAGGACCAATGGAGAAACAATCCGGTGTTCATGTGTCTTTTTATTTCTTGGTTTAGTCAGTTTACCCAGATAACGTTAGTTCCCACCTAGAGACTTATCCTTTGGTAATTAGATGCCGTGGAAAAGGCATCCAGTGTTTGTGTTGTAAACCAAGAGATTGTGGCAGCGTTTGTGTAGTATTGGAAGTAACCAATAATCATTTTGAATAAAACCAGGTATAAAAATGCAATAATAATAATAATGTGTTATTTATATATGGCTTTCACCAAAGCACTGTTCATAGAACACTGTTGTGCATGTATGTGTGATTGATCCTGCATAGCTTAGTAACAAGTGGTGTCAGGAGTGGGGTCAACAGGTTCAGGCTTTAGGGTCATCTATCGCCAGGTGTATTCTGACTGGCGCACTCGATATAGGCTCCTAAAATTCTTTTTTGGGGGAAAAAAGGCCCGCCGGAGGGAACCTACATCCCCTTCTCCATCCACACCTGTCAGACCAATCACAAAGTCCAGCAGACACCTGGAGTTCTACATCTAATGTAGAAGACCCAAGCCTGACATTTATTACCACCGGTTTGTTGAATGAACCTCTGGAATATCCCAGCAGTTTATTGAGAATAACCAGGAGAAATTGATGTGAGTGGTGGAAAGATACCAGGAAGACCGACAAGCTAGGCTTCCTGTGCCAATGGAACATTTAAACTTTGAGGACTCAAGGACAAACCTCAAGAATATTCCTGACTTGTATGAATTCTGACTTCCATATTATCTGTGGAAGTTTCCATAAACTGTTTGACTTGGACAGAAGAAAAACCACCAGCTGATGTTGTTGAACCTGAACAGGTTTTTGACCCAGTTGCAGAGCCATCCCTTACCCATAAAGGCATGATGGAGATGGGAGAGGAGATTGAGCTAGCCAGAGGAGAGCCGTATTGGAAAATATATTCATTAAGTTGTTAAAGGGACAAATAGCCATGATGTAACATTTGAAATCTGCCATTGCCCAGCACTCACAAACCCCAGTCCCTTCCAGGGCTCTCCTAAAGAGGTTTTTGTCTTGTGATAATCCCAAGACTTTTCTCTGCAATTTTGACTGGCTTACCAGAGGCAGCAATGTGAGAAAAATAATGCTTGGCTAAGTACATTGTGCCCCTTCTTATAGGTGACTCAGAAGCAGCTTTTCTAGTTCTGAATGCAGAAGGGCTACCTATGAAGCCCTCTGACACAGGACACTACAGAAACTGGGATGACAAGGAGTATCACCACCAGGAGTTGTGAAATGTCAGTCTTGTACCCAAAAAGACCCTGAAACAGATGGGATGTGGAATCATATATATATATATACACACTAGACCAATGGACCAGGAAGCTAGCTTTGGAAGATGTAGAAAGGCAGCTCATTATGGAGAAGTTTGTCACATGATCCCCTTTGAAACTCCAGGGTCCTGTTCATCAACTCTCATCAACTTACCCTGGAGTTGGCCATTCAAACAGCTACGGGAGATCAGAGGCTACAGTAATGGGAACTTCTGGGACCAGAGACTGCAGTCCGGAGGTCATCACAAATAACCTGCCACAAAACAGTCTGGACAACCTCCCTTCCAAGGACTGTTTAGGAGCAGACAGCGAATCCCACTATGCATCGAGGTCAGTTAATTCAGCCACCCTGTTCACCCAAACTTGAAAAACGTGCCACCATGTTCACCCAAACTTGAAAAACGTGCCACCATGTTCACCCAAACTTGAAAAACGTGCATCACCTGCTTTAGAATGTCCCACTTTCACGTGTTCTGCCTGTGAGAACAATCCACCACTGGAACCAATGGCTACCAGCTCTGCCAGATAGAAAAGAAGAAACGAGAGGGCTTGATCCAGGGATTCACAAAGAGCCAGGCAGTCCGAGAGAGAAAGATATGTTGACTCAAGAGAGAACGGACGCAAAATACAATTTCCCCACTGAGCTTGAAGAATAGTCAGTTATGGGTCCACTACAATCAGGTCTGCAGACCACAGTTTAGTCAGACCCTGTCCTTCCAAAACAGTTGTTACCTGAGGCGTTGATCTAGGTAACCTATGTTCATGGCACTGAGTACTAAATAGTAAAAGTCTAACTCCGTTTCCAAGTGGGACCCCAACAGTTCAACGCAGAGGTAGTGGTCATGGCAGGTCTGCCTGAACAAGGTATTTTTGGGCATAGACCTACCCCAATATCATAAGTGGTTTTCTCAAAGCCAGACAGGGTACCCAAAATCCAGGCATGAGGAGGCCCAGGTCCAGATTCGTAGAGGAAATGTGGCTGACTGGATCCCCCCACTTGCGCCCAAATAAATAAATAAAAGACGAGCAGCTCAATTCACAAAGGGCATCTGAATGAGCACATCATAATTGTGCTCATTCAGATGCCCTATTTCTCCCTTTGTGCCTCTGTGCAAATAACGGGCATTTCTGGACATTATGAAAGAGGCACTCTCGTCTCCCATGGCATCAAGAGATGACACGGAGACAAGAGATATGGTTCAAAAACCTTTATTTTACCGGTCAGGATGGTGTAACCCCTAACTTGCCCTAGCTCTAAGGAGGGATTTCCCTCAAGGGACGTATCTTGGTTTATTCAATTTCAATATGCCACACAGTTCACTTATTGAATGAGGTCTCCCCTGGTCATGGCGCAGTTGTCAGACTGCACGGTCCACCCATCAAAGTTCACGCAACCAGGTGCCCTCGGCTTTAGCTGTGCCTTCTTGTTAAAGTTCATTAGCCAAAATAAGATTCTCTTTCAACATTCACTTTTTTGGTAAATTACTGTTTCTTTATATTTTCATTACTGGGTTTCTATGGTTCTCCTGGGTCAATCGCCTGCTTAGAAACCCAGTATATATTTCTTTATGGTGGGTTCTGTTCGGCCTTTCTGGTTCACTCTCCTGCCTGGGGGCTACCCCGATGCTTAATTAATCTTTTGCTGGATCTCTGTGATTTTCCTGAGTCACTCCCATTCCTGATAACCTTTCCAGTATGTAGTTGTTTATGGTGGGGTCTCTGCAGCCCTCCTGGATCACTCTCCCTTCTGGGGACCACCCCAATGCTTAATTATTTTTGATAGTTTTTCTTGGGGATTTTGCTCACACTTCATCTCTTTGCATAGCTCCCCTTTTCTCTCAGTGTCGTTTTGCTCATACCTCACGGCTTCACACAGCTTCCCTTTTCTAAAGGTCTTCTTTCTTGATGCAGAGGCTGTTTACTTAAAGTACATTTCACATGGAGACTCAAACGGCCCTTGCTTTCTTTGAAGGAACGCGACCACTCCGATACAATGTATACTTTAAAACTAGATCGAAAAGAAGTTCTTCCTCTAGCACTCGCAATCAAAGTCACACATGGTTTTCCAGCCTCACGCTCACCGGCTGTCCTTTGAGGACTTTCCTTTCTATTGCGCTTGCCACAAAATTCGTGAAATGCCTCTGGGGGGTTCTTCCTCTACCCCTCAAGCACTCCAACTCTATCACAGTGCCCCAGGAGCGCAAGCACTCCTCTTGGTGTGTGGGAGAATGACCCCTCAGCTGGCCACCTTCCTCTGCCTTGCCTCTGTCCAAAGGAGCATATAGACTATTTTGGTCAGATTGGAGACAAGCACAGGTTGTTGTTTGTTCTCTATAAAGAAATGGTGGGCTGGACTTAGATACAACCCTCTTTATCCCGCAGAAAATATTGATTATTGTTGATCTGCGTGGTTTTGGTGCCCTACACAACTCCTTAATTCTCAACAACTAACTCTTATATATTCATATAGAGAGATTGGTTACAACACAGTTGAATACAGTCTGGGGACCAATTGAGGATCTTTGCTGTTTACGGAAGTTGTGTACTTTTGAATTAAGTTAGGCACAATGCACTTATGTTTACATCTTAGGATGCTTAGTAAAATATTATGCACTTCGATTGGACATGCTGAGCATTAATTATGCGTTTTTATGCTGGTTTTAATTGTATGGTAATTGAATATGTGTTTATTAAAGATTTATTGAATATTTTTCTATGTCTCTTGACCTGATCTGCCCCTACATTTAGCTCCTTCACAATGGGCAGTATATTCCATTGATTGACTCTATGGCCTTATCCCCTTGAACTCCCTCCCTCCCCCCCTGGTGGGTCTGTCTTATTTTGGTTCTCCCCTGAGTTCATGGTGTTGGGGACGCCTATTTTTGATTACATCTGTCCAAAGGAGCTTCATCTCCTAAACCACACCTGCTAGGACCAACAATTTTCCTAGTCCCCAGGGTGCGGGCACTTTCCAGGCTACAGCACTGCACACAACTGTTCCCCTCAGAGTCTCGCCTCCTTTCAGCTTCTCTTTTGGCTTCAGGTCTGCTTCTGTCACTCCCAGGACTGCTACTGCTGTTGCTGCTTTCTCCCTCCTTTTTTATACACCTGTGACTGGTTATTGGGTTGCAGGTGAGTATACTTAATTTCAATGGCCTGACCTTGCTATTGGGACACCTCCATTGAGTATGCTGGTGTGCCTCCATTTGCATCTTCTTGGACCCAGTACCATAGTGGTGTTTCACAAAGGAAGTGTGTATTCCTTCTGACTCCTTCTTCGTCACAGTACTATAATGGTGTTTCATATGGGGGTCATGCATTACTCTATGAGGCGTCTTCCTCGTCCCAGTACTTGGTGTAATCTTAGGGGGAAGAACTTTATTAGGTGAAGTCCCTTTTGACTCTGGTTGTTCTTTCCTCACTCTCCTGTAGGAATAGGGTTTGGTAAGAGAAGTAGATGGTATCTCCAGCTGCCTTTTCCTGACCTCATTGTCCTGTAGGTTAGAAGAAAGGGACACAGGGCAGGAATGACAATAGCCCAAGAAGGCTAAGGGAGGGTAGGGTAGGTTGGTATAAGGAAAGGGGGGATACCATGTCTTGCCCATGGCATCCTCTCTCCAATCCCCAAGGGCCCCTTACTCAGGTGATCCTCCCTCGCTTGTCCGCCCCCAGGGTCGGAATCCAAAAGCGATGGCCCTTCCCATGCCACCTGAGCAAAGGATCCAAGGGCAGTAAATGTGAGGACGCGCTCAGGTTTCTCAAAACATTTAAAAGCATATCCGAATGTGAATGCACAGAAATGCGGGTCATCACCCAGTGGCTGTTGGGAACAGGCGAAGTAAACGCGCGAATCATGACAGGGGAATTTCTGACCCTGTCATGATTTTTCTATAAGTGGGACAGCCGCAATTGAAACCACGGCTGTCACACTTGCATGTCCACCCCCCCCCCCGCACCCCCCAAACAGCGATGGAAATACTTTTTTGCTGGGACTGCATCTGTGAAATGCAGTCCCAGCAACCACGTGATTGCTGGGAGCCTGTCACATATTAGCGCTGGGAGCGCACTCCTGACACTAATGTATGCAAGGGGGCAGGACGGCACATTTTTGTGCCACTGTCCAGCCCCTCCTGAAATGCACAGGTCACCTTTGAGATCACCAGAGGTCACCCTCTGCGCTTTTTTCATTTGCCCTAATTTTTTAGAATCTGCCCCCGAGAGAGAGACTAAGATACTGCACCCTGACCTGCTTAGGTGGCCTAGTACTTGGTTGCAACTCTGCGGTCTATCTTGGAGGTTCCCAGCCATTCCTCTTGATGCTGCTTAGGTATACCTTTCAGACCCACTAAAATCCCTGCGGCCCTATCACAAGATCTCTGGAGAATGAAACAAACCGGGGCGAGAAGAGGCCAATAGATGTTAATGTTAATGTTAAAGGTCATTTGTACCGCGCACTATCACCACCGAAGTGGTCCCCTGGCGCTCTGAAAAGGGGAGGAGGGGGGGGTTAGTAGGAATAAGCTGGAAAAGTGCAAGAGAGCAGTGATGTGCTGTTGGCAGCCTCAGCCCGGTGGGTCCGTCGGCTGGGCTTGGGGTGTTTTATGGTCCGTAGTCGTCGTGTGCTGTTGTGCAAGTCTATGTGTGGTTTGTTTTGTTGTTGCATTGTTGTGAAGTTTGTGCGGATTGCTGCGTTTAAGGCTTGTGGTTGTGTTTGGTTATAGTTTGAGAGGTGTATGCAGAGGGATGGAATTGTTAGTTGGTTGGTTAGTTGGCATTGCTGTCCTTGAAATTGTGGGATTCCATCTAGGTCTGGTACATGCTAACAGTCACATTTCTATCTAGATGCCGCGCAAGCTAGGTTCATAATTCTAAGTGTGGTGCATGCTAAGAGTCACATATGCTAATAGCCACATTTCTGAAATTCTATCTAGGTGTGGTATTTGCTAACAATCATATTTCTATTTAGATGCAACGCGGGCTAAGTTTGAGAATTCCGTCTAAGTGTGGCACATGCCAACAATCATGTTACTGCCTAGATTTGGCGCAAACTAAGCTTGAGAATTCCATCTAGGTGTGGCATATGCTAAGTCACATTTCTGAAATCCCATCTAAGTGTGGCATATGCTAACAATCACATTTCTGAAATCCCATCTAAGTGTGGCATATGCTAACAATCACATTTATGAAATTCCATTTAAGTGTGGCATATGCTAACAGTCATATTTCTGTCTAGATTTGGCGCAGACTAAACTTGAGAAGTTCCATCTAGGTGTGGCATATGCTAACAGTCACATTTCTGAAATCCCATCTAAGTGTGGCATATGCTAACAATCACATTTCTGAAATTCCATCTAACTGTGGCATATGCTAAAAGTCATATTTCTGTCTAGATTTGGCGCAGACTAAACTTGAGAAGTTCCATCTAGGTGTGGCATATGCTAACAGTCACATTTCTGAAATCCCATCTAAGTGTGGCATATGCTAACAATCACATTTCTGAAATTCCATCTAACTGTGGCATATGCTAACAGTCATATTTCTGTCTAGATTTGGCGCAGACTAAACTTGAGAAATTCCATCTAAGTGTGGCATATGCTAACCATCGTATTTCTATCTAGATGCGATGCAGGCTAAGCTTGAGGATTCCATGCAAGTGTGGCACATGTTAACAATCACATTTCTGTCTAGATTTGGCGCAGACTAAACTTGAGAAATTCCATCTAAGTGTGGCATATGCTAACAATCACATTTCTGAAATTCCATCTAAGTGTGGCATATGCTAACAGTCACATTTCTGTCTAGATTTGGCGCAGACTAAACTTGAGAAATTCCATCTAAGTGTGGCCTATGCTAACAGTCACATTTCTGTCTAGATTTGGCGCAGACTAAACTTGAGAAATTTCATCTGAGTGTGGCATATGCTAACTATCATATTTCTGTCTAGATGCGACGTGGGCTAAGCTTGAGAATTCCATGCAAGTGTGGCACATGTTAACAATCACATTTCTGTCTAGATTTGGCGCAGACTAAACTTGAGAAATTCCATCTGAGTGTGGCATATGCTAACTATCATATTTCTGTCTAGATGCGACGTGGGCTAAGCTTGAGAATTCCATGCAAGTGTGGCACATGTTAACAATCACATTTCTGTCTAGATTTGGCACAGACTAAACTTGAGAAATTCCATCTAAGTGTGGCACATGCTAACCATCGTATTTCTATCTAGATGCGATGCAGGTTAAGCTTGAGGATTCCATGCAAGTGTGGCACATGTTAACAATCACATTTCTGTCTAGATTTGGCGCAGACTAAACTTGAGAAATTCCATCTAAGTGTGGCATATGCTAACAATCACATTTCTGAAATTCCATCTAAGTGTGGCATATGCTAACAATCACATTTCTGTCTAGATTTGGCGCAGACTAAACTTGAGAAATTCCATCTAAGTGTGGCATATGCTAACCATCGTATTTCTATCTAGATGCGATGCAGGCTAAGCTTGAGGATTCCATGCAAGTGTGGCACATGTTAACAATCACATTTCTGTCTAGATTTGGCGCAGACTAAACTTGAGAAATTCCATCTAGAAAGCAAAGAAACAAAAAGACAAGAAAGAAGTGCTGAGCCTGTGAGTTACTGAATTATCTCTTAGGATGAGACCCCAGAGTGTGTCAACAACAGAACGTTTTATTACCCAGAGACACGTTCCTACAGTGGAACCACACAAAAGCCATCCTTTGTTTATGATGCTTTATTTCTTGGCTTAGTCAGCATACCCGGAGAACTTCAGTTTCCACCTAGAGTATTGTCCTTTAATATTACAAGTCACACAGAAGGCATCCCGCGCTTGTGTTATAAACCAAGAAGGTGGGACCTTATTTATGTTAAACTGGCCATAACTGATAATCATTTTGAATAAAACCAGGTATAAAAACTGTGATCTCTGGCATATGTTGTTGATGCCACTCAACTTCGTGACAGCACCAACTGGCCAATCTACTGGTTTACCGACTCTGGAAAAAGTTGGAGACCAAGAAATTACAAACCTTTACATCCCAAGCATTCTTTTCCAACAGTGGAAGACAACAAACTACCGTATTCCTGTCCATTTGAAGCAGCTAGTTCAACAAGACGCCCAACTCAGAGATCTGATCAACAAAATTCTTTTATTCAGGGACATATTGGTGACTAACAACACCTTAAAAAGCCAATCCAACCTCGATAATGGACGAGGATACCAACAATTTAAACACATAGGAGATATGATATGATATTATATGGCATTTACAGCACGCCTATACACAAGTGTTTCAAGGCACGACGAGGCAAAGGAGGGGAACAAAGAGATGACAGACAACGATCCTACTAGGCCAGGTGTCATTCAGATCGCGCAAGTGCATGGGAAGGGGGCAGGGACAGTGCAGTACATGGGAATAGATAAAACAATAAGTAAAGTAACGGCCATCATCTGGCAAGTGCATGGGTAAGTGCAGCCATCAGGTGTTAAGGGCTGGTAGGGGTACTGTAGGGATACAGAAACAGTCACCAAGTGCAGGGGTTGCCAGGTGGGCAGTGCAGGTGTGTGACGCTGGTGGGGAGGGACCTGGGTCCGAGATAAGAGGGTGTCAAGGTAGCCAGTGTAGTTCCAGTAACACCCAGGAGGTCAACAGAGGAGACGAGGAGAAAAAGCAGAAGCAAAGAGAAAGGTTTTGAGGTGCTTCCGGAACCGGAGATGGTTCTCCTCAAGTTTAAGGGAGACAGGGAGGCTATTCCAGAGGGAGGCCCCAGTCGAAGAAAGAGATCTACCACCAGCTCGTTGCTTAGAGAAGCGACTGACTCTATGGGAGTTGGAGGCGGATGAGCGGAGAGCTCGAGAAGGAAGATATTTAGGGAGAGAGAGTTGGAGGTATCGAGGCCCCAGGCCCCAGAAGGCCTTGTGGACGATGCAGAGGGTTTTGAACTTAATCCTCGTAGTCACTGGGAGCCAGTGCAGAGATTTCAGTCCTGGAGACATACGATCCCTGGGCTTGAGGCCAAGGACAAGTCTCACAGTGCTGTTCTGGATAAGTTGCATAGGGCGGAGAGTAGAAGCAGGCAGATTTAGAAAGAGACTGTTGTAATAGTCCAGCCTAGAGAGACCCAGAGCTCTGGAGACAGTGAGCTACTGGGCGAAGGAGAGGAAAGGAATAATACCTTTGAGGAGGTGCAGCTGATAGTGTGACTTCTTAGAGACGTCAGAGATGTGAGGGGAGAAGGAGAGTGTGGAGGCAAAGATGACCCAGAGGTTTTTATCCTTGCAGGTGGAAGCAGGAAGAGGGCCAAGAGAGGCCGGCCAGAGAGCTACAGGAAAGGAGGGAGCGGGTGTGCCAGTGAGGAGAATCGCAGTCTTAGTGGCATTAAGGCAGAGGTCATTGGCGGCACACCACTCCTGGATAGCAGACAGACAGTCAGAGATGAGGGAAGGAGAGGAGGAGGCCGAGGGTAGCCTGAAAATGAGCTGGGTGTCATCCGCATAGCACTGAAAGTTGGGGCAGAGAGCAGCGATGCGGTGGGCAAGGAGTGCCAGGTATCTGCCATCGACTCGAGTCGCAATGTTGAGGGTCTTAGAGAAACAGGAATTTCCACATGGTTCAATTTGCCCGAGCGTTGTAACACCAACTCACATAACAACATTAGAGACTGCTTTTTGTGTGGTGGACGAGTGAGCCCAACAGTTGTGTTCTACTAAATGTATTGGACACCGAGAAATCCAACTTTCCAGGCAGGTCCTGATTAGAGTTAACTGATGCCCCAGAAGATCAACTTGTAACTGAATGTAGATCTAATGGAGGGGTGATTCCAGTAATCAAGCTAAGTTACTACGCACCTGTAAGAAGCACCTATTAGTGGGGTAAAAGAACAGCCACAGGAATTGTAGGGAGAGCCCCCAATTAGTTCCCCATCTCATTGCAAGTGACAGTTACGTGAGGTCATTAAAAGACACTGTACCTTTAAGGGGGCAGCTGCTACACCTGGGGATCTGAAACAGTATGGGTGGAATTAAAAATATAATGCCCTCCACGTTCCCAAAAAGGAGTACTATATGCATTCCTAAAGCAGAGGGACTTGTAAACAATGTCCCTTCAAGTAATCTGAACTCTGTAAGCGATGAAACCGCGTAGTGAAGGAATGAAAGCCCTTCTGATAATATGGCAAATAATCACTAATTCGTCACAGTTCATGTCCTATGGTGCTTGCACAGCAAGCCTGCACTGACGTTACAGGCCCATCAGATTTTCCTATGACGCTCACACAGTTGGCATGCGCAAACATCTGAGGGACAAAATAGTTTCTTATGCCTCTTGACAAGCAAATTCACATGGATATTAGAAGCACTTCATATTTTTCTATAGTGGTCAGCCATCCATCGAGTCCTCCTTAAAGACTGACCCCATACTCATTTACCCTCAGTAATAAGCCCAACAAAACAAGCAGGCAAATGGGTCCAAATCTGAAAATGCTGTAATTTTGCGATCTTCCTGCAGAGGCCAACCAGAATATAAGTACTAACTCCCTGTCATGAGGACCCTGGGATGCACTAGAGAGATCATCTTTTTAAAGGCTTAGTCAGGTCCTAAATCAAACACAGTGTTATGAGGACACTCAAGGGTTAAAGACTGAGTGGGGCAGGAGGAATAGGAGGCGCTTCAGAGAGAAAGAGGCGTAAAGTGAGCAGTATGTAGTAAAGTGTTGAAGCGATCAGACGTGTCCAGTCATCCTTATGCGTGTGCATGCCATGGTATGAGTCAAGGTAACAACTGGCGACGAGGGTAAACACTGGTTTTCAAACACGCCAGCTGGCATGAATTGCAGCTGTCCTTTCCCGCGGCCCGCCCTGGAGCCTGCTCGCCATCATCCAGGCGTCCTTGTTGGGCCAAGCGCCCGTCCTACTTGCCGCGAGGGAGGACCTCACAGGATTCGCCCCCAACAGCCGGAGACCATGCTGACCCAGCCAACACAAAGTGAGGAATACGTTGGGGGAGCCTGCCCCACAGTCCAGAAAGACTCGCCCACATGCCGCACCCTTGTAGGGAGCGCAAATAAGGAAGGGCCGGCGAGAGGCCCACTTAGTCCCGCCCTCCCACACAAGGAGCAAACAAACCCCACCCAAGGGACACCAAGCAGGACGAGGGGAGAGTACCTACACACATGCCGGACCCCTGCCCTGCCCAATTTGCCCACACCACCCTGCAAGAGGGCCACTTGGACACACAAAATCTTTTTTTTTTTAAATCATCAAAACAAAACCACGCACATAAGTGGGCATACAAAAGAAGGTGTCACACCCATTGCGTGTCACGTGCACACTGCGAACTGCAGATAGCAGCAGATCCACACAAGAAGGGTCGGCACCAGAAGCCCTGCACACCGATCGCCATGGCAGAGCCAGTGGCACAGCCATCCCGCAGCAGCATTGCTTTTCTGAGAAAGCCTAACCCATTCAACCTACAGCCACAGCCTGACAGAGGCCCCAGATGGACTGCCTGGGTCGAAGACTTTGTCGTATTCATCACAGCGGCAGGTGACGAGAAGTCACTGGCGTTGAAGGACATCGTCATCAATCTAGCAGGGACGGAAGTCAATGGCATCATTAAGACAATCCCGGCTGAAGAGAGAAACCCCTACGACTACCTAGTAACAGCTTTGAACAAGAAACCTGTGATCCAGCCAAACAGAGATTAGGAACGATATGTATTTAACCAATGCCAACAGACTTCCCACGAGACGGTGGAAGAGTTCATCACGCGTCTCTGCCAAAAGTCGGTACACTTCCAGTTCTCAGACTTCTCAGTTGACATGGCGATCCGACTCTGGGCCATTGAAGGATGCACATCGTCAGTGCTGTGAAAACAGCTCCTAAAGTAACTCCTGATGGTTGATGAAGTAATAGAGATAGCAAGAGTACATGAGAGGGTGGCGATCCAAGCGTCCGCAATAGAGACGCTGAAGAAGAAACCTAAGAGAGATGAAACAGTGGCGAACATCACCAATACCAAAGAAACGGGAAGGACGACCAAGCCTTCTCGAGAGGACCACAGAGGGATGGATACCCGCAGAAGATACCAGGACCACATCAGCAGAGGCTGTGCTATCGATGTGGCCAGATCTTCCCTCATTCAGGCCCCTGCCCTGCAATGAACCAGCGATGCACCAGATGCGGCAGAGAAGGACACTACCAGGCCGTCGGTCGAGAAGGGAGACCATTTTCACCAACCGCCAAGCCCAAGCAACTGGAGACAACCTTTCAGACCATGCCCGCCGATGGGACAGTGGAGACAGCCATAGTTCTACCCAAAACAGCCGAGGAGGATGGTGAGAGCAATGGAACAAGGCAGTGACTAGGGGAACATACCCGCACACGATCAGCTGTCACAAGCAGAGTACTATACCAACTGGAACAGCCACCCAGACGACCCATACGCCAACTGGAATGAATTCTCATACGGACAAGACCCGGAATTTCCTGACGAGTTCCTTAACCTCATACAAGGGAACATGACTGCAGCGAAGCACCCAAAGTACTTGTGACAATGGAGACGGTCACCCACCAATTTCTTATAGACATGGGTGCCACCGTCAATATCATGAGGGAGCAGCAATTCCTTCTGTCTGGAGCACCTCATGAGCTGACCCCGTCAAAGGCAAGAATATTTAAGTGGGGAGCCAATGTCCCACTCCCATCGTTGCAACAAGTTAGGAAGGCATTCTCATTCAGAGGAAAGAAAATGGACACCATCATCCACGTACTAAGAATCACGGTGCTGGGAAAATGCCTGCTCAGCTACCGCACAGCGAAAGGGCACGGCCTGATAGACATTACCTTTCAGGACACAGAGGTAGTGGTGTGAAGCGGGGACCAAGGGTGCAACAAAGCCATCTGCCACCTACAGCGATCACATGTCAACAAGGAGATGATCAAGGAAATATTCCCTGAGCTTTTCCATGGGTTAGGAAAACTGAGACACACAGTCATATGGCTACACATTGACAAGCGAGTCAAGCCAGTCCCACAACATCCAAGACAGGTCGGGTTCCACCTGCAGGAAGCCGTATCCAGGGAACTGAAACAGCTGTTGAACCATGACATTATAGAACACGCAACAGGGCGCACACCATGGATCTTGCCCTTACTTGTGGTGCCCAAGGATGGAAGCCGACTTCAAGTCTGTGTCGACATGAGGGTAGCGAACTCTGCGATTGCAAGAGAACAGCACCCAGGCACAAAAATGTAGGTCATGATTGTGAGCCTGAACTGTGCCACAAAGTTTTCAAAGCTTGACCTCAACCAGGCATACCACCAGCTGGAATTACATCCTGACTCCAGAGGCATAACATTTGCCACAAATGATGGCCTTTTTCGATACAAGCGGTTGAATTTTGCTATCTCGTCGGCCGCAGAGATCTTCCAGGAGGCCATTAGACACCTACTTCTCCCAGTCATGGAAGCTTTCAACTACTCGGACGACATCTTGCTATATGGCACCACTCAAGAGGAGCATGACCAGGCACTCATGGAAGTGTGCACCATCTTGAAGGAAGCAGTGCTCACCCTGAACCATGAAAAATGCAACATCAACAAGGACAAGTTGAGATTTTATGGACACATTTTCTCGTGGAAGGGATGCAACCTGACCCGGACAAAGTGCACGCCATCAACAATCTATGTGCACCCACCCATGTGGGGGGTTTGGGGGGGGGAGTCAGATCCTTTCTGGGAATGGCCTGGTACTGTGCCAGGTACCTACTGAGATACGCCGTCACCACCAAACCATTGAGACGGCTGTTGAGGAAGGGCAAACCTTTCCGGTGGTCCCGCGACTGCCAATCAGCGTTTTATATGATCAAGTCGGAGCTGGCAAGCGCCACGACTTGGCATATTTCAACCCTTTGTGGCACATGGAACTGGTGGTTAATGCCAGCCCGGTGAGCCTAGGAGACATTCTGGCACAACGGGAAAGGCAGGAGGCCCCTGCTAGCTGCGCTGTTGCATATGCGAGCAGATCCCTCTCCCCAACGGAGAGCACATACTCCCAAGCAGAGAAAGAGAGCCTGGCCGCGGTTTGGGCCTGCAAATAATTTCACCACTTTGTGATTGGGAAGAGGTTCACCCTTGTGACAGATTACCAGGCCCTGCTATCACTGTTTGGGAATCTAAGGATCAAAATGCCACCCAGGATTGAGTGATGGGGCATCCACCTCCAAGAATATGATTATTCAATTGTGCACAGACCTGGGGGGAGACAGCAACCCTGCGGACTACATGTCGGGACACCCGATGACTGACCCGTCACCTCCAAGGCCGCCCGTTTGTCCATCTGAGATCCCATCCCACCCAATGCCCCCATTTGTCTGTCTGAGCCTCTCTCCAACCCCAAAGCCCCCCGTTTGTTCTATCTGAGCCCCCCTCCCACCCAAATTCCCCCCAATTGTCTGTCTGAGCCCCCTCCCACCCCAATGCCCCCCGTTTGTCTGAGCCCCCTCACACCTCAATGACCCCTTTTGTCTGTCTGAGCCCCCCTCCCACCCCTACCTTCCCACACCTTCTTTTCTCTCTCGGTCCCTGCCTTACCCCCTGTCCCCGTTGTCTCCTAGTTTCCCTCCCTTTCACCCCCTGCCTTCTGTACCTTGAATCTTGCCCCCTCTCTTTCCCCTGCTTGCTTCTCATCCTGAACCCCCCTTCTCTCTTCCCCCTCCATCCCTTAGCCCATCCTCTCCCTTCCCCTCATTTACCTCCTTGTGTCCAATTCTGGCACTGCCCCAATTGTCGTCAGGCATAGTAATTGTAGCCGCCTGTTTTATGCAGCAGCCTCCCTCCCACTCTCCTCTCCTCCCCTTTTGCCTTGTGTAAGTTGGCACTACCTCAATTGCCGTCAGGCATAGTAATTGTAGTTGCTTGCCTTCTGAAGCCATCTTCCCCTCCCTGTGCCCCTTTTCACTTCTACCACCAAAGTACTTACTCTTATCATTGTCCCTCGACCTCTGATAATAGCTTGTCTGTCTCCCCCTTTTTCCTTCTTGTCCTCTCCTCCCTCTCCCTCCCCAGTACTATCTTGGTTCAGTCGCTGACCCTCTAAGATAGTCACTTGTTTTGTACCTCTCCTTTTCCCCTCCCTTCCCTCCTCCACACCTCCCCTCCTCTTGTCATTCTTGCACCGCAACAATTGCCTATAGGCATAGTAATGTTACTGCTAGTATTGTCTCCTTTTTTCCTTCCCCACCTCTTCCTTATTGTTCCATGCACTTGTACTATCTGTTATGATATGATAGTTTCTTTCGCACATTCTGATTTGTTTCAAGGACATGTAAGAATGTAACTGTATTTTCCCATGCTCCCTTCCTCCTTGAATTGCTTTGAAACACATTGTGGATAGGCGCTATACAAATAAACAATCAATCAAGGGAAGGGGACACTGAATATCTGTACTATGTGATAGAACGCAACTTGCCATCACCACTGAGGACCTAGCAAGGGCGGCGCAGGCTGACCCGTCCACCAGATGTGCCGTGGAATTCACTGCCTCTAACAAATGGAGAGACTACAACATGCTATCACGCTACCGGGAGGGTGGGAACAGACTGGAGTATGAACGCATGGCGAAGGTCAGTGCAGAACTGGCTGTGTCGGAACAGGGGATACTGCTAAGAGGTTGCTGCATTGTCATTCCATTGTCCCTCCGGAGAGGGGTGGTGAAGCTAGCACATGAGGGTCACAGGGGGGTAGAAGCAACCAAGAGCCTGCTCCAACAGTCTGCATGGTTTCCATTAATGGACAAAATGGTGGAGGAGGTACTAAGGAGTTGTCTAGCATTTCAGTGCGCGATGAGAAGTGACCCACCACTCCTTATGCAACCAACACAGATACCTCTAGGGGTATGGCAGGAAGTCTCGATGGACTTTTACGGACCACTCGAGACCGGTAATTACTTACTAGTAATCGTGGATGAGTTTTCAAGGTTCTCCATTGTCAAGCACACGTTGTCCACCGCTTTTGACCAGATCGCCGGAGTCATAGATGAAGTGTTCAGCAAGTGGGGCATTCCCGATACAGTCAAGATGGTCAATGGGCCGCCATTCAATGGGCAGGATTTCTACAGGTTCGCAAAACACATGGGGTTCACACACAGGAGGATACCGCTGTAGCCACAAGCAAGTGGGATGGCCGAAAGATTCATGTCTTCAATTAAGACGACCATCCAAAAGGCCACCATCGAAGGCATGTCAATCCAACAAGCCCTATGCCGCATGCTGCATCACTACAGAAACGCACCACATTCGGGGACAGGAGTGCCACCGGGAGATCTCATGAGAGCGTACCAGGCCAAGACACGCCTACCTCAAGGGACCCAAGGGCCCACAAGGCGCCATGAGGAACGAGACCTCCTAGAAGATGAGGTGAGAGACAGAAATAGGACACGAAGGAAAGAACAGACCGAACTCGAGAAGCAAAGGCAAAAAAAGAGTTTGAAGAAAGAGAAGAAGTACTCGTGATGCAGCAGAGACAAGTAGGACAAGCTGGGGATGCGCGAAGTTCCAGGCCTCAACTCGGAATGTCAACGTCGGTAGCATGGTAGCCCAAACCCAGAGCTGGTCAGCCACAGGTGGTCCCGGGACACTTCTGAAGGCTCTTCTTTGCAGGGTACCGAGCAGACGCAAGGAATGGATCCACTCCATGGGTCGCAGCTCCCTCGGAGGACTGCTGAAGATCGATAGCAAGACAGGGCTCTTCCAGGACTGCAGCAGAAGTTGGTCGCCGGGCCTCCTTCAGACGGGTCACCGGTCTCCTCATAGGTCTCACAGCTGGACAGGAATCTTGGCTGCTTCTGGTTTCCCCAGGATCTCTCCAGAGTGGGTGCAGGGGTCCTCTTCTTATCCCAAAAGCCAGGTAAGAGCAGAAGATCCCACTAGCCAATAGCAGAACTAGCCCCAAACACACCCCAGCAGTGGTCCAATCAGGACCACTGACGGGAACACTCATGCATAACACTTAGGCACACTGAAACCAGTTTGTGGATTGGGACCAGACAGTCCCAGCCCACATCCTCTCAGCAAACACACATAGCCCGCCAGTAGCCCGCCAAAAGTCTCTGCTTTGCTGTGCACTGGAAGTCCATTTAAGGATTTTCCTGGCCTCACAGGCCAGGAAGAAGGCTAAAAGACAAGATGGCCAAAGGACAAGCAAAACACCTTGTGGTAAGGCCATGTTTGGTCACTAGCCACAGTTAGCAGCCAAACATGCTAAACACGGTAAAGCTAAAACGAAAAAAAAAAACAACATTTTTAAAATGTCACTGCTGCCACCAGCTTGTCCATTTACAACACCTAGAGTAACCAAACATCCTCTGAATGTTAGTCTAGGGCAGAAACAAAGGTGTATCCCATTGTACTGCATTGTAAGATGCATTGTACAATGAGACAAAGTTACGACAAGTGATAACAAGTTACTAAAAGTATTAACAATGTTTCCCAGTACTGAGAGCCTGAAGGACATTTCAGTTTCCCCATAACAGATGAGCAAAAGACAGTGGCCCTCATTACAAGTGTGCTGGTCCGTTAACAAATGTGCCTGTAAGCCTACCGGCACTGTTGTTACCGGACCGGCACACTACGAGTCTGCAGGCGGGTGCTGTCCGGCCCGCCAGGTCAGACCTGTCGAGCGGTGTTGCGTAGTAATACGCGGTTCTACGCATGCGCGGCCCACAACAAGGCTCGCGCATGCGTGTTTGAAATAAAGACGGTCCCGGCCGGCAGTTCGCGCCAGAGACCAGAGCAGCAACACGTCTCCGGCGTGTCTCTTAGCGCGCGCTGCGTGTGTGAGTGTGCGCGCGCCTACAGGTGGGCTGCCATCGCCCCACACCATCACACTTGCGACGAGGACGGCGCGAGAGCAGTCCTCCGCTCCGGTGGCATCCCGAGAGGAGAACGCTGCTCTGTGTCGGCACGGGCTCACACGTGTGGCCGGCGGCCATTTTGGATCGAGCACAGCACGCAGTGGTTGCGGTCCGTGAGGGTGCTCGTGCGCCACCTGCAATCCACACCGAGTTCAGTAAATATTTGGACCCTCCACAGCCTGTGCAGCCGCAAGGTTGTGGCATTCTGCCAAGACAAAAAAAAAATTAAAGAAGAAGATAAGAGTGGCGACAGTGAAGATATTGTGCCAAGGGTGTTCCGCGGCATGGTCTTGGAAGCAGTTTAACATACTCCTGTAAGTACCACGTGAGGAAATGGGAGAAGAAGATGAACAGGATGGTGCTCCTGCCCCCATCCCTCGCAGGGTGAGCAGTACACAGGCCCCCATGCCTGAATTTGATACCACGGGCCCACCTTCCAAGTTGGGGCCTAAATGGCTCCTGTGGGTGAAGAGGTTGGAGATGTTCTTCACAGCCTCGGGGATCACGGAGGACGAAGAATGAATTGCAATCATGGTGTACTCGGCAGGGGCTGAGGTGCACAAGATATATGACTCTCTGAACATTCCGGTGGCGACGTATGCGGCAGTGAAGCTGGCACTCCGAGATCATTTTCTGCCAATGGCGAATGTGGACTTTGATAGATTCATGATGAGTGCGGAAAGACAGCGAGAGGAAGAGTCACTGGATCAATTCTGTGCGCGAGTTCTAGCAAGCTCCTGTAGATGGGGAAATGAAGAGGAGATGGTTCGGAACAAGTTGTTGCAGGGCTGCAGCTCTGGTAAACTGAGAAGGCAGGTATTGAGGGAACCTGGCTTGACCCTACAACAATTTCTGGACACAGGAAGGGCCTACGAGCTGGCTGACGCGAGGGGTGTGAAAATGGATGCAGCCACGCATGGGAGGAACGAAGGTGAGGCCTTTGCAATTGGCCGCAATAACCCAGGGAAGTCAAGGTGGACGTCTAGAGGAGGTGATAACCCGGGGGGGCCGAGCAACGCCCCCTCGTGCCAATATTGCGGGTATGACCTGTCACATGCGGGCGACTGTCCAGCAAAATCGAGGACTTGTGGCCGGTGTAACACCCCAGGACATTATGCTAGGGTGTGCAGGGCTTCAGCACCTGTCGCCGCATCGCGAGGGCCCGAAAGGTTTGCCAGAGGCGGCGCTCGGAGAGTGAGGGGTGTATCATCCATTGAACAAGGCGTACAGGACCTGAACATCGCTGAGGAGGAGGAGGAGGAAGATGAAATCTTCTTCATCTCGAGCATAGCCAAAGGCCCGGGCAGGAGAAGACAACCCAAGTGCACAGTGAACATTGGGGAGACACCGACACCGGTCTTGATAGACACTGAGACGTCCGTCTGTGTGCTGGCGACGGAACACTACAACGCACTCCCTGGTCCACCAGGCCTAGCAGAGTCCACAGCACGGGTATACGCTTTCGGAACACACACACCTCTTCCCATCCATGGAGTATTCGTTGCTCCAGTCACTCACGGACAAAATAGAATAAGGGCAAGATTCTTTGTCACAGATGTGCTGCGGCTGAGGCATTGGACCTAGTACACTTCTCATTTGCAGTCTATCACACTGACTTGGACAATTTGTTAAGTCGGTTCGAAACGATATTCCGAGGAATAGGGAAACTGAAGGCTGACCCGATACGCCTCCACATCGATGGGTCTGTGAGACCAACGGCTCTAAAGCACCCCCGCATCCCCTTCCATCTAAGGACACAGGTGGAACGCGAGCTGCAATCCCTGATAGACAAGGACATAATCGAGAAGGTGGAGGGCCCCACCCCGTGGGTCTCCCCGATCGTGGTAGCCCCAAAGCCCAAACAACCGGGGGCGGTACGCATCTGCGTGGACATGAGGCTTCCTAACCTAGCGATCAAAAGAGAGCGCCACATAACACCCACCCTGGAGGACATCATTGGGGAGCTTCAAGGGGCGAAAGTTTTTTCAAAACTGGATTTAAGGTCTGGGTACCATCAGTTAGAGCTCCACCCCGAGTCAAGATACATCACGACGTTTACGACGCACGAGGGGTTATACCAATATAAAAGACTCAGTTTTGGTATCTCTTCCGTGGCAGAGGTCTTCCAGAACACCATCAGGGGAGCCCTGTCCGGACTCAAAGGAGTGATAAACATGTCAGACGACATTCTGGTCTTTGCCCGTTCCGAAGCTGAACACCTAAAGCGCCTGGAAAACACACTGGTGAGGTTGCGCGACCTAGGGCTGACACGGCACAAAGAGAAGTGTGAGTTCTTGAGGGACAGGCTGGAATTTTTTGGGTTCGTCTTCCACGCGGGGGGCATATCACCTGATCCCGGGAAAGTGAAAGATATCCGGGAAGTGACCCCGCCAACAACACCTTCCGAAGTCAGAAGCTTCCTGGGTATGGTGACGTATTGTGGTCGCTTCATCCGCGATCTAGCCTCCCTGTCGGAGCCCCTGAGAGCGCTAACAAGAAACGACATCGCCTAGAACTGGGGGGAGAAAGAGCAGAGGGCTTTCGACAATATCAAAAGTGCCCTATCGGAACAAGAAACAATGGCATACTTTAATCCGGATCGAGAGTCCGAAAATGTCGTCGATGCCAGCCCCGTAGGACTGGGGGCTGTCCTCATGCAGGCCGACAATCAAGGAACCATGAGGCCCATCGCATATGCCAGCAAAGCACTTACAGAGACGGAGAGACGGTACTCTCAGATCGAGAGGGAAGCGCTAGCCATCTTATGGGGGTGCAAGCACTTCCGGATATATATCTTGGGAAAACCGATCGTGGTGGTAACTGACCACAAGCCTCTCATCCTGATCCTGTCCGGAACGTCATCCAAACATCCGCCTAGAATAGAGAGACGGATGTTGTCGTTAATGGAGTACGGGGTCAAACTGCTGTATCGACCAGGCCCTGACAACCCGGCAGACTATCTGTCCCGCCATACAGGTGCGGGGAGGCCAAAAGACACAGTGGAAGTGACGGAGGGCGTTGAAGCGATACATCTCGCGGTCAAATCGGCGCTGCCCGTTGCTCTATCCCACCAGGAGATCGCCGAAGACTCCAACAGGGACGAGACATTCGCAAGGATCAAGGTGGCCATGGCAGATGGAGAATGGCGTGAGGTACTCCAGGACAACTCACGAAGGAACGCAGGGGCTCAGAAAGACCTGCAGGCCCTCTGGAAAGTGCGCCATGAGCTCTCGGTAGCCGAGGATGGCCTCCTGTTAAGGGGTCACCAGATTGTCATCCCGAGAACACTGGTTGACAAGGTTCTGCAGCTCGCACACAACGGGCACCAAGGGATGGCCAAGATGAAAGCAAGACTGAGACTCAAGGTCTGGTTCCCCGACCTGGAAAGCAGAGTGGAGGAGTTCGTGAGAAGGTGCATCCCCTGCCAAGCAGCCCTCCCGGTGGAGAGGGCCCCGCCGATCCAAACCATGGAGAGAAGTGACCAGCCATGGGGGACGGTCCATGCCGATTTTGGATCCACCGGCCGAGGGCTCTACTTTCTAGTGGTGACAGACCAATGGTCCCACTATCCGGAGGTTGAACTGGTGGAGTCGACGGAGAGTGACCACACCATCATGGCGCTGGAGAAAATGTTCGCCACACATGGTTTTCCGGTGGAGCTCTGCTCAGACAATGGGGCGCCTTTTCGGGGGCAACGTTTTGCTCAGTACTGTGAGGAGAGGGGAATACGCCATAGGAAAGTCACACCGCTCTGGCCGAGGGCAAATGGCAAGGTAGAACGCTTCATGCGAACGCTAAACAAAGTGTTCCGCATATCAGCAGTTGGAGGCGCAGACCTCCGACGCAACTTAGTGGACTTCCTTCGCGAGTATCGCTCGACCCCCCATCAGTCAACCGGGGTCGCCCCTGCCGAAGCGCTCTTCAAAACGTGTACCGAAAGGGCTCCTGCCCGAAATAGAAGGCCGCCAGCCGGGAGAGATTGAAAAGGATCAAGTGCGAACAAAGAGGGCAGTGAGGAATGAAAAGGAAACGATCCGGAGGAAGCTCTCGGAGAGGCCGATTGCGGTGGGGGATACCGTATTGGTGCGAAACCGAAGAGCAGAAGGAAAGTTATCGTTAACCTACGAAACCCAGCCCTTGGGAGTGACAAATGTGAAGGGCTCGATGGTCACAGCAGCCAACGCACATGGAACTGTCACCCGGAATGTCTCGTTTTTCAAGCGAGTGGGGTCTGCCGAAACTGATGAAGTCGACCCTCCGGCACCTGAGCCGAGCGATGAACCGCCCCTGTGACCTGATGGACTGACCGAGAGTCAAGGGACACAAGAGATGCCTCCGGCTGAGGCACGCAGGTACCCGAGCCTGGCGGGGCGCAAGCCGCCGCAGAGGTTCCAAGACTATATCATGGACCCTGCCTAGGCATCTAAGTCGTATTGGAACATTTATGGTTGAAGAACATGTTGTTAAGTTATACTGTTGATCACTGTTCGTTGTTTGGGGAAAAAGGAGGGATGTTGCGTAGTAATACGCGGTTCTACGCATGCGCGGCCCACAACGAGGCTCGCGCATGCATGTTTGAAATAAAGACGGTCCCGGCCGGCAGTTCGCGCCGGAGACCAGAGCAGCAACACGTCTCCGGCGTGTCTCTTAGCGCGCGCTGTGTGTGTGAGTGTGCGCGCCTACAGGTGGGGCCTGCCATCGCCCCACACCATCACAGGCGGGAGGGCACCCGCCCGCAGACTTTCACTGAAGTACCGGCACTGTTATTAACTGTTATTAACAGTGCCGGTGCTTCAGTGGTCCCCATTCCCATTGAGTCCTATGGGAATTGCACAGGATTCTGCTTTCCGGCCCACAACCTCAGCCAGGCATCACTCCTTCTGGTCTCTCTCTCTCTCCTTGTCGGCTCCACCTTTTATGCAACTACAACCATTTGACAAGTCGTTAGGCCCAATTGCCTGACCATAATTAGTGAAGCCCTCTGTACATGCCTGACCTTTACAACAGTCTGCAGGCCTCTTCCTAGTCTCAGTACTAGAGTGGTGAAATGACATGTTAGTGTTCACTACTCCTAGTCGTCTCTTCCTCGTCACAGTACTATACTGGTATGAATGAGGGGAAGTGAGTGGAAAACAGCCTATGAAGGCAGAGAAGTTGGTTCTCACCAGGAAAAAGGGGATACCTTGCGGATATCTTCTCCCAAATCCCCAAGGACCTGCCACCCAGGTGATCCTCCCTCGCATGTCCACCCGCAGGGTCAGGATCCAAAAGCAATGGCCTTTCCATGGCCACCTGAGAAGAGGATACAAGGGGAGCAGGTGTGAGAACCAGTCTGTCAGATGAACTTTTACCAGTAACTATAAGTTACTGGAACAGTGAGAAAAGGGATACATTGTCTCCGCACTCCGCATAAGGTGGGTGTACTGATCTCAAAAAATAAAATGCAGGAGGGACAATAGGGAGCCCCCCTGCCCTGGTAACTGTAGTTAACCCAGGTAAAATAAAAAGGAAAACTCAACGAGCTCCCAGCAAAATTGCAGAGAAAGTGCTCTGTGCTGCAATAGTAAAAAAGGTAGATGCCATAAAATATGGAGGAAAGCATAACTCCATTAAATGGTATCCAAAAGAGATAGAAAATGGTTCCTAAGTATAAAGTAAAAGAATTAGTGTGGAAAAAGGTTCCCATGCACTTAGGAGAAATAGCCCAAAAATCCAATAGTCCAGCAAAAATGGGAAGAATTACACTCAAGAAGGAAATTCTACCTAACAAAAATGGCCTGGTTGTGACTATGGTGCAAAGATGTTTTTTTAAAAGTGGTAGGGCCAGTTAGTTGGATAGGATTCAGACCAAAGAACTTTACTTTGGACTTTAAACCATGCCTTAGCTTTTGTTTTGTTAGGTGGGTAACTTCCCTCAGCCATTGGACAAGTTAGGCGTTTTGACTCTTATTTGAATAAAAGCTCATGACTTCTAATCGTCCAAGCCCTACTTCCGGTACACCATAGCCTCTGTCATGAACCATCGGTCGCGTCCCTTCTGGACTTCCTGACACGAAGGGGCTTGCACTCACCAGTACTTCCAACATGGCCATCAAACACGGAACGCAGTTTACCAGATTCTGCGTCGGACGCATCACGTTCTATAAAGCAGACATGGCCCCGCGGCCCTGCTCGTCTCAATGCTACTGCTTGCAGTGGCTAGACGTGTGCTGTCGTAGTTTGCTCTTGCTAACTTCACTGATTCCTGGTTCCCCTATTACTTCCTCCTCATTCATTCCTTCCCTTTTTGCCCTTGCTTGCATCCCGGATCTCCGTGCACTCGCTTTCCGAGTACACGCTTCACTGTTTCCTGGGCTTCCCAGACATTCTGAACGATCCAGGAATCGGACGCTGAATGCACGCTGGAACCCGAGGACACAGGGTTATACAAGACCCGCACTGTGCGCAAGAAGATTCCACCGAACTCTACTAAACAACGCAGACAGGTGAGAAGGGGGGAAACCTGTGATAGATTGAGACGCCAACAAACCGAAACTGAAACGGACATGGAGGCGGCAGTCCAAGACCTCATACGTGGCATGCAGGAATTAACAACAGAGGTTCAGAATCTCAAAGCCGAGAATGCCGCATTAAAACAATTAGTCTTGTCACGTGATTCTGCAACCAAAGAAAGTGGATTTCTGGGCGGAGTAGTGGATAAATATGATGTATATCAAAAAACCTTCGCGGATTCATAGATCCGTGCTTAGTCCACTTTACCTTTAAGCCCTACTACTTCTCCACCCCCTGGGCAAAGGTGGGCTTTATGATCTTGCATCTTTCCGGGAATGCATTAACTTGGGCTACGCCCATGGTTAATTCTAGAGATGCCCTCCTGGATGACTATGATGGGTTTGTACAGGCTCTAAAGACCATGTTTGACCGCCCAGAACAGGTCTACAGCACTCAGGAACACCTACTGGATTTCCAACAAGGTTCCCAGGATATGCTTACCTATGTGACACGCTTTAAACAACTGGCCAAGGAAGCAGATTGGTCCTCGGAGTCCTGCTTTACCCTTTTTCAAAGAGGACTGAATGAAGAAATAAAAGATGAGCTAGCCAGGGTAGCTTGCCCAGGTTCCTTCCAGGCTTTTTTGGACCTATCTCTACAAATAGACTTCCGCATTCAGGAAAAGAAGGAAAAAAGAAGAAGACTAAAGTGCCTTACCAAAAGACCTCCATAGAACCTTCCTCTAAACATGTGCCCACTCCTGCCCTCACTACAGACCCAGAACCCATGCAACTGGGGGCCTTCCGCTGACCTATATCCACGCAAGAAAGATTGCGACGGATTCACACTGGGCTGTGTGTGTATTGTGCCTCAGATAAACATCTTGTAAGAGAATGTCCCTTAGCTCCTCCACGGCGTTCGGGAAACGCCAGCTCCCGATCCTAGATGGAGCACAGCTTCGGGAGAGAAATGTTTGCTCCACATCTATTCTATCCTTGAACTCTCCTGGACAAAACAATCTTGTGATTTTACAGGCTTTTCTATCGCCATCCAAGAAAGAAACTTACCCCATTTTGGCATTGGTGGATTGTGGAGCCATGGGGATATTTACAGATCAAGATTGGGTCACTACCCACCACATTCCATATGAAACTCGAGGCATCATGCAACCTGTAGAGGCTATCGATGGAAGACCTCTCTCTTCAGGACCTATAACCCTACAAACCAAAGAGATCCAACTCTCGATAAACCATCATCGAGAGGCAATCAAATTTGACATCATAAAGTCTGCCCACTATCCAATGGTACTGGGTATGCCCTGGTTATAGAAGCACAACCCATACATCAACTGGGCAGCAGGATCCTTGTTTCTTGGTTCGGAGCACTGTATGTCTCACTGTCTATCCCTGGATTCCTCCTCGACGTCCTCTGAAGGTACGCTTACAGACCAGCAGGGCCCATTTACGGTCTCAAATGTTATCCAGGTCCCCAGGGCCTATCAGGAGTACACTGATGTGTTTTCAACTGCCATAGTTCATGTCCAACCTCCTCACAGACCTGAAGATTGCGCTATTGAAACTGAACCCTCAGCGGTGATTCCTTTCGGAAGGATGTTCATTCTATCTGAACCTGAAAAGAGGGCCCTCCGAGAATACTTGGATACTAACCTTGAAAATGGCACCATACGACCTTCCAAATCTCCGGCGGGAGCTTCGTTGTTCTTTGTTCCAAAGAAGGATACTAAGGAGCTTAGGCCTTGTCTTGATTATCGTGGTCTAAATCAATGCACCCTCAAGGAACGCTACCCATTGCCCTTAATCTCGGATATCCTGGAAGCGGTGAGAGGAGCTGTAATCTTCACGAAGTTGGATCTCAGAGGTGCCTACCATCTGATCCATATAAAGGAGGGTGACGAATGAAAAACAGCCTTTAGAACACCCTTTGGTCACTTTGAATACCTGGGCATGCCCTTCGGACTCGCCAATGCCCCAGCAGTCTTCCAACGTTTCATGGACCGGGTGTTCTCCGACATGCTATTCCTCTTCGTCATAGTCTACCTGGACGATATTCTGATATATTCCAAGGACCATTTTAAGCATGAAGAGCATGTTAAGGCAGTCTTACAGCGGCTACGTGAACATAAGCTCCTGGCTAAACTCAAGAAATGCCTTTTCCATGTTTCTACTGTTCACTATCTAGGATTTGTTCTTAGTCCAGAAGGAATTGGCATGGACCCCTCAAAGGTAAAAGCCATACTGTCCTGGCCTGTTCCAACTACCGTGAAACAGATTCAATCCTTCCTGGGGCTTGCCAACTTTTACCGGAAATTCACACCTTCCTTTTCTGAGATAGTTCAACCAATTATTACATTGTTGAAAAAGGATACTCCCTTCCCTTGGACAGCAGCCCAAGATGAAACGTTCCAACGACTGAAGGCGGAGTTTACACAAGCCCCCGTCCTGGCTCAATCTGACATCGATCGACCTTTCCTAGTGGAGACGGATGCCTCCAACTACACCATCGGAGCAGTTCTAAAGCAGGAATTCGAGGACAACTTAGAACACCCCATTGCTTATCTCTCGCGAACCCTAACTCCCAGTGAGACTCATTCTGTCTTGGAAAAGGAACTGTTAGTCATCCGTCAAGCCTTCACAGAGTAGCGTCATCTGCTCCTGGGAGTAAAACATCCTATTCAGGTCCGTACAGACCATCGGAATCTTCAAGTTTTACAATCTCTGGAATGTAGGAATAGTCGTCAAGCCCGTTGGGCCGCCTTCTTCGCCCAGTACCAGTTCCAAATCCATCATGTCCCTGGAACACAACACATAATTGCTGACGCCTTACCCCGACGTGCCGACTACGTGACTCTTGAAGATCGGTTCTTCCCAAAGATGTTTCCCCACGCAATTTTTGTAGCCCAAGCAATCAGTCTCCTGGAAGACATTCAGATTCAAACCCAGTCCTCTGAGATCTGGAAGGAATTTACAGGGAAGAATCAATGGAATCTTCGAACAAATGACGGGTATTTGTTCAAGGATAATGGCCTGGTCATCCCCACACAGAGACTGCGACAAAGGATTATGAGCCTCTGTCACGATACCCTTCTCTCAGGACATCGTGGCATCACCAACACTCTCCGTTTGATACAAAGACAATTTTGGTGGCTAAAGGTGAAGGTTGACGTCCAACTGTACATCCAAGCCTGTGCAGTCTGCAATCAAAACGAGCATGATAACAAGAGACCGCCGGGTCTCCTACTTCAACCAACACTACCAACAAGGCCCTGGGAATACATCGCTACGGACTTTATTGTGGAATTGCCACCCTCCAGGAGATACACGACTATCATGGTCACCATTGATCTATTCACTCACATGGCTCATTTTACACCATTATATAAACTACCATCTTCCTCAGAACTCGCTGGAATCTTCCTGGAACACATATTCCGACTTCATGGACTCCCTTCCAAGATCATATCAGACGGAGGACCTCAATACATATCCCAATTTTGTAAACACATATGCTGTATACTAGGAATCCAACGTGCCCTCTCCTCAGGTTATCATCCACAGACTAATGGAGCTACAGAACGTGTGAACCAAACCCTAAAGCAATATCTTCGTTGTTTCACCACCAAGGTCCAGGATGATTGGTCACTTTTAAAACCTGTGGCTGAATTCGCCTACAACAATTCAGATCACTCGGCTGTCAAGACCAGCCCTTTTTTTGCAGCCAAGGATTCCACCCTTTGGTTCTACCATCCATTCTCCCACATCCTACACCAGTACCTACAGTTGACTACTGGATTGAAACTCTCATCAACGTACACAAGGAAGCCAACGAACACCTAGAAAGGGCCCGAACTAACACCAAGCATTATGCAGACTCCAAAAGAAGACCAGGGCCTTCTTATGCAGGGGTAACAAGGTATGGCTATCCTCGAAACTACTACCTCGACACTTACAACCAAATAAGATGGCTCCCCGGTACTATGGCCCCTTTTCCATAAAGGAAATTATTAATCCAGTGGCCTTCCAACTCAAACTACCAGACTCCTGGAAGAGGATCCACCCAGTGTTTCACACGTCTCAAATGAAACCCTACGTCCAGTCCTCCCGGACTGCTCCAAGGTCTACCCCTGTAATTGTCGATGACCAGCTAGAATACGAAGTGTCCAGGATATGTGACTCCAGGTACAGACATGGTCAGCTACAGTATCTGGTTGAGTGGCAAGGGTACCCTCCCAGTGAACGCACCTGGGAACCTATCTCAAACCTAAATGCCCCCAGATTACTCAAAAGGTACCATCTTATACACCTGGGCAAACCCAGAGGAACAGGCCTTCAGAGGAGGCATGCTGTCATGAACCATCGGACGCGTCCCTTCTGGACTTCCTGGTCCCTGACACATAGGGGCTTGCACTCAGCAGTACTTCCAACATGGCCGTCAAACACGGAACGCTGTTTACCAGATTCCGTGTCGGATGCATCACGTTCTATATAGCAGACACGCCCCCGCGGCCCTGCGCGTCTCAACGATACCGCTTGCAGTGGCTAGACGTGTGCTGTCGCAGTTCGCTCTTGCTAACTTCATTAATTCCTGGTTCTCCTATTACTTCCTCCTCATTCATTCCTTCCCTTTTTGCCCTCGCTTGCATCCCGGATCTCTGTGCACTCGCTTCCCAAGTACCCGAGGACATGCGCGCAGGGTTTTACAAGATGCGCACTGTGCGCAAGAAGACTCCACCGAAGAACTCTACTAAACAACGCAGACAGGTGAGAAGGGGGGGAAACCTGTGACAGCCTCCCCTCTTGCCTCTTTTTGTTGGATAATTACTATATCTGGATTTTCTGAATTTAAAGATCTCTTTTGTCTTTTAGGTTGATTGTTTTGTTTGAAGCTGCTCCTGTATCTTCTTAGTTATTCTAAAATAGAAACGTTTTCTGCTGGGACCGTTAATATAATCACTATGTATTGTGGTAGGTCAGAGGAAGGAGACAGACTCGTTTTTATCATATTTAAGAGTGGTTTATTAAAATAATGTTAACGATTGCCTATCTATACCTATTCTATGGGTTTCCTTACCTAGAGAAGTCCAAAAAAAATAGTCTGTCTTCCATCTCAAAACTAATCTATTCTGGCCCTACCAGTAAGGAAAACAAAAGTCCAGTAGAATGACTCCCTTCTCCTGGATAGGCTTTTCAGCCCGAATAGGTAATTTCCAATTAGTTCTTGGCTATTTCTTGGAATAATTCCTTCAGTTCTTCTCTGGGACTTTTCCACCCTCTTGGCACCCCTTTTCCATTTGGAGATAATCTTTTTCTCCTTGCTGTATTTGGGCATTCACCCCTTTGGTTTGCATCCTCTTGAAGTGTCTCTGTAAGGTTCCTTTTCCCCAATACTTTTGAGGACCCCAAATGTCCATTCTCTTGGTCTTGACTCTCTGTATTCCTTTTGTTCCTTATCTCCTCATAATCAACGTTTTACACAACTCTTCTCTTGGCCTTCTAAGCTGACTTTCGCTTTGGACTGAATCAGGCATTCCAAGCCACTGTGAGGGTTTCATTAATCCATTTCTGTCTTGCAATGTTTAGTGAGACACGTTACAGTATAACTTTGTTTCTTAGGGTTATTCTGTTTGTAATGATACGTGTCCCCTCACTGGGACGAGTAGACTGAGTTCCTTAGTTATTCTTACTCTTAGAAGCACTGGTTCTTTTACTGGGACAAGCATGCTGATTCTCTTAGTTATTCTCACTCTTATAACCACTGATTGTGTCACTTGGAGGAGTGTGAGGAGTCCCTGGGTGCTCTTCACTCTTCTGTATCTTCAACCACTAAATGGGAAGGGTATGAGGAGCAATCGTTATATTTCGTTTCCCAGATCTGCTGCTTTATAATGTCCCAATTATTTTCACCACCTTTCTCCCAATGTCTCCCGCTGCCCCCTTTACCTTCCTTGAAAAGGGGCTGCATCACCAGGTTGGGGTTCTCGTTTCCAATTCCTCTCCTACTTGTCAGGATGCCTCTTGTGCATGGTTCAGTGTTCACTTGTTTTTTGGGCCCTTCGTCGGGCTTCTTGGTATGCTTTTTCAGTGTCAGTAAGGGTTTTCTCTCCTTCCCTGGTCCAACCACTTTTCCCTGGATATGTTTGGTTTCTCTCCTGCGTCTCTCTTGGTACTAACAGTTTTCAGGTTCTCTGTAACCTGTCATTTCTTTCTCTTTCTTGCATGTCCCTTTTGGGACCTGCTGCAATCTTGCTGGTTCCAGTAATCCTGCCTCTCCAGCAGGGAAGGTCAAGGATTGGCTTCACACGGTTCTCCTCCGTCTCGGGAAACAGCCCTCTTTCCAATCTTGCAGCTTCCTTCTGCCAGCTGTTTTGAAGCTCCCGGGCTTCTCTCTCTCCAACTCTCTCTCCTCACACTTTTATTATGAGGTCCTGGGATTTTCCAGGTAGCCTCTGGGAGTCCTCTTCAGTTTCAAATTTACAGACATTATAACTCCACAAGTCGTCTTCTTCCCAGTATATATTTGAGCTGTATTCATTATAACTCCATTGGTTCTCTTCGTCCCAGTACCCATCAGGTACTGGTTGTTTATCACTCTTGGTACTTCACTCTTCTCAGTACCAGGCAGATCGTTTTCTATAATAATACCACAATAACAGACCTAGGAAGAGTCTTTTCTTCTGTCAGGTGGTAGGATCTCAGTGGGCTTCTTAATGTGATCAAACGGTAGTTCCTCATTGGAAGGGAGTCCTTGTCCCCATAGGGGAGGGATGGGATGGTCTCTTCCTATGAGGTCCCACTTGCCACGACCCCTAGGGGGAATATCGTGTAGTGGGCTCACCTTCCAAACCTCACATGAAAAGGCTCCCCCTGGGAGAAGTGACTGAATCCCTTGATTCGGCACAGTATGCAACGATTAATTGTATTATTGCATTGCTCAACGTTCACCTTATTGCTAAATGAACTAGCTAATTCAACATGGATCAAAGATCCACATAGGATTATTTAATAAACTCAACATATCAACTCCCTGATTAGCCATTAAACTGGTGAAACATGTGGTGAGGATGAAAATTGAGGATGAATATTTGACAATTCAGGATGAAAATCAGAATAATATACCATTAATAAAACCATGATGAACTGATAATCACACCAATGAGAATTCGACAATTGACAATGAAAATGTGATTATTATACTAGTAAAACAACCATGATGAACTGATAACTCTCTAAAGACTTGAATATGTGACGCTGTGGAGGATGAACAATTGATATCCAAATATTTTAGAACTTTACTAAAAGCAAAAGTCAAGAATGAATGATATAATTTTCTTTCATGCAATGATTTGCTAAATATTTTTGTTTCTAAATAAACCAAAGAAATATTTTTTTTAACTTAAGGGGCACAGTCCTCCACTTTTTTGTAGACGTTCCAAGGGTGTCTATCGTTATATCAAAAAAAGACAGAATGGGTCATGTCTGGGAAGTTCAGACCAATCAGAGACTTGGGTTTTTTTGGCGCTAAGGCTGTCCTGCTCTCTCTCATCTCCATTGGTTTGTCGCCACCCTAGCCCAGGCGTCCCTAATCTCGGTTAGTATTAATTAACTTATCTGTCTGTTTCCGAGTATGGCTCAGCGTGATTCTCCTGCAACGGTTGTTGACTGACTCCCTAGGCCCACTTAGTGTTCTTGGGGATTTAAGCATGATGCCATCAACCATGCGGGGTCACCTGTTCTACACACAAGCAGTGTCTTATTGTCACCTCTCCTACCCTGGCGTTCCAAGATGGTCTTCTCTCCACTACGCTACTATCCCTCAGATCTTACACTCGCCTTCCTACCTCCACCCTTGCAAAGTTACTTTCTTTTTCTCCTTTCACTCCCTTCCCTACTCCTCCATTTGCTACTACGATTACCTTTTGTTAGCACCTCCCTCCTTCCTAGTACTCCAACTCCTGGTCACCGCTACCTCTTTGCTACTACTACAACCTCTCTGATTTTACTATCACTCCTACTCTACTACATACACTTCAACTACCTCTCTTTTGCTGCTCCCACTTACTACCACCTATTACTCCAACTACTCTCACTCCCACTAGCTCCACTTACAACTACACCTCCATCTTACTCCTACTCTACCACTACTAGACTCACTCCTCTCACCAATGCACAACCACTCCACAGACACCCTTGGTCAGCCACCTCCACACTCCTTCTGCACTCTCCTCCTCTGGTCTCTTGGACGTCCTCCTCCACCTCCTGCCCCTTACCTACAACAACCCACAACAAACAATCCCCATCTAACCTCCTAAATAGCCCCACGATTGGCCCAATTACCCTGACCACTTGCCCTGACCAATCACTTACCTTGCTGCAGGGGGTGTGACAGGGAAAGGGCTTGGGAAGGCTGAAAAGGATTTGAAAGCTCTGCCTCCTTTTCCACACAGCCCTGCCGTGTTCTAACATGGGTCAAGTTATGGCCCATGGGGACCTTTTGTACCCTTCTGTGAAGGCCTTTTTGTAGGTCTTTTCCAAGTAAAAAAATTCCTGGTGGGCTAGTAGGTGTCCTTTCATATGCTGTTCCTGGAGGCCTTTATTTCTTGTATAAAACCCTGGTGGTTTAGAGGTTCCCCCATGTATGTCTAGTGGAGGCGTGCTCCTCTTTGCATTTAAGCGTTGGCTCGCCACTATGAGGTGGCATCTCTCTGGCTGCTGAACACAACAGAACAAATCATGCAAATAATAACCCACGGTTTCCGATCCGCGCGTCAGGGAAGAGGGGACTGGTGCGTGAACTTGTATCAGCTATAAGCCAGTTTCTCCTGGGGCTGATTCTCTCCATCACACATAGGGTGACGGTTACTATAGAAATACAGTATTAGCCCTTCCAGTGAATTCAAATGTTACGAAGAACTTGGGGCTTGTGGTACATCTGTTCCCTGTCCTGAACATATGTAAAGAAAGGTGCCCACATGTCTAAATATTTGGCATATGTCTCAGAGAGTATTGCCGAGATCTTCTCCATGGCCATTGTGTCCCATATCTTTATCCACCAACACGCTCTATGGGAGGAACCTCTGGTGTTTTCCAGAACGGTGCGATCATCAACTGGGCAGCGTTCAACACCTGAGTGATCAAGGATGCTCTGTGTCCCGACAGTGGGTAAATCCCCTCCTCACCCGGACTGCCAAAGACCAGCACCAAAGGATCCCATGGAAGTTGTATACTGCTGTATAACCAACAGATCAACCATGCAAGCACTCACAACAGTTTTTATGATATCATATTTATGATATAATATTTGATTTGTATCGCGCTCATACACATGTGTTTCAGAGCGCAACAAGGCAAAGGAGAGGAACAGGGGAGAACACATCAACGATCTTACTAGGTCCAGTGACATTGAGAACGTGCAAGTGCATGGGAAAGGGGAGAAAGTGCATGGATGGGGGAGAGAGGAGAGGAGAAAAGATAAATAATAATAAATACAAATAAATAGATAATAGAGGCAATAAAAAGTGGTAGTGCAGCCAGCACGTGACAAGTGCAGTGTTTACGGCAGCAGACTGGATAAGTCTAAATAAGTGCAGAAAAGGAAGAAAAAGGGGGAGCGTGGGGGGCTGTGTGGGTACAGATACAGTCCCCATTTCAAGGAGTGGCAGTGCAGGAGGGTGGCAGGGTGAGCAGGTACCTGGGCCCAGGGGACAGAAGGTGGCCAGGTGCACAGTGCCAAGAGAGAGCAGATCAGCAGGGGAAGGGGGAGCAAAGGCAGAAGAAAAGAAGGTCTTGAGGTGCTTGCGGAACCGGAGATAGCTCTCCTCATGTTTTAGAGTGGCATGGAGGCTATTCCAGAAGGAGGCCCCAGCCGAAGACTGAGATCTACCCCCAGCTTGTTTCTTTGAAAAATGACTGACCGTGAGGGAGTTAGAGGTAGAGGAACGAAGAGCTTCAGAGGGGAGGCATTTACAGAGGGATAGCTGAAGGTATTTTGGACCCAGGCCCAGAAAGCCTTGTGGACAATGCAGAGGGTTTTGAATTTAATCCTTGCATCCACTGGGAGCCAATGGAGAGATTTCAGAGCTGGAGAGATATGATCCCAGGGCTTGAGGCCAAGGACAAGTCTCACAGTCCTGTTCTGGATTAGTTGCAGATGGCGGAGAGTAGAGGCAGGTAGATTTAGGAAGAGGCTTTTACAATAGTCCAACCTGGAGAGAACCAAAGCTTGGGAGACAGTGAGCTTCTGGGGGAAGGAGAGGAAAGGCAGAGTACTTCTGAGGAGGTGCAGTAGGATGTTTGACTTTTTAGTGACCTCAGAGACGTGGGAGGTGTAGGAAAGTGTGGAGTCAAAGATGACCCCAAGGTGCTTAGCCTCGCAGGTGGGGGTAGGAGGAGGGCCAAGAGAGGCTGGCCAGTTAGTGAGGGGAAAGGATGGTGGAGGTGTGCCGATGAGGAGGACCTCTGTTTTGCTGTCATTCAGACAGAGGTCATTTGCGGCACACCAATCTTGAATGGCAGTTAGACACTCAGAGATGAGAGAAGAAGAGGAGGTGGCCGAGGGCAGCCTGAAAATGAGTTGAGTGTCATCAGGGTAGCACTGGAAATTGGAGCAGAAAACAGCAATGCAGTGGACGAGGGTTGCCAGGTATTGTTTGAAAAGCCAGGGCGAGAGGTTAGACCGCTGGGGAACGCTACAGGTAGAGAGGAAGGTAGATGATAGGAAGGACCCAAGTTGGACCAGGGACGGTCAATCAGAGAGGAAAGAGGTCAGCCAGGCCAGAGCCTGATCAGTAATACCCAGGTTATCACGGAGACGGTTGAGCAGGATGGAGTGGTTGACCGTGTCGAAGGCAGAGGAGAGATCGAGTAGGATGAGGACAGAGGGGATGTTAGAGTCACGGTTGGAGAGCAGATCTTCACGTATGTTCAGGAGAGCATTTTCCGTGCTTCTGGCTGCTCGGAAGCCAGACTGGTGGTCATGGAGACAGCCAACAGAATCTGAATAAAGGTTAAGCTGAGAGATAGCCAGCTTTTCCAGGAGTTTGCCCAGGAAGGGGGTAATGGAAATAGGGCGATAGTTAGCTGGACAGGAGGGATCAGATGTGGGTTTCTTGAGGAGAGGATGCACAAGGGAGTGCTTCAGAGGGGAGGGGAAAGATCCTGAGGCAAAGGAGTGGTTGCAGAAATCGGCAAGGGCCGGAGTGAGGGTGTCAATGTGGTCCTTGATGGTTTTGAGGAACAGAGATTAACCGGTTTTGAGGAGGCTTTCATAGATCAGACTTGTCTAGCGACCTCATCAGGGGAGAAGAGAGGAAAAGAAGAGAAGGAGGGTGGGGATGTAGTAAAAGGTGGGGGTGGACACAGCACAGACTGAAAGGGAATAGGAGGGGTATGGGGGGGTGGACAGGATGTCCTGGGTTTTTTAGATAAAATGAGAGGCAAGGGCATTGCACAGAGCCTGGGAGGCAAGAGGGGGGGGGGGTAGAGACTACAGCAGGGTTGGCCAGTTCCTTGCAGATTTTAAAGAGTTCAACCGAGTTGTTAGATGCTGCAGAGACACGGGCTTGAATGTGGACTCTCTAATTGGTGCAGACAGAGGATCGGTATTGCCTTTGGAGAAGGCGACAGGCCAGTTTGTCAGAGGATGAACAAGAAGTCCTCCATTTCCTCTCAGCTGCCCTACACTTACGTTTAAGTGTAGCTAGGTCAGGGTCATACCAGGAATTACACTTGGCTTTGGACTTCAAGCGGATCCTCATGCCAGGGGCAAGAGAATCAAGAGGATCAGAAATAGAGGAGTAGAGAAGGGACAGGGTTGTGTCTGGGTGTGAGTCAGCCAGAGGCGGAGTGGGGGGGAAGAGAAGTTGGCAGCGAAAGCCTCAACTGACACACGCTTCATAGGTCGGATGTCCGAGAAGGTAGGTGGCAGTGTGGGGGTGGGCTTGGCTTGGGGGGAAGAGAGGGAGAGATGAGAGGAGAGAAGGCAATGGTCACTCCAGGAGAGAGGAGTTGTCAGAGGGATAGACAGGGGGAGGCCAGAGGAGATCAAGACATCAAGTGTGTGACCTGCTGAGTGCGTCGGCCCAGAGGGGAGGATAGAGAGGGAGAGGGAATGACAGAGGTTGCGAAAGAGCAGAGATGAGGGACAGGGAGAATAGAGGTGGATGTTGAGGTCACCAAGGAGGAGGAGTTGAGTGGTTGAGGCCAGGAGGGAGGAGGAGAGGTCAGCCCCCTCAGAGAGAAAAGAAGTAATTTGCCCAGGGGGCCAGTAGAGAGTAGCAACAGTAAGAGAGTGGCTAGGAGAGATTGAGATCCTGCAGACAAGGCATTCGAAAGAGGACTAAATCTGAGTGGGAATGATAGTGGAAGGGATCCATTCAGGAAAGATCAGGGCTACACCCCCTCCAGGCCAAGTGGCTCTGGGTTCAAAGAGGATCTTGTAGCCCTGAGGGAGAAAAGTGTCAAAGCTCGTGACAGAGCTGGCCGTGAACCATGTCTCTGTGAGACCAAGGACATCGAGGTCAAGTTCTTCAAGGAGGAAGCAGATGTCAGGAGTGTTTGACAGCAGAGGGAGAGTTGAGAGTGGCAAGATGCAGAAGGTTACCAGCCTTAAAGACCTTCCAGGGAGGGGTACAAATCAGAGGTATGCCCTGTAGAGTTCTGAAGGTAGCCTGAAGAAGGGACAAGGAGGAGGGAGGAGTGGGCACAGTAGACAAGGAATGAGAGGAGGGAACAGCCGGAGATGAAAGGAAATTGATGAGGCGAGGGAACCGCCTATCTAATAGGGATGAGAGAAGTATGTCCTGGGGAAATAGTCTCGGACAATAGTGTTCAATTTGTCTCGGGCGACATGATAATCTTCCTGAAACACAACATAAAGCACATTCGCGCAGCACTCCACCAACCTCATTACGACCCAGGCGTTAAGGGGTTAACGGTGCTGTAAAAGGTGGTGGCGCCGTTAAACCCTTAACGCCTGATTATGAGGTCCCTTTGCAGGTGGCCCTTTAACGCCTGCTTTTAGCAGGCATTAAAAAACCAACCCGCAAAGGGACCTTGGTGCTAAGTACGATGCCGCAATTTGCGGCACCGTACTTAGCGCCTTCCCCATTCCCATTGAGCCCTATGGGGCAAAAATGGGAATGGGGAAGGGCCATGGCGGCATGGGGAATTACCGCCCGCCAACCTCGGAATGGGGCGGTAATTCCCCATTCCGCCATGGCGGAGTCGGTAAGTTACCGGCATGGACCATGGTGCTATTAGCACCATGGTCCAACGCCTGGGTCGTAATGAGGGCCATGGTCTTCTGGACAGCTTGATGGCAATGGGCACCACACAATCTGCCTTGCTGGATTGCTTCTTTGATCATGCGATTGGCACATTCTACCCGTAGAATCAATCCAGCGAGTCGGAGTCTGTGGTGCTGACTGCCATGAAGCGGTCCAGAAGACCATATCAGATCACAGAGTGACAATGAACACAGGAGTTACCCGTTTCCATTTGATGGGAGGACGAAAGGCCAAAACTAAACTGAATCCAGCATGGACACACCTCAAGAGCAATGATCAATACATAGGGCCTCATTACGACCCTGGCGCTCACGTAATGAAGGGTGCCGGCACGGGACCGGCACCCTTCATTACGTGAGCGCCGATTACGAGGTTCCCTTTGCGGGACCCAGACCAGATGTCTGGTAAAACCAGACGTCTTTTCCGGGTCCCGCGAGGGGAAGAGGGAGGTAATAACGGGCCTTTTGTAATGTGCCCGTTATTACCTCCCTCCCCATTCCCATTGAGCCCTATGGGGGCTCAAATGGGAATGGGGAATGGTTCCTTCAAGGAGGAATTACCAGGTCCTCCAATGTTCGAATGACCCGGTTATTCCTCATTGAAGGAACCTGGTAATGGAGCCCGGTTTGGAGGCCGCCATGGTGCTAATAGCACCATGGCTACCTCCACACTCGTAATGAGGCCCATAGACATACCACAAATCATGAGAGCAGTGAAGAGCACTGAACAGCACAGAAGAGAAACCTTCACCATACGTCTGTCCTCCCCGGTGTTGCCTTAACCATGCTATGGTTTTACTTAATATTATTATGACGTTCATTATATATAATATTGTATGTAGTTAACTATGGCATCGTCAATTATCATCATAACGATGATGTACCTCACTTTTCATGCAAATTGCTGTAATGGCTACTTAATTATTCTTAACTTTCAATTAAAATCAATTAACTTTAAAACAAACGAAATGCGACATTAGTTAGAGAGAGATCAACGTGGAAGATTTAGTGAATATGAAAGCCCTCCAAGGACAAGAATACCTCTTCTAAATGCAGTCGACGTGTGACACTCACAGATGTGAGTAAGGGCACAATCGAAGGAGGGAAGAAATGGAACATGGCCAGGGTAGCGATGCACCAGAGAAAGAAAGCGTTGAAGCAAGTGACAGATGTTCAAAAGCACTAAACTCTAATGACTCTCCATATGTAACGAACGAACGTGGCAGCTTATAGACTGAAGAAGAGTTACCCATGCATGTTGAGGGAGAAGATTGCAGAAGGAACACAGACAACTCGGAAGGAGATAGGAGAGAAACGCACGCTCAGCCAGGAGACGACAGACCAAAAAGGAGATGTGTTCCTGAAAGGTTCAGTCAGTATGAACTTTATTAATGACAATTGGGGATGATACACGCGCATTCCACGACACGCAATGCCACTCGTAGCGTGTGTGCAAAGCGACTTAGAAACAGAGCCTGGGAAAAACGGAAAGCACAAATCTCCCTGAGGGTCCTTCTTATAGAATGGGCCTCATCAGCAGTTTGGTGGAGCGGTAAGAAATGTGGTGGTAATGTTGGAGCGGTAACAATGCATTGATAACGTTATTACTGCTGCATGACCACTCTGCTCAATCCCGAGTTTGGGGGAACTCTGAGCAGTCACTGCCAGCTCTGAGGTGAGGGTGAATGGGCCTCATCACGAGTTGGGCTGTAGCCCTTCAATGCGGTGGTAACGGTATTACCGCTGCATTTAGGGGCTGGCCCTATTACGAGTTGGGCGCTAAATCGGCTGTTTTACCTCCAGCTTTTTTCTGGAGGTGAAAATCCGTTTTCGGCTGTATTACAGCCGGCTGTATTAGCCCACAGTATTAGCACTGAAAATTCCCCATTGGATCCAAGGGACCCAATCAGGAATGGGGATTTACCGTTAAGGCCCAACCTGTGATCCAGTGGTAATACCACCAGACCGGTCGGTGCTAGGGCTATTACAGTCGGCGGTATTGCAGTCGGAAATACAGCCCAACTCGTCTTTCCGCCCATTTTCAGTGCAATTAGCGCTGCATAATTGCTTCGAAAAGGCCCCATTTAGTGCTATGGACTCCATAAAAATGGGTATTCACCCCGCCACCGCAACTTGTGATCTAGCGCAAAGAGCGCTGGATTAAGTTGCAGTAACGCTAATTGCGTTGGACGGCATCCGGGCGGATTTACCGCCGGGATACCACCCAACTCCTGATGAGGCCCAATTTATTTTACATTAGCCGGGTTTCAGCAGGAGGAACATGTATTTTGTTTACGCAATAAAGAACCAGTGAAGTAACAAGAAGGTTCCTTCATATTTGTGACTACAATTGTGCATGTCTACAAAGACCCTTTCCTTTAAAAGCAAAAACTATAGTATAAACGTAGAAAATATCCAAGGACTTAGCAAAACTGGGGAAGGGACTCCACAAAAGCTCGGCAAGTGTGAGTGGAGGTGGGTCATGGGTGTTTGCTCGGGGTGGAGGAAGTACTGCTGCTTTAAGTCCACGAGCCCAGCCCTTCCCCTTTAGGAAACGGGTCAGAGCTGCACTCGCTTCTCGTTTCCTCGCGAGGAAGAAGATGGTCGAGGCGCCCCGCAGAGGCTCCCCGTGTAGTAGGCAGCAGGTGGACTAAGTGCGCCGAGCAAAGCGTGAACCTGTGGCCCCCGACCCCGCGTGCGGGGCGGCTCCATGCCGGCGTGCAGGCGCTTTGACCTGACAAGGTAAGCACAGGTGCGTCACACGAGCGCAGTGTGGAGCCCGAGTGCCTCGGAGACCGGGCGGGGCCAACTAACGGAGCTGCACCAGTTACCAGGGCAGGTGCTCCCGTCCCCTAGCGCTCCTGCGCCTCCCAATGCCTTGTGTGAGCAGCTCAGGCGCGTCACCCCGCTGGGTCTAGCATTCCTGTGTGTGTGTAACTCCAAGGCAAAACTAAAAGTACGTGTATGCAAAGCCAAAGCGCCATTACCTGTGAACAGCACGAACCGACGAATGAGTGACTCATGACAGGGGGCTAGTGGCCGCGCTGTAACCTCCACATTACGGTAAGTGAAAAAGATTAAGAATAGAACATGGTATAAAACTTAAAAAAATTAGCCACTGCTCTTTCAAGTACCGTCATCGCCCCTTTCAATCATCTGATAGCGCCTGGAAGTATTAATGCTCGCGATATGAGGCCAAACGCGTCACCTGTGGCCACCAACGCCTGACTTCCTGTGCCTCACCATCCTCCTACTTTCATGGACCCAACTCCCGCCCCTACGTTCGTCACTCCCTCTCTTACATTCGCCCCTCCCTTCTCTATGTGCCCCTCACCTCGCGTTCTTTCTATGCCTGTCCATCACCGTGGCTCCCTGTATTATCCGTGTGACGTCATATTTCCTCTACACCCCCTTTTATTAGAGTCCTTTGCTTTCTCTTCATGGCCCACTGCCCACTTATTAGGCAGGCGGGTTAAAGAAGTCGCAGGATGTGCCCAGTGCAGGCCAAGTGCGAAGTCCGGCACACGCAGCTATAGTGACCAGAAACCCCCAGAAGGAGGAGCGGGGGTTAAAGGCCACTAACTAGGACCAGGATTCTCACACTACAGGACTGCACTGTGGCTCGGTGATTGGCATCGTGTGCGTGTGGCCTGCTAGAACCCTCATATGCCAAGTCTTGCCCGGGCGTGCTCGTATCCCCCTGGAATGTACAGTTTTAGTTTAGGCATCAACATATACCGGCACTTTAGCCCCAGATACTTGCAACATGCACACGTTTTCGACATCAAGGGCCCGATTCATGGAATTTTTTTGCATGGTGCAAAGTGACTTTGCACTGCCGACACAAACCCTGGTTCGTGGAACTGTGCAAAGTGTCTTTGCACTGCTCCACCCTAATTCACGGAGCAGTGCAACGCGTATTTTTCCAGTGCAAAGTGTATTTGTGCAGTGCAAAATGATTTTTCAAGGAAAAAAGACACTTTGCACTGTTCCATGAATCAGGGTGTTTGTTGGCAGTGCAAAGTCCTTTTGCACCAGTGAAAAGTCACTTTGCACTGTGCAAAATATTCCATGAATCAGGCCCCAAATAACATCACTGTCATGTGCCAATGTAACATCAGGTCGGAAGAAGGCAAACCAAGTTACTGTACAGCACTCTGACCAACGTGCAACATCACTTCTTGGGCAAATTAATTTAAGAGCCACAATAAAAATGAACAGGCCTTGCCTGGAGTGTTTTGCGAAATGAGCATGTTACTTCGGACTGCACCCTCGTCTGTAGTGTTTTGCTACTTCTGACTGCACCATTGAGCCAGTGGAGTAACTTTGCTGAAAATGTTGGGGTTGGGGGGGACATAGCATCTGAAGAAAAGGTACCCCAGCCAAATGAATGGGGACAAAATGGTGTGCCATGAAAGTGGAGGGGGGAGGGCAAACACCCCTGTACCCCCTTAAAATTACGCCCATGCATTGAGCAGGCTTCACCTGGAGTGTTTTGCTACTTCTGACTGCATCAATGAGCATGCCTCGCCTGGAGTGTTTTGCTACTTCTGACTGCACCATTGAGCATGCCTTGTCTGGAGTGTTTTACTACTTCTGACTGCACCATTGAGCATGCCTCGCCTGGAGTGTTTTGATACTTCTGACTGCACCATTGAGCATGCCTTGTCTGGAGTGTTTTGCTACTTCTGGCTGCAACATTGAGCAGGCCTCGTCTGGAGTGTTTTGCTACTTCTGATTGCAACATTGAGCAGGCCTCGTCTGGAGTGTTTTGCTACTTCTGACTGCACCATTGAGCAGGCCTCGTCTGGAGTGTTTTGCTACTTCTGACTGCACCATTGAGCAGGCCTCGTCTGGAGTGTTTTGCTACTTCTGACTGCACCATTGAGCAGGCCTCGTCTGGAGTGTTTTGCTACTTCTGACTGCACCATTGAGCAGGCCTCGTCTGGAGTGTTTTGCTACTTCTGACTGTACCCTCGTCGGGAGTGTTTTGCTACTTCTGACTGCACCATGGAGCATGCCTCGTCTGGAGTGTTTTGCTACTTCTGACTGCACCATTGAGTAGGCCTTGTCTGGAGTGTCTTGCTACTTCTGACTGCACCATTAAGCATGCCTCGCATGGAGTGTTTTGCTACTTCTGACTGCACCATTAAGCATGCCTTGTCTGGAGTGTTTTGCTACTTCTGGCTGCAACATTGAGCATGCCTCGTCTGGAGTGTTTTGCTACTTCTGTCTGCAACCTCGACTGGAGTGTTTTGCTACTTCTGACTGCAACCTCGTCTGGAGTGTTTTGCTACTTCTGACTGCACCATTGAGCATGCCTTGTCTGGAGTGTTTTGCTACTTCTGGCTGCAACATTGAGCATGCCTCGTCTGGAGTGTTTTGCTACTTCTGACTGCACCATTGAGCAGGCCTCGTCTGGAGTGTTTTGCTACTTCTGACTGCACCATTGAGCAGGCCTCGTCTGGAGTGTTTTGCTACTTCCGACTGCACCATTGAGCAGGTCTCGCCTGGAGTGTTTTGCTACTTCTGACTGCACCATTGAGTAGGCCTTGTCTGGAGTGTCTTGCTACTTCTGACTGCACCATTAAGCATGCCTCGCCTGGAGTGTTTTGCTACTTCTGACTGCACCCTCGTCGGGAGTGTTTTGCTACTTCTGACTGCACCATGGAGCATGCCTCGTCTGGAGTGTTTTGCTACTTCTGTCTGCAACCTCGTCTGGAGTGTTTTGCTACTTCTGGCTGCAACATTGAGCATGCCTCGTCTGGAGTGTTTTGCTACTTCTGTCTGCAACCTCGTCTGGAGTGTTTTGCTACTTCTGACTGCACCATTGAGCATGCCTTGTCTGGAGTGTTTTGCTACTTCTGGCTGCAACATTGAGCATGCCTCGTCTGGAGTGTTTTGCTACTTCTGACTGCACCATTGAGCAGGCCTCGTCTGGAGTGTTTTGCTACTTCTGATTGCACCATTGAGCAGGCCTCGTCTGGAGTGTTTTGCTACTTCTGACTGCACCATTGAACAGGCCTCATCTGGAGTGTTTTGCTACTTCCGACTGCACCATTGAGCAGGTCTCGCCTGGAGTGTTTTGCTACTTCTGGCTGCACCATTGAGCAGGCCTCCTCTGGAGTGTTTTGCTACTTCTGGCTGCACCAATGAGCATGCCTTGCCTGGAGTGTTTTGCTACTTCTGGCTGCACCATTGAGCAGGCCTCCTCTGGAGTGTTTTGCTACTTCTGGCTGCACCATTGAGCAGGCCTCCTCTGGAGTGTTTTGCTACTTCTGGCTGCACCAATGAGCATGCCTCGCCTGGAGTGTTTTGCTACTTCTGGCTGCACCATTGAGCAGACCTCCTCTGGAGTGTTTTGCTACTTCTGGCTGCACCAATGAGCAGGCCTCGCCTGGAGTGTTTTGCTACTTCTGGCTGCACCATTGAGCATGCCTCGCCTGGACTGTTTTGCTACTTCTGGCTGCACCATTGAGCAGGCCTCGCCTGGAGTGTTTTGCTACTTCTGGCTGCACCATTGAGCAGGCCTCGTCTGGAGTGTTTTGCTACTTTTGGCTGCACCATTGAGCAGGCCTCGCCTGGAGTGTTTTGCTACCTCTGGCTGCTTTTGCTAGTTTTGGTGGCAGCATCTGGGGTATTGAAGTTAATAGAGAGCATTCACTAGGAAGCAAAGTGCGTCCTGCACATATTGTTTGACGCTGAAGAATGTCCAAAACAGTCTTTCAAATATTTGCTGTGACTTGATACAAGCCTTGGCATCCGATTTTTCACCATGTTCTTCCAAGGTGCATTCTCCAGTCACTTCCCAAATTTGAGTCGCATGTTTTGCTTCCTGGGGCTATTATTTTTTGTAATACTGCATTTAAACTTGTAACATGAAGATAACATTCATAACATAAGGTACCATGAATACAACACTAAGAAAGATGGCCGTGTAGATGAAAACCTACAGGATTCTGGCTTGCAGAATAATTAGTTATATGTACCGATTGGGAAAGGTGAAATTCGCATCACAGATAGATGGGGAAATGGAGTCCTTCATGTGCAACCCAGTGAGCGCATCTGTACAACAAAGCTGAGTGCCATCACCTTTGCCTCCGTTTGGGCAATCCCTTTCGTTTGTTCACCAATATTGGGGTTTTAGTTTTGGCTGTTAGGCGGGGCTGTAACCCACGTTATTTCTAAGCAGTCTTCTGAAAGTTAATGGGTCAATTGCAGCTGTAAACGGTCTCCATGTGTACTAAAATGTCTTCTGCTCTTGCGTGTGATTTGTGCTGGATTTCTGTTAAAAACATGTATTGGAAAAGCTAACAGCGCTGGCTCCTGTATGGGCATTAGTTGGGCATTTACCAGGTACTGGCATAATATGGGCAGCTACTCGCACCATTTGCCAGCTGTTGCCATTTTATGGCCAGTAGGACCATTATGGGAGTGTCTGAAAAAGGCCTACAAAAAGGAAAAAGCTGTTGGCTTTGCCAATGCTTCTTTTACTTTTCCATTGCAAGCCCAGAGCTGGAAAGGGGCACACGTTTTGGTTTCTGCCTCTGGAAAGTCTTTATACCTCTGGGGAGGGTTACACCGTATGGCATTTCTTTTGCTCAGACTCTTTCTGACCACCCACCTCCCCACTGGTTGGTCAGGGTGCACTTACTGGGATTTTCCTAGAACCAGTTCTGAAAAGTGTAAGTGCTGGCTGGAAGTCTGAGTGAATGCACACCCTTGTAAAAGTATGGAGAAAAAAACACCACTGATTGATTGGCTGGTGACTTATAGAATGTTGTACTGGATGAAACCCTCCGATTCTCCGATTATGGGTTTGGCCCCTCCCCTCGACCACACTTTCCCACAGTGATCAACGGTTTGCTTCAGTAATTACTTTTTTTGTGGAAGAAGCTGACCTGAAGATGTAGCCACAGGTCTGCTGGAGAACCTGCTGAGATCCTCTGGTGGTGAAGCTTTAACCACTACTTTGTAGAACAAGACTTCCTTCTCCCTCTCAGTCCAAGACGCAATAGTAAATTCCCTATCTTTGTAGGGCCAGCCACGATGAAGTTTCAACAGCAGTGCCCCCCTCCCCTCTCGCGTTCTTACCGAGAGAACCGAGCCTGGTTTTGGGAGATGGGAGCAGTTGAGAACCGAGACACCCCACAGTTGACCGAGCAGCTGTGTCACAACTGTAAGGTTGAGCCTGCAACAACACCAGGCTTCAGTGCCCACAAGACCCCTGCAAAGGAAGTTCCCATCCGCCACACAGTGTCAGCTTCAAGTGGTGTCTGCCTATCATTACCCGCTGTGAACCACCACCTGCACCTCCACAGGTTCCCCGGCCAAGAGAGCCAGATCTCCGTCAGACTTGCAGGTCTACATCTCACCCAGTGAACACACTTGCAGTGGTCCATGGGCGGCTCGGACACCCAATACCATTCTTCAGAGGACTTCCTGTAGGCAGCAACGCTGAAGGACCGCGTCTGCAAAAAGTTCTATGCCACCAGAGCTGGTGGGACTTGTAAAACGGGTCTGGACCTAAAGAACCATAGGCTGGGTAACCAGCTACTCAGCGCAGCGGGGCAATGCCCTCCACACGGTTGCTGCTTTTGGCCCAGTCACTGCTTCTTTCCCCCAGAGGTTGACATTTTGCTGGAGTTCTTCATAGAGGATATGAAAAACTTGGGCCACGAGGGACATACCACACGTTCTTATGAGGGTAACTGAGAACCATGACCACGTAGCCTGCCATCGACCAACAATGATTGGCTGCAGCCATGAAAAGCAAGCTCGCCGATAATTGAACCAACCATCGCCTATAGGCCGTTTTGAGTCCCACTAAGCGTCCAGAGTTGCAGTGACCCCGACGTTGACTTTAACAGATGGCCACTTTGGAAGTCCTATATTACAAATAGATGGAACTGGGCCTTTGAACTCACCAAGTGTGGAGTAGAGCTGCACCTCGTACTGTCAATCTATATAAATAAAAATGTAAATGTTTATTTGTTCAAAATCTTAAATCTCTGAAAGTGCTTCACTAATTGCTTTGAAATTTTGACACAACGTTGCATTCGAATAGGCGCATGTTTTTATATACCTACTATACATAGATGTCAAACCTGTGACAGGTAAAAACATGCCTTTTCTGAAAAACAGCGCCATCTGTTGGACGTAAAAGCAACACACGCTATACTAAATATTTTACTGAAAAACAGCGCCATCTGTTGGACGTAAAAGCAATGCACGCTATACTGAATATTTTACGATTCCATTTCAATGTTTCCGATTAAGAATGGCTCAAATACGTGCCGAGAAAGCAGCAGAGCAATGTGCAGCCAGACTTCAGGATGCACGGTTGCGAGCACGGCGATCACGTTCTGCAGCTTCATATCTGCTTTGTTCTCAACAGAATGAATGCGGCAGGCTGAGAGTGGCTGAAAGACGTCAATGAGAAACAGCAGATCAGCGTCAAACACGACTCTGTGCTCAGCAATCACACAATTACAATTGCCTTGCATTAAGGAACAACCCAGCTGATGATTATAGTTTGAGCCGGCATGTTCTCATCGGCACCATGATTGAATTTTGTCCTTATTGCAAGGCTCTGAAATTTAATGGAGAAACGAAAGGAATGTGTTGTGCTGCTGGGAAAATTAAACTGCCTCAACATGGAGATCCGCCAGTGCCATTAAAAACTTTGCTTGCCGGATATACCACCGAATCAAAGCATTTCCTATCTAACATCAGGAAATACAACTCATGCTTCCAAATGACGTCGCTAGGCACAGAAATCGTAACAGCTCAATTCATGCCAACTTGCGTTTGCAATAACAATCAACAAAGCTCAAGGTCAATTGTTAGAATTGTGCGGTTTAGATCTAGACAAGGATTGCTTCTCACATGGACAATTATATGTTGCGTGTTCTACAGTCGGCAAACCAAACAATCTCTATATCTGCACAGACAATGTAACAACAAAAAATATTGTATACCCACAAGCATTGTGAAATTAAACATATTAGAAAAGTGTGCTTTCTCTTTTCTTTCTTTTCCATTTAACCATACTGAGCCACAGCAACGCGTGGCCTGGGACAGCTAGTACTGCAATAAACTCGAGTCTGTAGAGAATATATGTGCTAAAAATATATTCAGTAGGATATATGGGGCTTTTCTTATTCTTGTTATTGTTTTAAACCAGCATAGCACAATCTAATAAAATCTCTGGCGGTTTTAAATTCTTGTATTTTTGGAAATTCTGTTTACACAATCTCTCGCTACTGGCCCTGGTTGTGGTCTTAGGAACACCTGGAGGTTCTCGCCAAAGAATAATGTTCTGACTAGGACAGTTTCTAGTTCATTTGGTGCTCAGGGCGAAACACTAGAAATGCGCCCCCCCCCCCACACCCTATCTTGCACGCCACTCCCACTGCACCCTGTGTGCCACTCTCACCACACCATGCGCGCCACTCCCACTGCACCCCACACACCACTCCCAAACTACACTGTTGGGGGACTTCTACCCAAAGTCAAACAGTCCACACAAGGAATGAATTGCCATTTGCAACGATGGGCCACTTTTACATTGGTGAGCAAGACTCTGACCAGTGCATTACGCATGAATATGAATTAAAGATAAGTGTCCACCGCATGCTGAGCCGTTTGTTCTGTGGTGCTGTGTTGCCGTGCACCTACTCTCCAACAAACCCTTCCACTCCTGCGAACTAGGCCTATGTTCCTCCGGGGCCGTGCCTACCAATATATGAGCACAGGACAGCAAAAGGAACCCAGTTTGCTGATTCTGGATCAGTACCTGGCCTCTTCCATAGTGGCAAACTAAATCTCCTGCCAGGGAGGCTGGGGTGATGCAGAAGCGTCGACGAGAAATAATTACAAAAGGTCAAGGGAAGAAGCCACGACAGTGCTACGACTGACCCGAATGAAAGGGTAACGCTGGAGACCAGGTGCGCCAAGGGCAGTCAGGTCAGAAACCGGCCTCCTGCCTTGTCTCCCAATTTGAGGTTTTAAATCTGCGTGCAGGGTCGGACCGGGGCATAGAATTGCTTCCGACAACAATGAAAAGGTGGCCCACAGTTGCAAAAGGCAAATCTTTCTTTTTTGTGACAGACTGTTTTGAATAGTACCCAAGGTTTTTGTGTTGGTTAAATATAATGCAAATGGTGCAATTTAAAGAATATTCATTCAGCAACAATGGTCAAAACTACCAGCCACATAGTGCAGTAACTCGTCAAACTGGCCCGCACCTGCATTTTACGTTTTTTGGTTCGCAGGGCTGTTGTCTGGGGAGAGGGCTGGCACGTGCTACCCCTGGAATGTGATTGTCCACCCCCTTATCCTAACGTATGATCATTATCTGTGTGGGGCGCTCTTACTTCATGCCACCCTTGCATTCGTTTGTGCCCCCACTTGGTCCACCCCAGTCAAGAGTCTGGACACGCCACTGTAATCGGGCATTGCCCTATAGGCCACTCCGAGCGTGTCTGGTACAGACAGCAGGTATTCTGCTGCTGAAGACCGTGTGTATTGTGTACACCGAAAATGGAACGCCAGTGTAGATAACTTGTGTTATTGGCTATACACATCTACGCCCATGACCTATCTGCGGAGGCGCATTCGCTCCCTCAGGAATGCCATTGGCCGAGTGGCGTCTTCCGCGCGAGTCCTCACCCTCACGTGGGACGCCCTGAGGGAACTGCATCCGCCTTGGAGCGGGAAGTGGCTGGTGCCTGTCCCATGACATCTACATCAGCTGAAAACACACGGGGTAATGTACCTGGCGCGGGGGAGGGGGTTGTTTTGTGTACCTTTTGCATCATAACTGCCGTCTGGCTCAGTGATTTTAAGTGCAATGATTAGGTTAGGGGTAAGTTCGCCAACGCGCCATTAAAAAAGCAACGCCTGATAAGGAAGAATGCAAATAATTAGCGTGTTCTTAAGCTTTGCATTATTCTAACCCCCGGCATTGCACCTTGTCTGAGGCCCCTTCTCCATGGTAAATCAGTAGTCACAAATATTGTGATATCAAATCTCGCTCTGCATGGGCTAGGCTTCAGGACAGGAGAGGAGTGCATGGCTAGGCCTGGCGAGCACCACCTCCATCACCCTCAAACACTCACAGGCAGAACAGACGTAAGCCCTATTTACAAGTCACTGTTTTATGCATTCCTAATTTGAAAGGCTTTGTGAACGCAGGCACACAAAGAGCAGGTGGTTCGCTTAAAATCACACAGTTCTGGCGATTCGGGAGGACTGGATAAGGACCGAGGTCTCATGGTTCCAAAGTGCACATCTTCGAGGAGACGTAAAAAGCTGTAGCAGCAAATCAAAAGGGTTGTTTGAGGAGTCGGGGAGCGTTGGGGAAGGACCCGTGATGGAGCCCCCATCAGTTTCCGGAAACAAACCAAGTTGATGGCTGATAGGAGGGTAGTTGGACTCCTGAAACACCCAGTTGATTCCTAAAGATCGCGGTGTCTCTGTATCGATAGCAATGCTTTGGGACCTACATGGCTTCGGGGTCGTACTTTTAGGCAGTGGCCCCGATCCCGGGGGACCCGATACACTTAAAGCATCAGAGCGACCGTACCGGACTCTCTGCCCTTTGTGTGAAGTGTTCTAGTGTTTGATGAAATGTGCCTCCTCGCAGTGTCTCCCCATGGATTGTGGCGAAAAGCGCTGTTTTGGATTTGAAGAGAGGAGGTTGTGGTCCGTACATGGGATCTTTTCCCGATATGTTTTCCTTTTCTCTTTTCATTGCAATCTCATTAAGGCCATTTCATTTGCACCTTTCACGCTGAAACTGCATTTCTCCATTGCTGGAAAAAAAGTACATCGCCCCAACAGCCCAAAACGTTGTACGCTGGTCGAGGAGCGCAGCTGCTGTCTTGATGTGCTCTGTGTATGTTGTTGCACATGTACTGTACACCGGAAACGAAAGCTGCTGTAGACACGGATGCGCACAGGAAGTGACAGGTGTCGCGCGTGGCCAGGATGTGCCTGTGGTGAATGAAGTTCCCCTCGCCGTTGCTGTTGGTGAAGACATTCTGGGAGACGCGTCTGAATCTCGACTTCACTGTTGTGGGTAGTGATAGGACATTTTACTTCTTGACTCAATGGGGCAACGATATTTTGAAGGTGCCGATACTACCGTCTGTGTATCTTCGATCAGAACAGTAGTCTTTAAACTGGGTACACTGACTGCTTTTAATAGAAAATATAACCAGATATGGATTCTGGCGGGGCGGCAACAATATTTGTATTCAAGGCAGGTGTTGTTGCCTGAATGAACATGCTGGGGCGATGTGAGGTTAATGGGCCTCATTTCGAGTATGCAGGTATCCTGGCGGTAGAACCGCCAGGATACCGGAGCTGGGTACTTGTCTCTAGCAGCACTCTGTGCCGCCGGATTATGAGTGCCAGCGGTACAGTGTAAATCCCCATTCATGGAGTCCTATAGGCCGCCATGACTGGATTTTCTGTCATTACCGCCACAGGCAATGCCAGTGGCGGTAGTAAGGGCTTTTTTGGCTGGTAGGGCACCTGCCTTACCTCCAGCATTGAGCTGGAAGTAACACCCAGGTGCCCCACCCGCAAACCTGTAGTCGGGCTGTTCGGTAAAGTGTCGGTATTCACAGATACTGGTATTTTTTTTACCAGACCGTCTGACTCGGAATGAGGCCCATTAATGTCTTTATTGACCTATTCTAACACTGCTTAGCAGAACACAGTTGCTTCACTGTGCCTGAGCATGCAAAGACGCATACATTTATACAATTGTCCAGGGGCACAATCGCTGGAAGAAGTCTCGCAGGGCTGGATGCTTGTCTGCTCTTATTAGAAGGAGCGCTGGGGTCAGGGTGCTCACTGCACAGCCCTTCACTCTGAATGCCGTCATGCAGGGAGCTGCACGTGCACACAGTCTCGGGTCTCTCTCGAGCCAGCGGCCCGCAGAACTTGGGCTACACATTCCTCCGTTTGTTGAGCAGCCTGGTACTACCACATGGCGAAGCCCACAACACGTGCTGGTCTCTTGCATTGAGGCCGTCTTTTTCTGCTCTCCTCGCTCTGCAGCATCATCTCAACTTCCTCACACCTTTCCATCTGCACCTCGCTTTCTGCTAGACTCATCTCTTCCTGATCTCTCAGGCTCTCGGGGGTCTCACTCGTCTCTCGATCCAGGTTGTTCATATTCAGTTTATCGAGACCCCTTCTTTTCAGCCAGTCTTTCTCTTTGCACCCCTGTTATTGATGATCCTGTTCAATAGACTCCTTGGCTTTCCTTTCAAACAGGTCCTCTCTCTCTATGTTCCATCTTCTCCCATCTTGGGTGCACGCATGGATTGAACCTCTTTGCAGTACTCGGAAGTGTCTGCTGTATCTGGATCCTGTCGTGGGATCCCTCTGTGGTAACTTTATCTTGACCAAGTCACCCTCTTAGACCTCATTTATTTGGACCGCTCTTCTATCATTCCAGTGCTTCATTTGTACCTTACTTTTCCTCATCCTCTACGCTACATCCGCCATATCTATGGTGTCCTCCCTTCCTCTTGACAACCAGGGCAGTACCAGATTGGAGGCTGCTCTCCTCCCCACTCAACATACGAAATGGGGAGACATTCATAGTCCCGTTGGGGGTCAAGTGACGGGCAGCTACAGCCTCCTTGACTTTGCGGGATGGGTCCATGCCAGCGGCCATGGCCAGTTGCAACACTCCTTTGATGAACCATGAGCACATTGGCCTGGGGATGATTTAGTGCAGCTTTCACTTGTCAGATATTGTTATCCCTCATGAACTTTTCCATCCCCCTGGAGACTAGTTGACCACCATTGTCAGTTACGATTTCTTTGGGCATACCCTTCCTCTGAAAAATGTACTTGAGAACACCCACGACTGTGGCTGTTGTAATGTCGGGCAGAAATTCAGCTTCCACCCATTTCGAAAGATAGTCAATTAATACTATCCCAGAACTATGCTCCGGTGACATCACTTCCAGGGGACTGATAAAGTTGAACCCCAGCTTGTGCCACACTCCTTTCAATATCTCAGTTGGACGCAATGGAGCTAGTCTGACCTTCAGCCTCTTGTCACTATTTAGACACTCATGACAACTCTCCCACATGACCCTTATGTCCTGGTCCATGCCGGGCCACCAGTAGGACTCTCTCACGTGTCGCCTCATAAAGTTGCTTCCAAGTTGCCCTGCATGGGCCCTGCACGTGATTATCTTCCTCATCCCAACTGGCAGAATAACTTGATCACCTCTCCTCATCAACTGCCCCTCGCTCTCAAAAATCTCATCGGCCACCTTCCAATATGGCCTCAGACCTTCAGGATCGAACTCTCATTGGGCCAACCTTTCTTGACCAATTCCGTGAGCTTGGTCTTTCCCCTTTTGTAATGGCTTGGCAGGCGCAGAACAAGGGTTGCCCAGAGCAATGCCAGAGGTTAAGATTAATTAAAAACCTTCCAGACTGCTGTAGTCACCCCGAGTGGGACGGCTATGCCCAGACATGGGACGCATGTCCGCTGGGCCTAGAGGCACAAGTTACTCCTCACTGATGAGGCCCACAGAGGCTGAAACATGTTTGGGGATGCTTGTGGTCTTGTGCCGAAGGGATGTGACCAAGAATTTTCGGCTGGACTGGCCTTTTTGGTTTGGGACTAAGCCTGATTTGCATATGGTCTTTCCCCTTTTGTAAGGGGTTGGTAGGCAAAGAACAATTGTCTGAAGGGTTGCCCAGAGCAATGCCAGAGGTTAAGATTAATTCAAAACCTTCCAGCCATCACCTCTTTTGTTTTGCCATTCTGTGAGCTTAGCCATAGTTGCATCACTCGCAGTCTACTCTTTCCAGTGCCCCTCACTCCTTTCGAGGAACTCCTTGCTAATGAGGTCTCCCAAGGACACCAATACACACTTTTGCTTGAGGAAGTTGGTCACTGCACCTCTTGCTTCGGGTAGCCGGGGACTTTTAAGATGAGGTAGCAGTATCGGAGATGGATGGGGATGCAGATATTACTCCTACATCAATAATCAGACCTTTTCAGGAAGTTGCCAAACTCAAGACTGTTTTATTAACAGTTATGTAAAACAGGGAGTTACAACGATCATCAATGGACCCTCGCTCGATTTCTCTCAAATCATACTACGCTAAAACAAAGGTTTTATACAAAAAATTCATCACTACTGACATCATCCTATGTGGCAAAGTAAGAAAACCTACTGGGGGATATAATAGGCTTAAAGGAAACATCTAAGTATATCTTCTATATGGGCGGGGGTTGTGATTGGCTCTCTAAAAACAGGTGGACAACTAAGCCCACCCCAAGTGCAAGTCATCTTCCATGTCATGAAAATATACGACATCCTATTGGCTTCTCAAAGTATAGGGCTCTATACTACGTGGCCCTCTACAGTTGGTTGGCACGCTGGTTCCCTTCTGGAATATTCCACTCGCTAGTAGCACGCAAGTTGGCACCCCATGTGCTGGGAGGGTTGGCTTGGCTTGGTCATACCGCCCCACCCAATTAGCCTAACGTCCATCATCACTCCTGCGGTCTTTCATTCAATTAATATGTTTGAACTTGGCCTTGAAGAGGCTCACTGCACCTGAGAATAAAAGGCAGTGAAGGCATGGCCCTGTCTTCTGGTTTCGTTGTACCTCGACCCAAAGTCTATTTTCATCTGACCATGTGACTGTAGACCACTTTTTGAGCTCCTTCGTTGTATTTAATACTATTAAATGAAGAAAACCTGGCACTTCTAGTGTTTTTCCATTATACTTCAAACAAGAGCTCTGCTTGTTTCTCACGCTCAATGTATCTTCTTAAGAAGACACCCAGGCTCTCGGCGGCCCTGACTCTTGACATTGGGCCAGCCAGGCCTTTCTCGAATCTTCCTTTATTCAACTGCACCACATTTCCAGCCCTTTTATTCAGTGTACAAGTTTGCTAAAATTTGTTGTGAAACATACAGATTTCTATACATTCCTATATATAATACATTGGCGCATCGCCTGCTGTCTATTCACTATGTAGCCAGCCTCACGATTACTTTGTCTGCGTTACTGCGCCTGTACAATTGTAAAATGACTTTGCACGTGCAAAGAAGCACTGAAGAAAATGCAATGTTCATTTCAATCCCGAAACGTTACTTATTTCGATACTTCATCCTCAGATTCTATAAGGTCTATATTCTTTCTTCATTGGCGTCTCTCCTGGCTGCGTCATTTCTGCTTTGCGTGACGTCACTAGTCTTATTTTCTCATTCATTTTCAAATTGTTCCGGAACTTCCTTCAGAAGACTGTAATTTCTCAGCAGATACATATAGGGTTGTCTCAATGGACACCTTGCTTGAAGAACTTTTCACGGTATGGGCACACTCGCTGGTATTGTGCATGTTGCAATTTCCGGCTGCCAACATATAGGCAAAATGGGGGAGGGTCCTTCGGTAGAGGTACTTGGCTCCTCCTCTACTCTCCCCCCTTTGGGCAATTTATCGACCGCTCTCCCATCAATCTTCACATCTAGACGTCCTCTTCTGAAAAAGTGTTTCTTTGGAGTCTATGGGACTCATTATGAGCATGGAGGTAGAAACGCAGTCATTACCGGCATGGTGGTATTAGCGCGTCCGTGCACCCTCGATGCGGCTGATTACGAGAATGCGAGCACGCGCGAACCCTCATGCCGGTAATGGCTGCAGCGCCATGCAGCTAAAGGCCCCCCCAACCCACGATAGCGCATCACGGGACCCGCCAATACCCCCTCTGCCCAGGAGCAACCCCTTAATAACGGACCCGGCAATACCATCATGCAAATACTGGGTTTGTAATACCGGACCCGGAACTAACGTCATCGCGCCGGAACGGGAAATGAACCAGCGCCATCTTAAAAAACTCAATCCATTGCAGTCCTCTTAACACAGCAGTGCTACGGAGTGGAGAGCAGGCCCAATCAACCCATCATGTGAAAGGCAAGTCGGAAGGCCACCCCCGCTTGCGCAAGAAGCGCTTATCTGACGAGGAGCTCAACATGCTTGCGGATACGCTGGCAGCCCATGCAGATGAGGTGTTTGCCAACAACTTGAAACGAGAAGCCCAACTGGGAAAAAAACAAATATGGGAGGAGGTGGCACGGAAGGTGACAGCGGTTGGCACCACCCCCCGCACAGTGAAAGACTGCAAAAAGAGGTGGGACGATCTACGTCTCCAGGTGCGACAAATACTATCATCAAACAGCAGGGAGGCCATGGCTACATGCGGCGGGGTCCACTGACCCAACAAAATGGTGCGATGGGAGGAGACCTGCAGCACCACGAAAAATATGGAGTCGATCGAGTGCTTCGGAGAAATGGAGACGGGTGCAGCGACATCGGGAGATGGAGGTGAGTGACCCCGCAAACCCCAGTGAACCAAAGCATGACGTAGCATAACAGATGTGAAAGTGAACCAAGCCAATGCATGGGCCATCATTATAGATCCATGTCCAGATGGTGGCCCAAATCCTTGCACAATGAAATGCATGCTGCATGCCAATACCATTACCAACAGACAACCAACACACAGGGATCAATCACATGTCACACATCATGCAAACCGCAATACAACGGTATGCCAACTAGAACACATCAGTCCAGAAATGAGAGTCCACAGCGTATGCCAATATGGCCTCCCCACATTGCAAGTACCACGAGCGTCACACCTACAAGAAAGCAATGCATGAAATGTGAAATACTGAATAGCACCAAATCATGCATCTTGCACGTACCACCATCACTGATGCCCTGCATCTCTTATTCCCCGACAGACACAGACGCAGAAAGTGAAGGCCAGGAGTCTGCCCCAAAGGCCACTACATCCACAAAGGGTACCAGGGCCAGACAAGATGGCACTGGACCTTCCACCTCCAGGGCAACAACAACGCCCAGAGTGCAACAAAGGCCAGCAGTACAGGCCAGGGCAGCAGAGGAGGAGACCACAGCAGCCGACAACACGGCCAAAATTGAGTCGACAACTCCTGCAGAGGCAGAGCCTGATGGAACGCAGTCAGCTGCCACAAGTTCCATAGGGGAGGTAGCAGCCATTGCCCCCCTCAGTGACGTGGAGGGCCATGCTGAGGAATTCTCAGACATGGAGAACAACATCCATGTTGTATGTCTGCATACACCCAGTCCCCAGGCCACCCCCTGCAATCCACACAGGCACACCAGTATGCCCCATGCTAGAACATGCCATATTACTGGCCAGTCCACATCTGTCCACCACATCGGAGGGCAGTCCAGCATTGGGCCACCCTGCCACTGCACCTTCCACCCCCACAGACATGGAGGCCCGCCTCACGAGGGTTGAGTCCGGCAGGACAGTTTGATTGAGCTTGTCTTCCAGTATGTGGCCTAGGGAGAACTGACCTGCCGCGAGATTCGTGAGGCAAATGCAGCTTCCATCACTGCCATGAATGCCAACACCATAGTGATCAGAGACAGCCTAGCTGCGGTTACAGAGGTCCTTTTCAGGATCGTGGAGAATATGCAGCAGCAACAAACTGCCCCGGAAGTCGCACACCCATCCACCTCCACCCCGTCCACCACACCTGCCAGTTCGACTCCCTCAAGTCCTGTGCGCATGATCAGGCGCAGCACACGCCAAACGGACATGCCGCCCCCAGAAGAGAGGCCGGAAGTAGCAGGACCACCCTGCATGTGCCAACTGCCACCTTACAAAACTCATGAATGGCACATTGTGTGTGGGATGACAATGGGTGAGGGGGGAGGTGGTGGGGAAGTTTGGGGTGTTGGGGGATATGGGGTGTTGGGGGATATGGGGTGTTGGGGGTTTTGGAGGGTGGGGGAGGGGGAAGGGTGTGTGTGAGGTGGAGGGTTCTAGCACTATGTTAATATTCCAATACACCTGTTGTGTTAAAAATAATTTAATGACTGGACATTGTTCGTTTCGTGTGTGTTTTATTCAATTCTTAACAGTGCACAGTGCCCAACTCCCCACACGCCCTGTGTCCATATCCACACGATCCCAGTGCCCAGTGTAGTACTAACACAGACCCATCAGCATCCATGTGGTTCAGAAGAAATCGTCAATCAGTGATTGGCGCACAGCACGGCCATCCTGTGCATCGCGAACTGGCAGGGGTGCTGCTCCTCCTCCTCCTCACCCGGTGCATGCAGGTCAATGTCAGGTGGCATTGGTGCGTTTCTCCGGATGCACATGTTGTACAGCATGGCACAGACCATGGTGATCTTTGCCACCTTCTCAGGCCCGTAAAGGAGTGCTCCACCAGACCTGCTGAGACAGCAGAACCGTGCCTTCAACAGGCCAAAGGTCTGCTCGATCACAACACGGGTACAGGTATGAACCCGATTGTACGCCTCTTCGTGCCTGTTCTGCGGGTTTCGTACAGGGGAAGTAGCCACGGCTTCACGGGATAGTCACCATCACCTGCACTTTTGGCACAATGAGGTATGTGTTTGTCGATATCAGATCTGACACCTTAGTGATCACTACCATGGCTGCAGCTATTTGGTGTTGACATGCACATGCCCCTGGATGCATGCATGTAGGTTCATTTGACGCAATGTGTACTGTACTATGGTCTGCTGGTGTGGATTGCGCTGTCCAGATGATGCAGGGCGTTCACTTGCATGCTGATGCAGATGTACTGTGGATGCGGAACAATGTTTAAACACCCATGTTGGTGATGTGTGGTACTCTGTATGTATTCCCAATAGCGGCATTGCCACAGGTGTGATCATGTTTAGTCATCCATCGCTTGACATTCCCATGGTGGCCTGCTTGTACGTCTGGCTTATTGTCATTGCTGTGAGGCATTGGTTTTATGTATGGCATTGATGTGTCATGTTCAGGTTGGGATGTTTAGGGCTACAGTGTTTCGCTGTATGTGCATTGTCCACTCACCAACCATTCTCTCCCAGGTGGAATATGCCCTCACCCATGTGGAGTATGCATTCCCCCCCCAATCTCACCCAGGTGGAGTATGCGTCCCCCTCCATCTCACCCAGGTGGATTATGCGTTCCCCCTCAATGTCACCCAGGTGGAGTATGCGTTCCCCCTCAATGTCACCCAGGTGGAGTATGCATCCCCCCCAAACTCACCCAGATGGAGTATGCATCCCCCCAATCTCACCCAGGAGGTGTATGCGTCCACCCCCCAATCCCACCTAGGTGGAGTATACTTTCCCCCCCCCAATCTCACCCCCCACTGCACTGCCATGGGCCTATCAGGCAACTTACCAAGCAACCAGGCACGTCGTCCAGCATGTCGCTCCAGGTAGCGGGATAGCGTGGAGTTGGGCAGCACCATGGAATCATGTGTGGATCCGGGATATCGGGCACAACAATGTGTGATGATCCTGCTGGAGTCACATACCATCTGCACATTGATGGAGTGGTATTGCTTACGATTCCGGTACACCACCTCAATGGCATGAGGGACCAGCAATTCTGCATGGGTGCAGTGGAGGGCACCGATGCAATTGGGCATGCCTGCCAGTGCATGGAAACCGACTTTAGTGTCAGCGAGATCCTGGGCAGTCCGTGGAAGGGATATGTGGTTGTCTGCATGCTTCAGGAGGGCATCCAGCACTTGGGTCAGCATGCGTGAAAAGAGTGGTTGTGATATGCCATACAGCTGGCCCACTGTGTGCTGGTACGTGCCTGTGGCCAGGAAGTGGAGCACAGACACCACCTTCAGTAGAGTGGGGATGGCAGTGCGGATTTCTATCAGGCTGACAATGTCATCGTGTACCATGTCCTCTATGGTGGTGATGGTGTCCCGGTCCAAACGGTACAGGGTGTGTATCTGCATGGGGGTTAGGTTGAAGGGACTGGCTCTGATGCGAGGTATTGGTGGCTGCCTACGTGGTACCACTGGCTGCACAAGTGGGACTTGCTGGGCCTGTCTTACCCACCTTCTCCTCCTGCGTCTCCTCTGTGCTGCCTGTTGTAGTTGTTGTTGCTGGTGTAGCAGTGCAGGCATGTCCTCCAGTCCAAGGATTACTAGAGCAAGTGGGATCATTTTGGTGTTGAAAGGGGCGTGGTGTGTGGGTGTGCTCCTTTTGTGCTGGGACAGGCTCCATTGGATCCACCTGTGGTGATTGTGTGCACCTGTGGCATTTGGCTACACTGCAGGTTGCTATTTACGGGTGGTTCGCGATGCCTGTAATACCGCCATCATGCAGGCCTTATTTATCACCGTCGGGATGCCGGTAAGTTCATGCCCGTGTGACTTGTGATGTCCTCCTGTTAGCGGCATCCCGGTATTGCCACCGTGAAGGGGCGTGTGTAAGTGGGCATGCCGGTAAGAAGGGGCACGGTACGAGCGAGGGCGGCATTAACGGTTTGTCGGCTCATAATGGCTCGGACGGGTAATCGATGCCGGTAATACCATTCCGCCTTCCGTTTTTCATTACCTCCATGCTCGTAGTGAGGCCCTATATCTTTGACTCCTTTCAGACATTCTGCTGATTTAACATGTTCATCAATGCTCCAGGTCATGTGACTACATTGTTCAGTAGATCCATCTTCCCACATACTTCTTGTGGTTCTTCGGGTACAGGAACTTTGTTCCCTCAGATGCATGAATACTGGCCTTCACATAGTCTCTGATTTCTTCATCCGTCAGCTCTTTGGGCTTGAACCCAGATTCGACATCAATCATGATCTTCATTCCTGTTGCTTTCTTTGCAGTCTTCTTGCACTGCATGATTACTATTCCGATCACACAGAATTCAAACATGATCATCACCAACAGGGCTCCAAGAAACTTGAACATATTTGCCATCCACTTGTGAACCCGTGAGAAGATTGATGCAAACCAGATGTCATCTGCAATGTCTTCTACTTCATCTTCCATCTTGATGTGCAAGTTCCTCAACATTGTTATGGCCTCTGTCAAGGTCCCATTTTCATCATCGTGAGTAGGTACGAATGTGCAACATGATTCTCCAATTTTGTCAAAAACACCTCCATCCATAGCTGTGATCATATCCAAGGCATATCTGTTCTGAAGATGTATCTGTTATATGGCTCTCAGCTCTTCCTTGATAGCATTGAATCCTTTTTTGGTAGTGTTGATTGCCTGCAAAAGCTCGCATCTGGTTATATGTAACCATTTGGCATTTTACATAGTCTTGATGCCTGGCATAAAGATTGTTGCGAACACTGCTGAAGTCTGACTGAACAACCTGTGTTCATAAGGAATAGAATTGAAAGCTTCTATTGATTTGGCTGAGACGTAATTCTCTCTTTGATTTAATTAATCCACTTGATCTCCTCTCTTCCTCAGGTGTGCATCTGCTTTTGGAAACTCACCAATGTTCAGATCACTTTTTGGAATCACTAATGCTGGAACATGAACAGTACTATAGAACACATTATTCCCCAATCTCTGGGCAGCTTCATATAAGCTCTGGATCTACAGGCCCATTAGTGATCCATTATCACTACTGTCCCATCCTACATTCCTGGTACATCGAAGATTTGACCGCACTGCTGATTCTCTCCAACTTTTCTTGTGCCATTATTTTTGAAGCCTAGCTCTGCACTAGCCAAAGGCACTATCTGCAACGGTCCTCCCTTATCTTCGGCCCATGTCAGCAATCTTGCAAGCCTCGGCCAGATAGTTTTGCATCCTTTTTCCACACGGTCTATAACTGGTTTGTGATGACCAGTTACTGCCACAGCTCTGCATATGACTATGCCTTCTTCCCAGCCATCTGGAGAAAGTACTGTTCCCCACGTCTGTGTCTGGCCTCTTTCCTTGCATCGTTGTACTTCTTCATTAGTCTTTCATTGACAGTTGAGCTTCTTATTTATCTCCCACCGGGTTCCTGCTCCCTTCATGCCAGGCTGTTCATATCTTATCACATGATCTCTGGTGTGTGCTCCTGCTCTTGTCTATAGATCTTGAACATAATCATCTTCTTCTGTAGCCGACCATTCTGTCACCCATACCAAGGATGCTGTTCGACCCTGGAATTGACCTCTTGTATGACAGAGTGCAAGGTGAGTCAGGCAATGAGCTGTAGACATCTATTTCTATAGCTATGAATATCGTAGACTTTCCAATAGCATAAGGTAGGAGAGTACATACATAGCAATCATCTTCCGAGGTTCTCTTTCCCACCTCTCTCATGTGTTGATACCACATGTTGTTCCCCAAATGTGCTGTACTGTCTAGATAATCATTTAACTCATAATCGTCTTCCCTTGCACTTCTCTTGGGTCTCTTTCATGCCAAATGAGATCTTATAAGAAACTCACTAAATACATCAGTGCACATCCTTCCTACAGGGGGAATTATAGGGACACTTGTCAGAGAGATTGGTGACTTTACATCTGTCACTGGGGTAGGAACAATCACATATGGCCTTGCCCTTCCTGCAATGTCTAACTCTGCACTCTGCACCGATAAAGTACACAGTGTGAATGAGCAAAATCAGGAAAACGATAATAAATGCTGAGCACGCATATATGATGTATTATGCATATATTGTGTACCAATACCTCAGACCCCACCATCGGTGTCTCTCCACACGTCGTCGAGTTTGCTCACTCTCTGAAAATTGCATTATTCTCAATGGACCACATTATGCCTGTAATTACTTTTTCATGAATGAAAAAAAACCTTGAACTTTCACTGCTGAAGGAGTAACCTTTCCACGATGTAAGGACCACTAAAGAAGGGCTTGTGCCACTTCCTAGTGAAATTACGGATTAACACGGAATCTCCAGATAAGAGTTTAGGGACATATAGTTCTTTAAATTTGGCTGCTGAATGATCTTCATCTGTGTCCTGAGACCGACACCTCTTCCACTTGAGTTGATCTGAAATGAGATCCTAGCAGGCATACATGTCAAATATGCATTTAGCTCATTTCCTAACAATTCTACAGATGTCTGGGTATCACTTCTTTTCCTTGATGGAGGAGTCAAAGGCGTTCTCATTCGCCTTCCTGTTACTAGCTCATGGGGTGTGAGGTAGTGGTCTGACCCGGGCTGATTCCTTAATGCATATAATGCAAAGGGTAAGCAATACAGCCATCCCTTCTTCAGTGTTAATTTGAGTTTAGCTATTCCCTTTGAGAAGACCGTTGAGTCTCTTACATATTCTGTTCGCTTGCAGGTGATAAGCAGGTGATAGCAAAACAAACAATGGGTTTCCCCTACTTCGCTCGCTGAAGGAAAGCAACAAATAATACTACATGGAGGACAATCCAGCGGAAAGGCCAAAAAATTCATTCAAAGGACATCATTCAACCATGTAGACAAGGAAAGAGGCTCCCCCAGCTGCCCAACAGATCATCATACATAAAACAAACAATTTGCAATATTATATTTATTTAATACAAAT